>NC_133582.1:27532186-27845053 GCF_964106895.1 Numenius arquata | reverse complement strand
ATTAAAAAGTGGAAAACGGGAATGAGTATGCCCTTTCTTTGTTGGAGCCCTGTAGTAACTATATTTGCTTATATTAATTTTGATTATGTAGCAATGAGCGTAGTTGCAAGATAAATTTGCTTTGTGAGCAAGCTAGTAAATACAGCATTGAGCTCTATAGCAGGGGGAGGACCACATCTGTCTGCAGGTGGAGTGGTCTCAGATATTCTGTTTAGACAGATGGCCTTAGCTTTCACTAAACCTCACTTCCGCAAAAAAGAAACACATTATTTAAGATGGGTTATCACTCAGTAGATTTAATTAAAGATGGTGCATTTCTGTTGTGGTTTTCTGTGTGTTTCTTTAGAAGCAGCAGCACGGGAAAAAAACAAGTAGGGAAATAATTTCTCTCTATATATTACTCTTACATGACTTGAAGACAAAGCAGTTGCCTGTTTTCTGATACTAGTCATTATTTTACCATCTTCTATCCCATACGTTATGAATTAAAGATCTCCTGAAGACTAAGAAAAGATACAAAAGATACAGTCTGCATGTGCTCAGAGATAACTTACACCAGAGCTGTCATTAATTTATGCTTAGGCAAGACTTTAGCACAAATGATGGTGTAAAAGATATTTAGCTGGGACAAATGAGAGCCATGTTGTAACTCTGGATCAGGCTGTGAAGTCTTGTGAATATGTTTGTCACTGCCATGCTACAGTGATTACACTGTTTATCATATTTAATTATTAATTTTGAGCAGTTTTGCAGTATTGATGTGATAAGCTCACCTGATTTGTCCAAAAAAGCAACTAATACTTTGGTTTACTGTGCATTGGGAGGGGAGAAGAAATACGGTTTACCTAACACAAAGGACAAACCCTTACAGTGATAAGCAAACCTAAAATTTGAGAAATTACACTTAAATAAGTAGTAATTCTAAATGGAGCACTTCATTACAATTCTGAACTCTTCACTTTGTTAAAGAAAATCTTCAAAAAAGCTAGTTCAGCTAAGAGAAATCCAAATATTAGTTTGAGAACAAAAAATAAAGCCTGAACTATTTAGACTTTTCCCATTTTTTTTTTCTTGCTTCCTTCCCCAAAATGAAGAGGCTGGTGGAATAACAATTACATTTGCCAAAAGCGCTACTCTCACCAGATTAGTTACTTCAAGAAGTTCTGATCAAAAAAAATCGCTGATCACTAATTTGCTTTGTTCTAGTCACTGATACCTTTCACTGGGCTGTGCAAAAACTCTTCCAGCCTGGAACGTGCCAGCTACATTCACTCAGATAGATATTTATGCCTTCATTAAGAACATATTATACCAGCATCACTACAGATACATTTTCAACTGTACTACTAGCAAAGCAGTTAAAGATAAATCAGGAGAGCTGTAAAACCCAAGGGAGTTAAAATTGCAAAGCTCACAAATAGTAGATTACATTCAGTAAAATCACAATCAAACATCACTATGCTCCTGATTTCAAACAGTTCCAGCTGTGCTCATTACTCACTATTCATCACCAGTTCCCTTCTTTGAAGATTTTAGGGACTGAAATTCTTACACTGGTATTTATAACATCAATAAGGAGTACTAGCGAGAAAGTTCCCTAATACTGGGTCCTGAGCACAGTTAGGGCAAAATCCACGCAGATGAAGCATTTCTTTCTACAAATTATCCTGTGAATACATTATTGAAGACAACACCACAAAAAGTTTTCAAAGCTCCAGTGCTTCATAACATTGAATGTCACTACCCAATATCCTAGATCATGATCAATAGTTTTCTATATCACTTCCAAAGTACACTTCATCACACTACCGTTAGGTGAAACATAAATACTGCATCAGTGCTTTGGCTCAGATTCATGAGGGACAACCAGGAAAACTCACAATTCAGGCTAGTTGTGTAATAACCCTGTACAAAATGCAAGGAGACTTTAGCACCTAAAAGTGGATTAGTAAGTCAGCACGCTGGAGGAAGAAGATGTTGCAGGTGGCTGCATAGCCATCTAATAAACCGAAAAAGAAATGAATGTTTGAAATTCAATGACACCGTCTTCCCCACACCGCAACCATGATAAACTTACATGTAGCTTGAAGTAGATGCATGTGCTGGACTGAGTCCCACAGATCTTTTTTGCACTTAACTGCTCCAGACAGCCATTCCCTTCTTTTAACTGGCATTTACTGTGCTGTACTGAGGTTTTGAGAGCAATGCTGTGTTTACTCCTACTCCTTTCATCTCTACATCTGCAGGTGACTCTGATCACCTGGTTATACGCTGAAATGGGGCATTCCCTTGGGAACTGAGAAATGCAAGTTTGAATCTCTTTCAGCTGGAGAGGTTATTGATCCAGGCCTCCTACTTCATGATCACCAAGTGGACTGATCTGATATTACACACAAGGTGGGTGACCTATCCTTTACCTTACCCTCACCCTTTTTTTTTTTTAAGGAAACACCAACAGCCTTAGCCCTCTGCATGGAAATCAGTGCTATCAGCACCCCATAATTCCAGCCAATTGACCTTCACCTTACTGGGGCAGAGGGACAACTAACTTTGTGACTATCAAGCTAGTTTCAATGCAAGATGTTTACCCTGGCACACTGCCTGTGGATTTTTAGAGGCTGAAAATGTAGGTAGAAATCAGAGCAGGAAATCATATTTCTACCTAAATTGCACGATCATGACCAATGCACTGTTTGTTGGATCACCTTAATCCTTTAAAACAAAGAAAAAACAAATTGCAGACCTACAAAAATCTTATTTGTGACTCTCAGCTGGATTTGAAATTACCTTCTAGAAAATTAGACTGATGGATACTAGCCATTAATCCTTTTCAGCACAGAAAGTACTTTTCTCATGTTGTCATGAAAAGTGAACCATATTCTTTGAAAGAAGGAAGGACCTGAATAACAATCTGCTGACGATCAGTCACAGGTATTAAGGAACGGCAGCAGCTACTCCCCCCTTGCTTGAACTCTGTCCATTGGACATTTTCCCCCACTGTGTGCATTGACAAATCTGCACTGGGTAATTTATTATTGGAAACTGATGGCTGTATAGTAGCCCTTCGCTTCTGCTTTTGGATTGTCTGATCCTGGACACTGTTAAGTATCACAAAATAACCAGCTATACAAAAAACTCGTGACAAAAAAGTGGATGTGTGATAGAACGAGCAAGAGAGATGTTATGATCAATGTGAAGTAACTGGTCAGGGACCAGCTCTGAAAGCATCTTCATGTGCTACCATAACATGGCAAAAAGCAGAGAGATTAACCGAACGACAAACAAGAGCTCCTCAATGTTTCATTTTGTTCTGAAAATGAAATTTGGTCTGAATGCTTTCAGATGGATGTTCCAACCAGTCACAGTCTGGAAGATGAAAGGCTGTGCAACAGCAGTACCTTGACAAGAAATAGGGACTACCATTGAATTAGGATAGTCCAGTTGCACCTCAGATTTCTGTGAAGACACTTCAAAAATAATCCAGTACCCCATGCACCAGGCTCCTCTGAGCCTAGATGTTGCTTATATATCATGCGATATGAGTGAAGAATCTATGATTTGCCAGAAAACAGGCCTCTAAACAATCTTTGCCCTTTGAGCAAATTAAAAAAATAAAAAAAAAAAATAAAAAAAGGAAGGTAACATCTATGAGATAGAGCAAACAACCAACCTACAACATACAGTTTGTGACTTCAGCTTCTGCCAGGGAAGGCTATGTGATCCTGCCCAGAGGTTTTTAAGAACAGGATGAACAAGCTTCTGCCAGGAATAAGAAAGAGACTTGTTTAATCCTGTCTTTGGGCAAAGGATGGATCGAAAGACCTTCTGAGGCCCTAGTGATCATGTTTTCTATGGCAAAATTCCTCTGTCTACTGGCCAGGTCAGAATATACATGCTTTCCCTTCTCATTTCTCTTTCAGGCAGAGGAGGCTGCTGCTTTATATAAATACAGTTGGAGAAACTGTCCCTCTATATAGAGTTTGCTACCTAAAGAGGGCTGAGGACAGGAGGAAGGAAGTATTACCTTCCCCATTTTGTAGACTAGCTGTTAGATGGAAAGAACGGAAGCCTTAGGGAAGAAAAATTTTAAGGTCTTATTTACAGCTGAAGCCTCAATATTCTCTTGACCCTCCCTGCTTAAAGGTAGGCACCAGCTTAAATGCATTCTTGAATCATGAACTCACAGAACAAATGACTCATTTAACTCAAGGGAATCTACGGTACAGTCAGAATTGGAAACTATGTACACAGGTTGTTGGACAATGACAAATTTATCCTGTGCCTCTCTGTAGTAACGCAACAGGGAAACACTTGATGTTTATTGGATTTAACACAAGCCATGCTAAATACTGTATCTGAAATGGAACATTTAAATGGTGGATGGGGAAGAGGAGGCAGAGAAAAAGGCTGGGAGGGAGAAGAATTAGGCATGACATTTTACGTCTTTTAAAAGTCTGACCTTTTGGAAATATCACTGTGTACATTTTAAATATTAATAAAGGCAGTAGCTGTTAGAAGGCACAGGGCTGTTGTCGGGGGGTGACCTTTTATTGAAGTAAAAGAAAATTGACAGTTTTATTAGCCATAAAGTACTGCAAACAGAAGCTACAGGAAAAAAGCAAGCAAAAAAGCTGTCATTGTAATTAGCTACATTCTGTAAATTAATCTGAGGATGTGGCTGTGTCTAAATATTGCTGCAGGACCCGCTGTATCTTAGCCCAAACTTACCAAAGAGCTTGAGTGAAAAAGAATTGCATTTCCCGTTTCAGTTCTGTAAAGAAGAGATGTTGTTCCCAGTGAAAACAACCATGACAGTGGGACAAAAATCAATGGGATTGTCATGAGTCCATCATCATCACTTCTGTGTGCCTGTGTGTGCCACTACAGGCATCCCCATTAGTGGCTCTGAGCAAGGCTGGGCTAGAACCCCATTTCGAGCATCACCAACAGAAGGACTAGAACAAGGATCAGACAACTATTACCTCAGACCTATTTTAACTTATCAGGACTAATTAACCTAGTTGAAAGATCCTTGCTCAAATGACCTAGACTTATTCAGACTAGAACTTTGGTGCTACATGACTAGGAAAGAAGCAATCGCTCTACTACTTCATCCCAAACCATTTTTTTTTATTAGAACTAAGACAGCTGAATCAACTTCTTGTCTTCATTTTGCTGGTCATAATCTCAAGGGTTCAGCTGTCTGTGATCCAAGGCCAGCTGATACAGCACAGCTGTGTAACCTTGACTCAAACTTCTGAGAAAATCACTAAGTTGTGAGAATGAGCTGTGAAAAACAGACAGAGTGGAGTCATCCAAGATAAGAAAAGTAAAATTGTAGGCAAAGGTAAGATTGTTGAGATAGGAGAGTTAGCAGCTCAAGGACTTGAGATAAAAAAGCCACCAACATGAAAATGTACAATGCCCTACAGTGGAAAAAAAAAAAACAAACAACCAACCAAAAACAAACCACAAGAAAACACCACACCAAAAACTGACTTGGAAGTTGACAATACATCATGAAAGATCTCTGTTCCAAAGAAGAACAGAGGCCAGTCCTTCTCCACCTGACTAATGACTGCCTAGCCACTTCCTTTTAACTAGGCAAGGGTAACAAGTTTATGAAAAATTAATTCAGACTCTAAAACTCCTGATATGAATGAGGGAGCAGAGAAGGAAAGAAAAAGAGAAAAAGACAGCCCTTGCTTGCCCTTCAGATATACTTTACTGACAAACACGGTGCTACATAACATTTTTGCACTTCACTACCATTTACTTAATGTGATAAGATGTTTCATATATTTCAGCTCCATTCAGTGTTTTTTTTTAGTTGCATTATAGTTCTTATGTTATAGTTCACACCACAGAAAAAGCTGGGTTTATAAACTATATATATATATTATTGTAGTCAAAAAGGGCAAAATCTGCCATTCCTTATGTCACATTCTACATAAACAAGGCATTTCAATGCATAGGATTTAGAGTTGATGTGCACCCCGTAAAGCCAGCTAAGCCTGTTCTTGAACACAGTCCCACCAATAAGACTAGTGGGAATGATGAGGACTCAGAAATAGTGAGCAGCACAGGATTGACTCTAGAGGGAAACAAATGAGTCTTTATCCTTTATTTTACTTCCAGACAGCGAAGGACCAGTACACTCAGCACAATGTAGTGTTGCTGGTGTAAGCAATAGGCAGTGGTTAATCTATAGATCCTGGGGTTTCCTACCACTCGAACAAACTGCATATATGCAAACAAAAGGATAACTAGAACTCCAGAAAATAACTTTTTTTTTTTTTTTTTTTTTTTAGGTGGAGGTATAATTTGTTTTCCATTCTCATTTTTTTCTTTTGGAATTACATTCTTCGGCTAGTAGGACACAGGCTACATTTGTTTGGAGAAACAGGCAGGAAGGGAAAAGTTAAGCCTAAACCAAATATTTGTTCTGAAAGCCAGAATTTAATCAGTTAATTCACATAGAGACATCAATGTGAGATCAAGTACAAGCTAAAAATATGGCCAGGAAGTCATGGGTAAATCAAATGGGACAGAAAAGACAGTGAAGTAATTGTAAGGAGATTTATAAGCCTGGAAAAATAATCCAGGTAAGCTACTATTTTTTATTTTCAAGTACCACAAGGTACTTTACACACAAAGAATATTAACAGTAACATAGAAACACTGTGAAAGAGCATGCATCTATCCTCTTACTATTTAGTTCTATTTAGAGGTGCCCAATTTCTCCTTTGTCTTTTCCCCTTTATATTGACAGAGTTTAGGATGCCTGAGGCATCCTGTATGCAGCAGCCCTGAAAGAAAATTATGTCACTCCATTGAAACTGAGGGCACAACTAGTCCATCTCAAGGAAAGGAGACCTGGTACACACCACTGAAATGCAGCTGTTTACAAGCGCACAAAGGGTCATACAGTCTTCTGGGACAAAAGCTTCAACTAAAAGTGGAATTAATGATAGTGATGCCTACTGATGTCAATGGAAACTGTCCTCTGACTGTAGACTCTAGACGTACGAACCCCTCCTCTTCACACCCCAACTAGTATCCACACCTGAATTTCCCAGAACCCGGGGGTTATCACAGCACTGACATCTCATATAAATGAAAAATATATATATGTAATTATAATAAATACTAATTGCCAGTTAGAAGTTAATGTCATTCTGTAGTGGTATCACTAAACTTCTGCTGAATGAAATCTTTGTCCTCTCTCAATGCAGAATAGTAAATATTCAAAGAGTTGCCACATTTGCAAAGATCCAATGTGAATGACAGTTTTTTAGGTTTGTAAGGAAAAAATAGACTAAAGAGGTAACTGCTACAGTACATTTTGTGATTTCAGGAATCAAAACCCTCACAAAAACAAGCTGCTATAACATTTTTCCTTGATTAACTTATGTGACCTCAAAAAGAAAGATGCCTCATTCCTCAGAGGTCTTGAAGACACTGAGTAGGCTGGGAAGTATCCTTTTGCAAAAGGGCTTAAACTCATTTGATTCAGAACAGTCATTTGATGATAAACTTATCTGATTCAGTTTCAGTCATTTCAACAAAATTCACATAGTCTGTTAGTAACTAAGACTGATTACTTTGAGTGATGGACAGAGAATCTTCACTTCTGAGCACCCTCCGTGCCAATCTATATCTTTATACTTAAGTAACAATAGCAAAACATAAATTAATGCTCTTTGATACTGCATTTTCTCTTGGTATCAGGAAAATTACTCTGTTTTGTTTTCCTGTTGGGGAGATCCAGGGAATGACTAGAAGACAGAAGTCTAACAGGCAAATCAATTTCTTTCCTTTGCTTTCAAGAAATATTTAGCTTCTCCCCCATCCCTGGATTTGTAGCCGTCTTGAAGTTGAAAAGCAGCTTCCTGCTGAACTGCAGCCTGAGGAAACTCCTCGGTATATATGAAAAGTGAAGTTACTTTCTAGAAAAATGGCTAGAGATTTCAGCTTTTTGTCCATAGATCTGAAGATATGAAACATCAAACAGATATGAAACATTCAACGTATACTCCAGCAGCAAGTAAGAAAGCATTATATCCAGCCTATGATATAGTACCTTTTTAATGCAGTCTTGTCTACAAAATCACTTCCTATGAACCTACTCCCGCCTGTGCAGAAACCCTGCACTAGTCCTATACACCACTAAACCCTCAGAATTACTTAGATGACCAAAAGTCAGAAAATTTTACTTCTGGGATGCTCAGCAACTGGCATAAAACAGAATTACAATTTCATTGAAAGTCAAAGTTTGGAGCAAAATACATCAGCCATCAAAACTATACCCAGGATACCTGAGCAGCGTGACAGGAAAATATCCACATGCTTAATAGTACACAACAGAAGACCAAAATTATCTGCTAAAACAAGATATCCTTTTGGAAAAAAGTAATAACTGGCACATATTCACAGATTTATTTGTGTCAGCAGCTCAGCACACCAAAGTGCAAAGGAGGGTGAAGATCTGGGGAAAATGTGGGGGCTTTTTTTCCCCACTGGTTCTGAGGTATTGTTCTAAGTAGAATAAGAAAGCTATTTTCTTTAAAAATCTAGTATTAAAATAGTATTACAGTAATTTCTTCATATTTCCATTGTAGCTACAGTATCTGGTCTCAGCAAAAGTCTTAATGTTTGAATTGGCCGCCTTCTTCCTCTTAAACTGCAAGGAAGTTACATGATAACAAACTGTCACAGGGGACAGAGGAAAGTAATCCAGATAACAAAGAAGAGAGTAGAAAGCCTGGAGATGAAAAGGAAGGATAAGCCTTTTTATTAGCATTTAATAAATCACATAGTTAATATTTGCAGATCATGTTACATCTGGAAGGATGTGAAGGCGTTTTGGCATAGCCTGGATATACCAGAAAAAAATCAAGGTGAGCATTTTGAAGTCAACGTTGTTGTTTTAATCAACAGTCTGTTCTGTCTTTGCACATACATTTCCTGAGGGTGTTTCCTACCTCTACCAGAACATGGCGCAAGCAGCTTGTGCTTGCACCAGAGAGATGAGTGGGAAAAGACATTTTAAGCATATGGCAGGCTGGGTTGGCTCCATGACAAATAAACTGTATGTTATCAGCTAAAGGCAATGATCAAGAAGAAACAGAAGATGCTCAGGCCTGTTGGCTCAAAAAGTTACAGCCAGCTGTTATCAGTCAATGATTATTTATTTATTTATCCTTAAATTTTCTGCAATTCTGTGTGCAGTGAATACGAACCTTAAATGCCCAGTGCTTTCAGTATAGTGGCTTTCATTATAATGAAAATTCCCAGTCCTGCCCAAGACAGTTTTAACAATTTCTTCTAAAACACAAATCTCCACTGAGGTAAAGAGGCTCTGCAATACCCAGCAGAACTACCACACCACTCATTTTCTTGTCTTTCAGCATTAGACTAGATTCCTTTCATTTTCTATAGTCATTTTATGGAGCATCACTACGTACAAAGATTATTGCTTAAATCACAGTTCACTTTGATTTAGTGCAAGAAAGTCTGGTGACTTGGGCTGCAGCTTTTCTATATAATTGAGGTATTGAGAGTCTGGTATCCTCATTTATCTTCACCTTTCTTTAAGATAACAGGTAAACTCCAGCTAGGTCTATAATTCTCCAAGGCTCCTTTTATATGCAAGGGAGAGCAGGCTGAACTGTCGTCTTAAGGACACTCTTAAGGTAGCGGTCTCCCCTCTGACAATACTGGGAACTGACTTTGGTATCTTTAAAGTTAAATGAGAAGCTGAAGCTTCACCTCCAAGGGCATAACAGTACTTTCCTACCTTTGAGGATATAACTTTAGAGATCACAACACATTCAGACACTGTGGTCTTACAAGGATGATGATGGAAAGAAGCCTAATAAGCACCATTCGGTATCATTGAAATCTACATGAAATGTACCCAGTTTTGTACCTCCAAAAGGAAGAAGAGATGTCAGCAAGCACCTACATTGGCTGCGAGTTTTACTGTGAGCTACTGGCAAGCAGCTGGTCTTCAAGGAAGAGCCCCCTCTCTTGAAGCCACTCCCAAGCCATTGCTTAATGTGGTATATCCAGACTTTGCCCAATGGTGTGAATTCCAGCAGCAATTCAAATATAAAATAAATCTACTTGCTGGAAAGTCATAGAAATGGGGACTAGGAAGAAGCAGACACCAACAGAGCGTCAAGGGTTTTTACTTCCAGGCAAGCTTTCTCTCTAGAGCTACTTGATGTTTTTTTCTCAAAGCAATATTGCAAGGAACAGATTAGAAACAAGCTGCAAGTTTGTGGAGAGTCACTTGTATAAAGATGTAACAGGGGGAAAACCAGAATTAAGCAAGTTCCCTTTTTCCTGCTAGATAAGGGGGCTGGAGGGCAACACTCAGTAGTCCTATGCAATCACAAAGGCACAAAACTTCAAAACAGCTAACTCCTGTGTATGATGGTCACCTAGTGAATAAAGAACTGTCTAGAGGCTTCATGTATAAACCTCAAATCAGCTGTTATAAGAAACAGTATTTCACATACATCTGGATTTCTGCTGAATTCTTTGATGACACTCCTATGCTATGATTGTTCCCAAGCAGTTTTCTCTTTCCCCAGGAGGTGTAAGAAAGTAGCTTAGCTAAACCTAATAACACAGTTTCTTTTATAAAAGGATTGGTTGACTTTGTCTCTGCTCGAATACTTTATCTTTGGTCCACTAGAAAAGAGGAAGTAGAACACACCCTAAAGAAATCCCAAGGACAGGACTTCATCTATGAAGGGCTGATATACTGACTAAAGCCCAGGCATAGGGGACGGGTGTTTGGTTCCTAGTTCAATAATAGACTTGACAATTTGTTAATATATGGCCAGATGGTATATTCCAAACAGCTGCAAATGAGTGGGTGCAGAACAGACTGAAACCTGCACTACAGCAGACCCTATCTCCTGTAAGCAACACCTACTGAAAGGTATGGAAAAATGCATTTGGATTTGGCTTTAGTGGCCACAAGGGCCACAAAATAGCTAATGTGGGTCATTAGGTATTTGCATGCATCTGCCACTATGCAATACATGGCTATTTCCTCCCCTCCCAGAGGCCGGTATCACTATTTACAAAACAATGAAAATACCTTTGCAAACTTTTTGGTCTCTTTGGGTGGTAGATACTGTACTTGGTGTTCTGCAGCTAGCAATAATCCAATTGCACCTATCCATTAGGTTCCAGTTTTAGTTGCACAACCATAAACAGCTAATATGATAATTATTAACAGTTTTGCCAAAACAGATTTCTGGAGCCTTTATATACACAAGCACTATAGTTCCCAAAATTCCCTAAGCCTGCTCTGTCAGAGTGCTGCATTTGGAAGTCATGAGTGGGAGTTTAAAATACGTTCAGCATACAGCTCACACTGTTCCCATCTCTGACATCCATATGTGGTTTGGAAAATCTGGAGCTTTCTTTGAAAGGCCTCGCTCTGTCTATTTTGCAAAATAAAGTTCTACATTTGCTGCTATTACGCTCTGCAAGTTGCAGCACTTTAAGATGTCACTAACTTGATAAACAATGAGGTTTATAAAACAGTCTGATAGCTAAATAGACACATGCAGGATCAAATGTTTGCCACACAAGCAATCAAACAAATTGATGAACATGAAGAAAGTGATTATAGAACTATAACTGTTCTATTATTAACCAGCAATCTGCATATCTTCCTCCAATTAATGCCTAGAAAGGAGATGCAAGTCAGTTGAAACCTAATTACTGGCATAACACTTTGTTGATTAGAAACACAGTAACAGTCATTGCTTCTACTTCATTTACACAAGGCCCATAATAATAAGCCAAAGAATGTCAGTCACCCACCACTTTCCTGCCAGAAGTTTCTGCCGTAGCAATAGCTTCTAGTTTAAATGCACTCTTCTGCCCACGTCACTCAGCCCGGTAATTGCCTTGCCACTCACATAAAGAAAACAATTTCCGGCTTTGATGGGATTTTGTCGGCGATGTGAAACTGCTACTGCAATCTCTGCAGCTAGGTGTTAGATGGGTTATTTTGGTGGATCATAACATGAAACTAATCTTTAAGGAAGCAGGTGGAAAGAGAGAAAAACTTACAGGTTGGTAGGTGGTAGGAAAATGGTGCTGAGTGATTAACAAAAGGGAAGTGTTAGATGAGGTGGAACCAAGATAAGAAGAAAGCAGAAGCAAAGACAATAAAGTTGCTTTGCCATTTTCCTGCCATCAAGAACATCTCTCAGTTAAGCATGTCTTTCAGAAAGTCTTATAAAAGTTATTTTATATGCCATAGGTCGCTGACCAGAAGTCTATAATTTCAGCTTGCAGGCTTTTTATTTGGGCCTCCCCACGAGCAGTACATTTATCACCATCATTTCATCATTCCCAGGATGAAGCTGCAGATGCAGAGAGTTTTCCTTTCAATATGTGACATGCAGCACTTTTCTCACTTCACAACCTCATTACCAGAATGAGGTCACCCAGTGTTAGAGTCTTCATCGTGCTTCTCATCCCAGGTGAGCCCAGTGTCCAGCTTCAGGTTTCCTTGTGAAACCCGAGGGCCCCTCTCAAGCTCTCCATGCACTCATGTGTCTCTGCATGACCCCAGCTTGACTTAGTAGAAGGTCATTTGCAAAGAAAAGGCTCCAGGGTGGCAGGCAACAGCTAACCTTGCCTGCTTCCTATCCCAGCTAGCACCTGCAGCACTGGAGACAAGACTTTCTTCTCCTCTCTGCCCCCTTACCTTCCAGGTGGATTTATACTGAGGTTTTCATGAACAGGCATAAGAAAGCTATAACTTATCTATGTCTCTTATGGTGATTCAAAACTTAATCAGAAATACAGTTCCTGGGTAGCAAGATGAGGACAGAGCAAATGGAAAGATTCCTTTTTCATGGTTTACAGAGAAGTGCGTATAGAACGTGAACTCATTTCGAGGCTCCTTTTGGCTGGAAAGCCAGAGCACGAAGAGGGTAATGACACTTAAAACTAAAGGAAAATAATAACCATCCCACAATATCAGTCAGAGAAAATTTCTAGTCTTATACCTCGTATCTGCCCTTGCAGGCATAACAGACAGTTTGAATAGATGTAACAGCTATGCTTCTACATTTGGAAAGGGCATAAGCAAAGTATTACATACAATTCATGCAAATTATTATCATTTACACATTTTTGCACTAGAAAAATAAAGCTCCAACTTACTGGATTCCCAGAACCTGAGGAAACTACAAACACCAAGGATCTCTGTCAGAGTTACCTGAGGGTCTGACCCAGACGCATATGTTCCAACAGGGGAGATTTTATAACATCTGATAGGAAAACCACATTGAACAAAACTATTTCAGTTGCTTCCAATGAAGTTTTAGGTTTATTTCATATCTATTACTTTAATGTTCAATATTGCTATCCCAAGATCCTATGACAGGACTGAAATTACCTGTCTTCAGTATGCTTTCTATTTCTGAGCATACTCCTGAGAGATATGAATTATAAAGGTCTTAAATACACCAAGCTCCTCATCTCTTCATAACATTGTCTATTATCTAAACTACAGCACATACCTTCAGCAAGTAAAAGTCTAATAAGTTATTGGGAAAAAGCCCCTTCATTCTTAGCTCAAATTGTAGTGTATTTCATCACAGTAATATTAAGATACTTTCAAAACTACTCTTGCAGTTCAAAGAGGTAAAAAGGCCTATTTTCTTCAGGGTGACACCAAATATCTTTTGAGCAATTGCAGTCCTTTTTCCTACAGAAAATCTTGGATGCACACAAACCACTGACTCAGGGAAACCTCTTAGTGTCAGCTAAAGCTCATTGGTTCTCCCTCTACTCCAAAGGAAGCACAGTAACTATTCTTACCTTCAGAAAAGGCATGACAACTCCCCCTGTACATCTTCTGAAGTATCCAAAAACCCCAAAGCAGTCAGGCTTTAAGTCCTTGCTAATTCTAAAATAGCAAAAAGAAGCAATATTTAGGGATTCTGCTCCTCCCCCTCCCCCCGAATAAATTTAAAAAAAAAATAAATTGAAAGAATAATACAATTATGTTTTTGATCTTTGAAAAAACCCCACCCCAATAAACAAATTACATACCCCTCCCCCCCCCCCCCCCCAAAAAAAAAAAAAATCCACAAACCTCCTTGGCAGGTAGCCTGGCTTTGTACTGATCACTTCATATGGTGAAATGTTATTTTTAATGCTGACTACACACTAAATAAAGAGGGAGATACGCAAAGGATATATCCAAAATAGCCCAATGCTTGGCTTTACTGTAAATGAGATCACCAGCAGTACTCCAGAGTTGATTTGTGCCCTATTTTTAGTAGTTCATATTTCTTTAGCATAGCATTTTTCAAAACTGAAAAATAAGCATCAATTCTATAAGCTTAAAATACAACCAAGCAAAAGCATTTTACAAAATACAAGGAACTATTGAGGCAGAGTTTAAAGCTTAATCACAAATTTAGGACAGTTTCCTACACATGCTCCTTTCTTTGGAGTTTTCAATAACTCTTTTACACCCTATTCCCATTCTCCCCAGGTTTTCAGAGCTTTGCATTCTTTTCCTTATATTTATTTTTCTTACCAATAAAAAGACGCTTACCTGTTTTCTTATTTGAAAATAATAAAAAAATAATATCTGTAAAATCGCTATGCAGGCAGATAAGAAACTGCTGCATATTTTAAAGAGGGAATTGCACATTCGGGACATTGAACAACAGAATCGAATGTACACATCACTTCTGGTAAAAGCAGAAGAGGTTTCCAAGCATATTTTTCAAGCTGTAGGGGTTGGTCCAGTACCTGTTTGCTCTGAATGAGCTTCTAAAGAGCCACAAAACAATCACCATAGTTGATAGAAAACATCAGCATGACGTTCTGCAAGACCTACCCCGTACCACTTTTGATTTCACTCTGCACACACTTTTTTTTTTCTACTTGTGCCTTTGAAGTGCACAAAATAGGGCAAGCTCTACTCAAGAAAATAACACATTTGAAACAAAATTACAAAACCTACAACCAAACTCTTCATGCTTCTACCAGAAAAAACAAACCATAGGGTCAGCCCAAGAAGAAAATGAGGTTATTTAAAAAAAGAAAGGAAAGAAATTCTATCATCATCATCGTAAAAAAAGGCAGTAACAAATAAAACTGACAAGGATTACCTTGAGGACTTTAACCCACATCTTACTGTTTCACCTTTGCCTCCTTTTCTAAACTCAGTTAATCTCCCCTTCATGTTTTTTCCTGTTTCTGAGTTCCCTATTTGCTAATTACTTGTGTCTCCACAGCAGCTTAGTTAATTTCGCTCTAACAGCTGTTAGTCACCAGGCAACACCCAGCACTAGCTTTTGCAGGAGCGTCTGTATGTGCTCATTTAATCTTTCGCTTTTTTGGGGGGAAGTTCATAAATCAGCATGCTGTAGACAATAACAGAAGGAAGCACCTCAAATAAGGTAAGAAAGCACATCTCTCACGCTCAACTCGTATCACATTTATATATATTCTTAAGAGGAACATCTAGGCCAAGACACAGAATGGTACTTTGAAGAGAAGAAACAAATGCAGCTGCTGGCTAGCTTTGTAAAGACACACGTGAAAACTATCACAGCTTTGACTGATTGCAAGAAATGGCGTTTCACATGTACCAATTCTTAAAGCAACGTAATACAAACCCTGGGATACCTCTGTTTGGCAGAACAAATCCTAAAATGACTAGCATGTAGCAAAATGGCTGGAATGGTCATTGTAAAAGTGCCATGAAGCCATAAGACATAAATGTTGCACAAGCAGACTTACGGGATTAACAAAACATTACATGAATTCAGCTGACCTTCTAAAGAGAACAGGAAAAGTTCAGCACTCCAGTGACCCTCTCCACAAAGCAGAGCTGTCATGCTCTGTGTCAAAGATACCTCATTAATGCTTATGTGAACATGTATCAGCCACGCCAAGGCTGCAGGAGGGAAAGAGACCCAAAGTGAGTAAAGAAACAGAGAGGTCCTTGAAGCTTAGCTTGCATTCAATAGCAACAAGAAAACCCTTGAGTATTAAAGTTAATGGAAACCCCAGGATGACAGTATTCAGAAACCCTGCCCTATGGAGGGGGAATTCTGCTGAATTTGCCCCTTGACTTTGATAGCTGCGAGGGAAAACCCAAAGTAACAACTAGAACAAGAGGCTGTTGTTAGAGTCACTGTAGGTTTTTTAAACATTTGGGGATTTTTTTGCTGCACTTGTAACTGTTTCCAAGATTGTAATCAAGAGCTCAATCCTTTGTTGCTATACAATCCATATTTAGACTTGCCTGGTGTTGTGTGACCCAGCGGTGGCTCTGGCAAGCTGGGATATGCAGTTTCTCCAGAGGCCAACAATATCCAGTAAAAGGAGATCCCACAAAGAATCTGCAGAATGTCCATCAAGAAGATTGGGTGCTCTGAAGAGTGGTATTATCAAGATACAGGACACAACAACAAAAAAATCTTCTGACATACTATTCAGTGACCTGCAAGTAGGGAAGGGAATGGTTTATGACATGAGGAAATCCCACATTGTCACATCTTGGCATAAGCAGAACCCAGGATCAGTGATCTGTAAGCTTGTAAGAAAATGTGACTTTCATCTGGCGACCTAAATTTCAAAGAATATTTGCACACTTTCTGATCTCTAGCTCTTAAGGCTGTATTGGCAGTGCTCTGTGTGTTGGTTTAAAGAGCTGCATGATTATTAGCAGCTGTACCTGATTATCTGCCAATTAATACAGGAGCTCCCACAGAGTTAATATGAAGGTTTCCCTTTCCTCTGCTGTTCATTTTCATCTATGACTTTGAGAAAAACCTATTAATCACCCCATGCGTGTTCTCTCTGTGCTAATACAGTCATTTATTATGATTATTAGGCTCCTATAAATCCCAGGGAACTTTGAGAGATCTTACAGTTTTACATAGGGGATTTATAAGAAACATTTGGCAAATTATTTGTAGGAACTAAATGTCCTGTCTGTAAACCACACACCCCCAGAAGCACCAGGCTTACTACTTTTGTCTCATTCTCTAGTGTGCTACCCAAAATACCTGCCTGTCTCTCTGGTTTCCTGTATCAGTGCCCATCCTGGTGGACACCGATAACCAAAGAGGTCGATAAGCAAACTGACTGGGAACAAGAGACAGATGGATCAGCTGGTGGGGGGAAGGCCTGGGGCTGTCCCCAGGTCATACAAGGTGACCAAAAGCTGCATCCCTTGGCAGAGCAGGACATGCTAGCACCACAACCAGGCAGCCACCATGGCAACCTCCAAGATTCACTCCGATAATGTGCTCAGGGGACACCTCGTACACACCCCAGCAGGTCCATGCTCCTGCCTGTGCTTAGAGCAAAACAAACCAAACCCCTTTGGCTGTGATTTTTCAAAAGCTCCTAAAAAGACTTGCAATTGAGTTGTCTTAGGTTAGGTCAGTCAGCTGCTTTAGAAAACTCTCCTTCTTGTCCTTTGCGTACTTTGTATAAAACATTACTGTATAAATATTCTGGGAATTAATGTTCTCTCTCTCATAGTGACTGCATGATACAAAGAGAAATATCACCTAGAAATAACCACTGATCAAAAATGGTAAACTGTTTATTCTCAGCCAGCTGGCTTGTGATATGAGCTACTCCATATTTCAAAGCATAGCTTTCTCCATTGCCTCTTTCAGTTTGGGTGATTTTTATGCTCTTTCTTTGCAAAGCTCTTTTACCAGGGCAGTGATTTGCTGTTCACATAAGCCACCAGGCTCCTGCAATATGACCTTATATTATAGATAATATAATTTAACATACTTACTGAATACAGCATAATTCTATAAAATAGGATGGAAAGGTTTTCTGATGTATGAGGCCATTTCGCTACTCTTGAAGCATAAATGAGTTTATTTTGTCATCTCCTAAAAATCAGCCGTACTGTCTGCAGCACGATTACACAATGTATTTGCCGTTAATCCCATGGTTATTAATTTGCCTGGTGGTAGCAGCCATGATTCAGAACCCAAGCAGAGAAAATCCAGGGTTGAACTTAATACAGTCATAAGATGTTTGTTTTTACAGGTGATGCACCCATGGCCAGCTGTTTCCAAATGTGGCATTAATCAATGAAGTGTAGAAAACAGCCGGACTACACAATTCAAAAATAATAACCCTTTTGTAAGACACACTGTCTCTACAAGTGAATATATTAGTGTTATTAATAATAGCCTGATATTAATGCAAAGCTGTGCTGTCACCTGCCACAGAAGAGCGGCTGTGTGTATAACTCCATCGGTTATTACATTATAAGCATGCCTGAAGCCTTATACTGACAGTAAGTGAAGCAAGTATGAGATTTAATGCATTTAACTGAGTAAAAAATTTTTTTTAAAAATCATACCTTTAATTTAATATATGCATGTTCTTCACTGTGGCAATTACCCACAAGTCCACAAAGAACAGTCTGGGCTTCAGGCTGTCAGACAGTTTATTCAGGATTATTCTTATGGATGATAGCACTTCATGGTTTTCACAACAGGCTTGTTCATTACATTGCTTTCTGCTAACAGGATTTCGGCAAGATGCCCCTTTCAAGTATTTTTTTTTGTGGGGGTCTTTGAACCATGAAAAATACCAGAAAACTGACACAGGAGTGACTTCAGCATCATAGGTAAAGCAAATATGCAAAAAGTGCATTTTGTTCTGACACTGTCTGCAGTTCTTTAATCAAGGAAAACCAATTGCTCATTCAGGACTGAATGAATGTGAGTTGAAGGGGGAAAACCCACCCGTTCAGTATTAACCCAGCTTTCCAGCTTAATTTTTAACACAAAGTGAAAATCAATAATCATCACCTCATAGAAATCCACTGACTCAGTTATTCTCACTTAAGTAGGGTTACAGAAGTTTATGCTAGCTGAAAATTATGCCTGTTATGTTTATCTGAAACTGTACCCTTCCAGAAATCTATTCCAGATTTCTGAACAGGCTGCGTACCCTGGTATGCTGAGGGCATCCAAATGCTCCAGTTGGATCAACCTCAGCAATTAGCAAACAGACCCTTTGTCAGAGTAGGCCAAATCACAGTCTCAGGTCACTGTGTTGCTAACACGAGATGTCTGAAATGTTGAGTTGCAGTGCGAACTTTATAAATTTAAGATTGCAGTGACCCATATTTTTTTTTGCTGTTTTAAGGCTCAAAACCTTAAGCAGTCAGTTAATTTGGCTCCTTACTCTGTCATTCTCATTTAAGTTCTGTGTTTTTTCAGGTAGCCTGTCAAGCCAGCCATTTATCTTATTTTATTGTGCAATATGCTGAGAAGATAAGGGAACGGGTCACATCAGCATCAGAAACACCACACTTGTTAAGCATATTTGCCACCGCAGTCTCGTTGCCATTGGCTTTTTCCTGTGCAGATCTACAAAACTCATAAAACTGTTCTTAAATATTGACCCATTCTATTTGATAGTTATCCTCTTGGCTCATTTTATTCTAAAATAATCAATAATGTATTTACCTAGCAAAACATTTCCTCAAACATTTTCTAACTGGCCAGTAAAAGATAGATGTTGAAAGGTTTGCTTTCTGCATTACAGCTCTAACTAATGGTTTGTTTATTCAGAAAAAACAAACAGAAAGGTTTGGTCTTATCTAGCAAGCAAAGTTGTAAAAGTTTGTACTTTTTGAAATTGTGGCTGGAAGTTGAAATGGCTGAAGAGGGTTTCACTGAAATACATTTACGCTGGAAAAGAGATTCTTGGAATGAAAAGCTGTGTTCCTTCAAAAATACTTGGGTTTTTATTTCGGAAGTGAAATCAAAGTATTTTTGCCTCAGGTTAAGTAAACTAGTATTGCAATATTTGTGAAACAGAGTCAAAATATTCGTATCGTTATGGAACTAACATGCAACTCTGACAAAACACCTCAGCCTGCATAGGGGAACTACACTTCCCACTTGTCACTGCAAACAATTCAGTAACGTAAGCCAGGATATAATGTTTCAGTGTGGTTCTGCAAAAATAAATTAAGTTTTATTTGAAAAACATTAAATCACTTCAGTTAAAGTTCTGAAAGGTAGTATTTGGACGTTCCCCTCTGAAGTTTTTTTTTAACTTTGGTTCTGTATTTAAGATTAACATTTGTCATGTTTTAGTGTGGATTTATTTTCAAATGCAATAATCTTCCACTGTAAAATAAATTCTATTTTTTTTAGGATTTCTAGTATCTGAATCTGTTTATAATAATCCAATAAACTAAACTAGCTTAAACATAAGGTAAACTGGTTTGACTGTATTTAATACTAACTCACACCGCTTTAACCAACCTGAGGCAATTAAGTGCAATGTTTTGTTGCTGGAGAAAAAAAAAAGAACGTGCTCATTGCTGTACTTGGCAAAAGTATTTGAATTTCTAAATAACATCATATTCTGCAAAAGCACATGCTTGATAGCCTAGTATTTACTTACATTTCATGAAGGATACGTGACCAGAAAAGAAAACGTGTTGTTCTTTCTACAGAATCCTTACTGAGGTGAGAGGCATTGTTCAGTCAGCACTTTGAACTTCCTTCTCTGCTAATAAAAATAACATATTCAAAGACACAGTTAAGGCCTATGCCTAGGCTGCCCAAGAAGTTTTTATCGAGCACCTCAGCTCTAAACACACAGGGAAAGCAGGAGAGAAGGAATAACGCTGGTCAGTCCCAGATCTGCCCCACCAAACACCTCAATAAAAGCACAGGTGCTGTCATTATTAAACACTTGGTTATTAAACACTAGGAAAAGCCATAGCACACAGATAGCAAAACCTGCTGCTTTAGTGTGTGAGGATATGATCCAAAACAAGCAGTGGTGGCTCTGGAGAGGGTGAGGCTACATGAGGCAATGTGAGGGAAAGAGGTGGCGGCCATTTTGTGTCCAGCCCTTCATGGCAAGGCCTCCTCAACTCCCCGACATGGCAGCTCCCCCCTTCCCTCCCTCTGCTGTCCCTGCTTCATTCCCCCATCAGCTCTGATACTCCAGGGTTGATGGCAGGCAGCAAAATACCTCAGAGAACTGGTGAAAACCTTCTCTGGGGCTAAGGACGTGTGCCCCGCCCTGAGGGACAACCATGCTGAGGAGAGGCAGCTGAGTCACTGCTCGGGGGAGCTGGACTCGGGGAGGTGGAATCCCTCACCTCAGAGGTTGCAGCGTGAAGGTCAAGGGTTTTAGGGAGGATGAGGACATTGTGAGCTCTCAGTTTTAGGTGTCTGACCTGGAGCGCCCTGAAAAATGCAGAGCAGCTACACTCTGAAGAAACAGCTTTATAAATCAAACCAGGGGCTTTGCAATTTAGGCAATCACAAGAAAAAAATTTTGTAGAAATGAAGTATGTATCTATATCCCTCCTGCTCACAGCTGTGAATCGCTAATGCTATTGAGTGTTCACCTCTCAGTCTCCATGTGCTATAATTGCTCTTCAATGGCTGCCTATCCAAAGCACCAACTCTCATGGATTAAGCACAGGATTGCCGTGCTGTGATTCTGCTGAGAAATAAATCCTTTTTCTCCTTCTTTGGGCTGGACTGCTGCCTGAAGATAGCGTATTGTGGAAATAATCTGGGGTTACAGCTCAGATGTACAGATCAAACAGAAATGACTGGTCAGGCTTCCCTGTTATAACATCTCACTTCCCTCTATCGGCTCTAGCATGGCTTACCCAGTGCAAGGATACCCAAGAGGCCTGCACAGGCCTTGCCCCCAAAAGGGACGCTTTGGAGATTTAATCCAAAAAAGCTGAAGTTTTGATTTTAATGGAGATCAGTTGGACTGCATTTCAATCCTTTTGTAGATGTTCTGATCCAGAATGAAAGCTGGTTTTATTTATTTTTCCTCATTTCACTCTGTTTCACTTGCCAAGCTATAAGCCATTTAAAGTCAGAGTAAAAGCCTGTATGGAAAATTATAACTGACAGCATCAAACAATATGGCAGATGCTGATATATCACACAGATTTCTTCTATAACCTTAGAGTTTTCCTTTCTTTTTTAAATTTTATTTTAAATACCATCTCACCATTTAATTTCCATCCTTCTTGATGTGTCTTTGCCTATTACTCTTTTATTAGCTTTGCCCCTTTGATTTTGAGCCACCCACTCCAGCATGCTAAGTGCTTCAAAATGATTTCTACCTTTTTCCCACTGTAGTATTGCTGTTACCAGCAACAGCCTCGTCATTTACTCTGCACTAAAAGACAGGAATGGTTCAGCCCCTGGGTAAGCTTTCTGGCTCCTCAGTCTAATAACTAGTGCCACTTACACAATAAAATTTTATATCATTTTTATTGGATCCCTCCTAGAGAATTATAGGAGGAGTGCTGGCTTGCAGAGCAGATGTGTGAAGCTGCAGACAGAATTGCATCTGTTTCCTTTTGCCAGAAATTGTTTTGTATTGTCCCCTGTTGACTAGGGAATTTAACATACTGTCACTGTACATTGCATTTGTAATAAAATCATTGTTAAACATCAACATATTATCCCCTTCTACCTCCCCTCCCCTTCTTTTTTTTAATAACAAACTTACTATATTTCCTCTACATCTCCTTCCTTCTCACCCCCCAAAACAGATTTGTCTTCTGGCTGTGGTATTCCCTGGAGCTGGGCCAGCTCCAGAAGTTTGATGCTGGCTTTTACAGCAGTCCTGAGAGTGAAACGGAATACAGGGGAGGTGGGGAAATGTCAGTGAGAATCTGCTGCTTCCCATTAAATCAAAAAAATATTTGGCACTATATTTCTTGGTGGCTTTTTTTACCCAACAACTGTTGCCTACACGCAGAAGAGAAATAAGTCACCAGCCAGATCCAGATAAGGAATGAGAGAGTAAAGCTCTGACTCTAAGCTGCAGAAAGTTGCCTGCAGCTTTTAATCTCCAGGCTGGGGTGATGCCCTGCTTTTGCTGCAGCTGCAAGTGCTTTGCCACTTTGTACTTCCCTGGGTCACTGCAGCCACTCTGGTTTTCAGGCTGCTGAATAAACCAGCTCCCAGTTGCTGATTAACACAGAAAACAAAGATGTCTGAGACTGCATTGCCATTTGTGGGCAAAGACAAGCTTATTTTGTTAATTTTCCTCGCTGAGGGAAGATGACATGTTAACATAATACAAATCCTCCAAGGTAACATACTTATCTTTCAGAAATACATATTTTCTGAGGGATAGGGCCATGCCAGCTGCAGCTACTCTGCTTCTCAGTGTTTGGCTGCATGGTGGGGTCCACAGCTCAGAAAGCTGGAAAGCAAGACTCTCCTCTGCCTGCACCACCTTGCATAGACATGGTGCAAAACCCAACAGGATTGCTCGGGGCTGTACAGGATTCCCAACAACAGTGTCACCTTCTGCCACCAGCACAGAGAGGCACTGCCGTACCACTCCAATATTTGGGTACAGTGCCAAGTTGGGAATGCAGCCAACACAGACAATAACGAGGGGAAAGCTGATGGGATTATGACTACAAATCACATCAGTTATAAAAATGACAGGGGCAGTCACAAGCCCTTTAAGGGCTCTGTCTTATTTGCATTTTCTTAGGCTGCTTGGAAACTTAATGAAGTTTAGCTTCTGTCATTAAGATAAACCAGCTCTGTGGTGGTGCTGTCAGCTGTACTAATTAAAAGTCAGCCTCCAAGTGCTTAAAGCTTGTCTACATTTGAAAACTAATTCAGTTTGAGGAAGCATATAAATTTAAATTGCAGCAGCTATTCCACCTAAATTAAGATATTTATTTTGGAATAAGAGTGCCTTTGAATTTGGCTCAAATTGAAACAAACAGAGCAGTTGCTTCTTTGCCCCATCCTGAGCTAAGAGATCTCTGCATAGGAAATGACTTGGGGATACCTCTCGCTAAGTGTCCCCATGCACAGACGAGCCTTCAGATGGCTGAACAGCAGCAGCCTTCCCTTCTGTATGCTTCTCTCTGCGTTGTGCCTCACCAGCTGAGCTAAAGCTGCAAGCAACAGATGATACATTTCTGCAAACAATGTGGTGAGCTAAATTGGTATAGATTATAGTTATTAAATTTTTAAAGACCTCTAGTGTTTCTGCAAGGCTGCTGCTACAGTATAAAGCCTAGATAAGAAAACTTAAACCTGGACTTAAACCTAAGAAAAGTAAGTGGATTTTTTTAATATTTTGTAAGTAAGCAAGTTTGGAATATAGAAAAAAGACTGTGAACATTGGAGATCCTTTTTCTTTATGTGCATTGTAGGAACACAATTATCAACCAGTTTAAGGAATGGCTAGAAAATTAACACTAGGGGATATAACAAAATCCTGTTACCATCAAGGGTGTTTTTGCAATTAAATTCCAAGAACCCACAATATCCAAGACATTTGGAAATGTCAGAGTACCTGAAGACCACAAAACAAAGTTCTCAGTCTTCCTTCCTTTCATATCCTGCTCTCCTAGCCACGTGTTTAAGACTGAATGCTTTCCTAAAGCTTGCTAGCAGAATGGAAATAGCAGGTGCTGGGGAAACGTATCTAAGACAAGGACTGGAGAGGACATGGAGCAGAGCATCGTAGCATGCATGGCTTGACCCTCATCTTCTAATCTGGATGACGCGGACAGGGTAGAAAGATGATGTTTGAAAGGAAAGGCTGTCCCCAAAGGAATACAAGTGTGTAAAAATAAATAGCATTTCAGGTGCTTTTCTCCAGATTGCTTTGTAGAGGTCTCACCAAGCATAGCTCCAGGTTAGGTTTTTGGCATCTCCAGCTGGGAAAGCCAGTGAGATTGGGAGCTGTATTCAGGATCTTAAATGAAGAATCATTTGTTACCTGTGTGAGAGAAGGGATCATAGAGCTTCCCTCATCCATTTTAAGCAGCAACTTTGGAGAATGTTGAAGAAAGATGGTAAATGGGGAGCTATGTCTAGCAAAAAATGTTCTTCACATGAAAAGAAACTATTTGGCTGTCCTTGCAAGGGTGTCTGACCATTCTGCTTCACCTGTCTGACCAACTGAAATAACAGCATTTTTCCTCTTCTACATGGAATAGAAAATTATGAGTGCAGTGTGAATGGAAATGGATTTTCCTTACTGTTAAATACAAAACACTTTAATCATCTACTGTTCTCTACAAAATTGCAGCCTGATTTCCTACTTGGCAGCCATCTATTTTTGGTGGGAGTCCTCCAGCCTTTTTTGTTAGAGGTTTGCTATGGATTCCCCCGATCAATTGGCTGACAGTTCAAACAATGCCATCTTCCTACAACACAAATGGAAACCTCTGCTCTGGAGGGGACCCTGGTAAAACAAGAGCTGCGCTCCGCTCAGTTACTATGGTGCAATATTCCCAAAGAAGTAAAGAGATACACAACAAAAATAAACAAAGCCCTAGAAATGCCACAGTAAGATTACTTCCTTCCTATATCACATTCTTTACTTTTGCTCTGCCCTTTCCTTCATTTTCTTATGATTTTCTCAAATTAGATGTTTATTACTCTGGATGGTCTTGTATGGACAGTGCCTGGGAGAACAAGAGGCAGAGGGTCCCTCTGGCACTAGCCCCGCAGGACTGCTGGATCTCCAGAGAGTTGCTGCACCTCCTGGAGAAGCTATCACCCTCCTGTGAAGCTAGGAAATCTCAGGTGGTGTTCATCCTTAGTCAAAATGCAGCCACAAAAGGATCCCGTGTCATGAAACTAATTGGTGGGGGGAGGAACACTACATACTATTGCCCAACTATATCCAGGAAGACTCCGACACATGCAAGTACATGTGTGTGTATGTGTACATGCGAGTACATGTGCAAGTGCACACACAGAGCAGGACCACACAGTTACTTTCCAACCTGACCTGAAGGGAAATACAGCGTGCAATTGGCAGTGGTCATCCAGCTGGAATTAGGTGTTCCTCCTGCTGGTATCCAACTGCTCGCTTGAAAATGAGCCGCTTGGCAGTGGAAATGCTCCACAGCTGGAAACCACAAACAAGTGAAAGCAAATAAACAATCCCAAAATTAGGTTTCAACTGGAAAAGAAAAAAAAATAAAAATCAAACATCATTTGAAAGCGTACTAAAATTGGCTGATGTCTAAGAGAGTGTTTGGTAGCTCAGCACTTCTCTGCTGCACTTCAGAAATTAAGGAGAGAAACAGAGAAACAGTCTTAGATGAAGCAATAAATAATGGACACTTTCAACACATAATTTGCATTTGAATTAACTAGGCTGGCTAAATTAATTCATCCATTATGAAAGGAGAATTTTATTGTCTATATTTTCAGGCTCCCTACTGTGCTAAGTTAAATGGGCATTGAGGCAGGGACTACTGGCTTCATAGAAATCGCTACTAAATTAGTTTCCTCCCAATTACTATCTAGTTCATACTCACAATTTGGAAGCCTAATGCTGACAGAAAGAATTGTCTCAGGCCCTTGTCTTCTCTCCACTGTTCACATTGGTGAGGGTGTACAGCTATGATGGCACTTGATGGGTACACTGTGATGGGCAATATGGCACTCAAAGGTTTTTGTCTGAAACATTTTTCCAGGTGTCCCTTTCCAAAAGGGTTAAATCGTGTAGTCACGGTTATTATGTATTAAATATCAATTTAAATGCCTGGGGAGGCTGAGGGGTGATTTCTTTGAACATTATTTGAATTGCTCCCTTGAGAACATTTCAACTCATCTTAAAATAGATGGTTGATGCAATATATGACAATTGGTTATTAATTATATGGCTTATAGCATCAAGAGCTACCTGGAGAAGACATAAGCTTGGGAGACTTACGGAGTAGTCAATACATTTACATCGTTCTTAATAATGCATTAACATTGTGTTTTCAACTACACACAAATTATATTTTCGTGAACTGTACCTTCAGGATTTTCAAAATTATGCTCCGAAATGCCGAAAGCACTTTTAGAAAGGGAAGAGAGAAGTCTTGTCATCTCCCCTTTGCAAACAAACAGCAGCAGAGGAGGGAACCCATCTCATAATTCAAACCACAGTCAGGGTAGGGTCACAGTCCTCTGCCCACACCACTTCAGAAAAGAGAAACCACAGTAAACGCAAAGTCTACCCGAGGCTTCCCAAGGGACATGCTAGGGGCTAAGGGACAAGATCTGAGCAGCGGTGCTTCAATGGGAGCATGGTTCACCAGCAAAAACCATTTAATTTACTGACACTCTCTGCCAGTGGCGGGAGAAAACTTGTTCTGGTTGGGGAACAGGAACAAGAAGGTGACGGACAGGTACCTGGCAGCACTGCCCACTGCTAGCAGGGCTTTTAACACCATCCCTGGAGTCACAGAGTAACTTGTACCAGGTACCTCAATTCATACAGCCAGGCCGGGACAAGGTGGATTTTGGCAGAACAGCAATACCCTCCTAGAACAGCTACATGCTGGGTCCTGCATTTCGGTCACAACAACCCCAGGCAACACTACAGGCTTGGGGAAGAGTGGCTGGAAAGCTGCCCAGCAGAAAAGGATCTGGGGGTGTTGGTGGAGAGCCGGCTTAACATGAGCCAGCAGTGTGCCCAGGTGGCCAAGAAGGCCAACAGCATCCTGGCCTGTATCAGGAATAGCGTGACCAGCTATTGTGATGGTGCCTCTGTACTCGGGCCTGGTGAGGCCTCACCTCGAGTGCTGTGTTCAGTTCTGCGCCCCTCACTATGAGAAGGACATCGAAGTGCTGGAGCGTGTCCAGAGGAGAGCAACCAAGCTGGTGAGGGGTCTGGAGAACAAGTCATATGAGGAGAGGCTGAGGGAACTGGGCATGTTTAGTTTGGAGGAGGCTGAGGGGAGACCTCATTGCCCTCTACAACTACCTGAAAGGAGGGTGTGGAGAGGTGGGTGTTGGCCTCTTCTCCCAAGTGAATAATGGCAGGACCAGAGGAAATGGTCTGAAGTTGGGGCAGGGGAGGTTTAGATTAGATATTAGGAAGAGCTACTTTACTGAGAGAGTGGTCAGGCACTGGAACAGCCTGCCCAGGGAGGTGGTGGAGTCGCCATCCCTGGAGGTATTTAAGAAACATGTAGATATGGCACTTCAGGGCATGCTCTAGTGCCTGAGATTGTTGGTTTGTGTCTGTTTGTGGGTAGGTGTGGTGTGTGGTTGTGGGTGTTTGTTTTGGTGTTTGGTGTTGTGTTTTCTTTGTTTGTTTGTTGTTGGGTTTTTTTGTTGTTTTTTGTTGGTTGGACTTGATGATCTCAAAGGTCCCTTCCAACTAAGAAGATTCTGTGATTCTGTGACATTGCAGAGCAGAAGGGATGCCTCTAGCTCACACCTATCTAAGCTTTGTGCTCCTCACCATGGTCTACCTCCTTCCACTCCCTAGGGGAAAATGCATTCTAGCGTAATTTTTTTTCTCCTTTAATATTTTCATAATGGAGGAAAAAAAAAAAAAAAAAGGATGGTGTTACTTGTGGTGCCAGAATATTAGTCCATCAGCCCATAAAGCTTCCTCGCTCCACGCAGACCTTAACAGTGGCTTGAGGAGGAAGGCAGCAGAAAACGGGAGGGCAATAACTCAGTGCTACAGTCCTCTTGACAGGACTATGATCCACTGTCTGGAAAGCTGTGGCACCAAAAGGAGACAGAAACAATTAAGCTTTTTCTTTAGACTGCCATGATGAAACAAGCTGCATGAATTAATGCCTACTAAAGCTGCCCAAATAGTTTCCACTGTCCTTCCTCATCGTCTATCGATTTCTTCCATGTGGAAAGCAAACCACATTGCAGCAGAAAACCACATTGTCAGAGAAAATCCAAAGGGACCATCTCCTTCCCTGTCTGCTTATGACACTGAGAAGATGGGGCCAGGCTTTGTGACAGTCTGTCCTTGCTGCCTGTGTCACTTCAATACCAAACAGGATATTGTGTATATATTTTTTTCAGTGTTAAACATAAGAGGCAAGATGTGTTGTCCTGCAAGTCACATCCTTCAAGTTCTAAATCCATTTACAGAATTGCTAAGGTTTCTTCCCTTGCTTTTAGTTCCAGAGTAGATTAAAAAATTTACATCTAAACAGACTGAATTTGAACACCATAACAGGATGGGACTTAAAATATTGATTTTCTTATTAGTGGGAGGTTACAGTACAAAGCATCCACAGCACACAGAGCAAGGATAGACTGACATCCTCTACAGCAGCTAACGCCCTGGAACCTTACAGAGTGACTTTAAAAAGTATTCACTAAATGAGGAGCACAGAAATTACCTGGGTGAATACAATTAAGCTACCTGAAATGGCTGGCAAATGATTGACTCCTACAATAGCCATCTTTAAACTAAGAGTGAACTCTGACTGCACTTGGGTGGAAAACAAGTGGAGCAGATTGCCACTAAAGGGAGTGCCACCTTCCCAGCCAGAGGCTGATGGTGATAAAAGGGATGTTTAGACACATCATAGCTATGACTCTGTGTTTTTAAATTTTTTTGCTAGATGATACAAATCAGAGAGCCCTTTTGGGAAGCATTTTCAAGTACTGGGCAATTCAATATCAAAGCTAAGGAAGAATAAACGTATCTCACAAATCACAATTATGAGGATAGGCTTTCTTCAAGATTCATGAAGCCATTCAAATTTTCAAAGATTCAATATATAATATATATTAAATATTATTTATGCATTCCTTGAGCCTTCTAATCAAGGGAAAAAAATCTGCATTTCCTAAACTAGTGTGAATAGGGTAGTTTCCTTCCATATCAGAAGAATTTCAGAAAATAATTCTGTATCTCTGAAAAGGTCATTTATTTGGGATGAGTGACAGGTGCCATAAACTTACAAGATGTCACTTGTATGTCAGTTCAGCTCAACTGAACACAAAGCAAATCAATTCAGCTCGGTCAAGTATAATTACCTACTGGAGCAGGATACATCGTTCTGCATTTATTATTATTAACAATGCCACAGAAGCACTAAATTCAACAGCAATTTTGATTAGTGTGAGGTTGTACAGAGCTCTTCCTTCCTAAGTGCTTCCTTCTCTTGGAGTTTACGACATGATCATTTCAGTATAATAATTTTATTATTATTTGTACTGTGATAGCAATTACCTTCCAATTATGAATGAAGAGCAAATTACGAGGTCCAGTGCTAGATTAGCAGGACCAAATTTTAGTTGTAGAGAAAAATGACTCAAGGGATATGTTTCTAGGAGTTGGAAGCCTGCATGTGCTCACAGGACTTGAATTTGGGGCTTTAGCTCTTCATTCTTTCTATTGCCTTCAATTTTTTATTTTTTTTTATTAATCTATAGAGAATACACATATTCTGGGGGAACTGTTTCACTCATGGCTATAAGAGCCCTCAGCACTTGCTGCTACACTGCAAGTGTCACTTAAAGGGCTTAAAAGTTGCACCACATCAATTTATAGATGAAACATATGTCTTTGCTTTTAAAAGAAGTTCTTGTTTCATTAAACAATTTAATATAAAATTACATATACTTTGCCATAAACCAATGTGCTATGCTAGGAGCTGATTAACATTATTCTAGATTTGTTTTTTCTGCTCACTTTCTGGTATTATATAGTTTGGGGAACACTGGATATTTTAACACAGGTGGTTTTTAATCTGATAAACTGAGAACAATAAATGCTTGTAAATGGGATAAGTATTCAATATAAAAGTCAATTCAATACATATTTATGTGCTTATATGATGTTTATAAAAATCTAAGACAAAAGAGAAAGGCTATAGAGTATAGAATGGTTGACGGCAGACAAATTAGGCTAATATATTTTCAATATGTACACAATAGTCAATCACAAAGTTAGGAAGATACGAAGTAACTAATCACTGCAGGAGAATTTAGAGCATCCGTGTACAGGTAAAGTCCCTACTAGCCTGCAGCATAATTTTGTGGTTACGTAGTAATGGTGTTGTCAGTTGTATTTTTGTATGCCATAGCGGAAGTGTTCTGGTTTAATAAAATGAAAATTAAATTATGATTTAATAAGAAGAAAAACAATTAAAAATAAAGATAAATCACAAAGACAGAAACATTGCACAACACAGTTAACAAATTAAGGCTGACCTCGTTGGACTCACTGCTAAACTACCCAGCAGGCAAATTTGACAGCGTACGTCAGAGTACGATTTCCCTGATGCCCTTCCAGAGCAACAGAAACTACCAGGATTCCCAAGGAGTTCTCCAATCATATAACTTGCTTGCATGTTATTCAGCACAAGAACAAAGAATATAATTCTATACAACGCAGAATGCAATTTGTCTTACTTTGTAAGGTTCCTGCTGAAGTCCTGGCTCTGGAGGTACTGTAGTCAAAATCAATTCGCACCTCCATTCATCGTGCCTCGGGGATGAGTGGATGCAGTCTCTGTGTCACATCCCTAAGAGCTGCTTCCATTATCCTGCAATCCCCCCAAAACAAGTATAATTCAATTGATTTTCCTGATGCCTCTGAGAAGGTTACAAGGGACAAAGCTGGGCAAAATGAAAGAGAGCAGAGAGCAGCACCCTCCCTGCAGAGGTCTGAAAGGGCGAGGAATGGGAAGAAGCTTGAGCTAATAGAGGGTGCTCATGCACAGGGGTCCCCGGAGGCTGCAAAGATCTGTCTTCCTAAGACTCTGGCAAAAGTAATGCCAAAGGAACGTGGTTTTAATTTTGCAGTCTTTGCACAGTTATGACAACGGTGATTCCCTGTACTTATTTATCTTTATCATTTAATGGACACAATGCATAGTGGACTTCTTCAGGAACCAGTTTCCTGTTTTACTCACCATTAAATGCTCCTAAACTACAAAAGAGTTCTTATGTGACTACAGGATCCTTCTATTTTTACCTTCTTTACTGGAAACAATGAATATTTTCTTTAATATAATTTTACCATCAGAACTAACGGGTTTGCCAGAAAATTTTAAGCTATGGGGAAAACGCCACTTTTGATTATTTCTATTTCTCTATCAAGAGAATCTAAATGAAAAATAGCATTTTCAAGTCCACACTTTGAAATGAAGCATTTTAAATTTAATACTACTGCTCTTTGGGGGGGAGGGAGGGAAACCCCAACAAACCAAACACATCTTGCTCTACTGAATTGTGTTGTTGCACTGTTTAGATCTGAGCATTTATTTGGCATGGGAAAAAACACCATTATTCTTCTTATAAATAAGACAGCCTGCCATCAAAATAGGAATATATCCACACAGACCTAATCAACTGTACATACAAGGAGTATGTGTTCCCAAATATTCTGCTTATTTAGTCACAATATAAGAACAGAAGAGTCCTTTCCTTTATTTCTCAGAACTTGATACAAGCCGTTATAAAATTTCTAAAGCTTTTTGGATAAACAAAGCATTTCATAAATATAGTGAGCAATGGCAGGCAGAAATATGATTGACCTGTGAATGGATAGGCTGAATAATTTCACCAAAAAAATAGTATGAACTTCATAAACTATTGCAGAAACGGTTCATCTGTTCAAAGCCACAATCTACAAGACTTAAGGGATTTTACTTGCAACATCTGTAGGTAAACTTATTCACATATATACTTTCAGGCCTGAACTCAGTTGTAAAAGCTCAAAAAATTCAGATTACATCATTTTAGGTCTTAGCACATCAGCTGAAGACAACAGTGATCTATCTTCTTCCTTAAGTAGAAGCAGCTTTACAATGTGGCTTTGGTCTGGTAAACATCTATGGATTTATGCTAGTCTTTCCAAGCTTTGTGGCCAAGGCCAGAAACAATGATATTCCTCAGGATACAGTGGCGGGTTTCCTTCTTCCCTTCTCAAAAATGTTAATTCAAGAAGGAGCGAAATACCTTAGAAGTTAATTGCTAAGGAAAAATAGCTCACCATAGCTCATCAGGCACGTGGGCTGATATCTCCCTGACATTTCATTCTTATCTCCCTTGTTCTCCCTTTGTGAGATCGGTACCCTTCACACTCTCAAATTAAATTAGACCTGATGATCTCCTGGCCTGACATTGAAGAGAGCACGAATTCTCCATGCTCAGGATGGCCCTCTCCTGCTGAGGAAAAGACCAGAAAAGCCTATGGAGGGTGTGTTGGGTGTTGGAAGCCAGAACTCGGCCTCTTCATTTTCCAGATTGGTTTTCAAACTTTTCCTAATCTACATTTCCGTAAATATTTTTTCCCCAAACAGAAACTCCAGCTTGGGGGTGTGTGTGGAAAGATGATATAATGTTTCACAGGTGTTAGTAAAATAATTTTACACGTGACATTGTAAAGAAACCAGATGTTTCTTAGATGTTTTGAAGAGTCCCTATAGAACAAGAGGGAATGGCTTCAAGCTGCAACAGGGTAGGTTTAGGCTGGACATTAGGAAGAAATTCTTCACAGTAAGAGTGATCAGACACTGGAACAGTCTGCCCAGGGAGGTGGTTGAGTCACCATCCTTGAATGAGTTTAAGAGTCGCTTAGATGTGGTGTTGGGGGATATGGTGTAGGGAAGAACTTTGTAGAGTAGGGTAGATGGTTGGACTCGATGATCCCAAGGGTCTTTTCCAACCCAGATGATTCTATGATTCTATATTTTTCCAACAGTGGTAGAGCTCTTATTATTTCTATAACACCCATCTGGATTTTAAGGAGGAGTTAAACATTTTATAAGCTTTTAAAGAAACAAAGTAAAGGACAGCTTGAGCTCTCATGCTAGTAACAAGTCAGGGGCACTGTCACCCAAGCCACAGAGAAGGGAGGAGAGGCATTCGCACAGGGACTCTACCTACAGCTCTTCCAAAACAACTTGCACTCTTCAGGCAAACAACATGCGATTAGACAAGGGCTAAGTTCACAACTGCCTACATACTTTACATTGAGTCATAATTAGCTGCAATATATATGCCTCATTTAAAAACAGCTATGAATAGATAGAGTAAATGCCAGGGACTGCCATCTGCTCCCTAAGCCATAATTAACTGCCTGATTACGAAATACATATATATTTATCTAATTAGTTTTAATAGCACAGCTTTTCCTGGCACTGCACCAAAAATAAGGTGAAGAGGCGGGTCCTACTGCTTGATGGTGAGAGGCTGGAGATGGGAACAGCTCTCACGAGCCATGGTGGGGCTGCGAGAAGGGTGCAAAGGGGCACCCAAACCAGGGAGCCGCTGCCCCACCAGAAGGTTTTGCAAGACAACACCCAGGGCATCGCTAAGCCCTGCTCTGCCTGTCCCAGTGCAAGCCACAAAGCTCAGCTTGTCTTGGATCTCAGACAAAACTTGTGGTGCTGTGGGTGACAATGAAACGGTCAGGAACCAGGACAACAGGGGTACAGCCAGCCATAGCTGTGCCCCACCACACATGGGCACTAACCAAATGCTGCTTCTTGAAATGGTTTGAGATTACCAATTATTCAAGACCATATAATTCTATTGTCAACATAGTCCAGAAAACTTCTATGGAGATTGGGATAATTATCTGTTCTATTCAGGAAATAAATAAATAAATAAATAAATCTCTTAATATATATTTTTTTCCCAGTCCTCTCTGCAATATAACCAGTGTCGCATCTGCTATTAATTTCAAGGTGAGCAGCATTAATGCTTTGCCATGAGACAGATTTTGTCAGAAATTCCACATTTTGATTGCAACTCAGACACTTCCTCCAGGATAAATACATTTAGGGCCAGATTTTGAAAGTACTTCAGATGCCAAAGGGTACATTTGACATCGATTTCCGGGGAAGCCAGGAATCCAAATGCATCAAAATCCAGTTGTTCAGCCCAACCCCACCAAATCACTCGCTGAGTTTGCCAGAGCTACAGGCTAGCTGAATTTTGGTATTAGATTAGGAAGCACTGTCATTATGGCGAGCGTGAAACAGCTGGTACCAGACTACACATGGAAAGTCTCTGCCAAAGGAATAGAAAAGAAAGCCCCTCTTTAAACACTTTGATTTTGCAGGGTCATATCGTATCCGTGAGATTCTCTCTTGTGTACCAACAACATACATCTCCAGATGTTTGATATATCTGGGTTTTAAAGACTCTGCTTCCTCCCTGGAAGCAGCAAGGTCCACCCATGAATTAAGAAGTTAACGTGAAGCCCCTGAGACGCACTGCTGTGCCTTTGGGCTTCTCTGTACTTATGTCAAACCAGACCTTTGGTAACTGGAGTTTATTCCCAGAGGGAAATACCCACACGTTGTCCCAAGCTGCCATGGCAGTTTGCAGACTTTCCACAGCCCTCTCTGCAGCTGGGAGCCCTACCCAACTCTGCTTCTCCCCCAAGGACTATAGCTGCCTCCTTTGCACTGCCACGCTGATGCCATCGGGACCCATTTCCTGCTCCTGCGTCATTTATAGAGAGAAGAGTCCAACATCCCAGGCAACAATTTCACCAAATCCATCATCAAAACCTGGTAAACGAAGTGTGACACACTCGTTCTCACTTAATGCCGGTGGTGGTGCCTGATGACAGCAGTGACACTGATGTGACTATCCCACAGCAGAGCATGTACATTAATTTAGTGACACATATGCCTGTCTCCATTTTTCAGCTTTCTCTCTTTCCACCACCCCGCCAGAGATAACTAACTGTGGATGCCATTTCTTCCAGCCTGCGGGGTTAAAAAAAAAGGAAGAAAAATTCCTCAGAAGTCTATTTCAGCTGATGGGCTGAAATCCCTGAGCCTCAGAGCACCCAGATAGCCCTGTCTTTGCATGTTGCTGAAGGTGGAAAAACTCTGACTGCAGTTCCCCTGCTTTTCTGAGGAGCCGAAGGCCTGTCGCAAGTCTGTATGAAATATTACTGCTCCAGTATTGTGATTATATGCGGTACAAAGCTGGCTATATTGCAAATGACGAGTGGGAGGAGATGGAGATCACAGCTCTTTTTTGGAGGAGATGAGGGAATGTAATTTTTCAAAGGGGACCAATAAAATTAGACAGCCCTCTATAGAGCATGTTTCTTGAATGCTGCTCACAGCCTCCCTCAGCCTCATAACAAGGCAACAACTGCTGGAATAACAGAATACAAGTTTCTGTTGTTCCAGTAAATAACCTGGGACAGGCTTAATTCTAACCTCTCCCAGAGAACCCACCAGCAGTGAGCCAAGCAAGACTGTTTTCTCCCATAGGATTAAGACATGCAGCCAGCTAAAAAAAATTAATTACAGAAAAAACATGCTATCACCCTGGACCTGTGTCTCTGCTGAGAAACACGCAGAGCCCTGTTCCTTTGGCTGCAAGCATCCTGCTCCCCATTCTTATCTTTATTCATGAAATTAGGATTCCTTCCTCTAAGACCATTAGCTAAAGCAGCTTTACTGCTCTAATAGCTTTGCTTCTGTGAGTCCATACATCTGACTCCTGATGGCCTCTCAAGTACTTAAGTATATCCCTCTGTAATCAAGGGAACACCCTCCTTGTGGCTTCACAGGAACTTCTCACACACTGGGATTCACAAGTGCACTGCCTAATCAGGACCTCCCACTTATCTGTCCAATTAACAGCATTGGGCTCCTTAATTAGAAGCAAAACCAGGCAGATATTGTATACCATTTGTTGGAGCAATTTTGCATGTTCTGAGGAAACAATTATCGTTTAAAAAAAAAATATATATATACATACATCAATTATTAAAATCATCCTCCTTTTTCAGAAACATTTTTCTGGCGCCATAACATCAGAGGTTTCAGTTTATCAGGATACTGGGGTCTCACCCCATGTTTGGTATTGGAGAGGTACGTTCAAGTGACAGAACCACTCTTCACAATCATCTTGGATAATAAAATAGAAACAAAGACCTCAGATGGAACAAGAAGGACCACTTTCACTGTGTTAATTTATGTTTTTTATCATAGATTTCAATTATGCTGGCCACCAAAGCATGCAGAATTCACATGCTTCTTGCTGCTACCTCTATAAACAAGCAGAGCCAAAGCTGTATGTTCCCATGATCCCAACAGCCAAGCTTTTGCAGCTGTGCAAAATGCTCGGGCTTCCTCCACATGCCCTGGCATTGAGTCGCTTTGCTTTCTCTGCCAGACCGGATGGAGTCCTCCTGTCTGCCTACTCATTTTGCCGCGCAACCTGCGAACAACCATCTGCCTTATGAAGCCATGTTACCAACATTAAGCATTCCTACTTGCCTCTTTCGATGCAGATCTGAGCATGCATTTCCCTAGGGGGAACAACCAACCCTCCATCTCTAGGCACACCTCAAATAAACGCCCAGCTTCTGCCCAGACTTGAGATTTTTACTGTAATCCATCTCCAAGTTTCATTTCACATTCTCCAGGCTCCTCTAAATGGAAAAGCCCAGACAGGGTAGAAGCACCGACATTTAGATGACATGGGTAATGACAAGCTAATGATACATTAATTATGACAAGCTATGAGCTTTGCCACACAGAAAGAGCCCGCTGTGAAGGCAAGAACAGATGCCTTTTCCCCTTCTTGTTCACTGAAGGCACATCACCACCGCACTGAGCAAACGCCATCCAACTCCCCCACTGCAGGCTGGCCCTGCCGTGATTTTCAACTGGCTTTTTGTCACCTCTTTAATCCAGAAGCTGGCTTCTTGACAGTAGGCAATGAGCATCTAAGTGCTCTCAGAGCTCTCCTAGCAAGGGTCTTTCCTTAGTCAAAAATTGGATGACAGCATGATGCCCTTACCTGTCAGCACCCCTGACACCAGCCACTTCTCTCATTGATCGAGCACTTCTCTGACAAGACTTAACCAGGGGCCAAGCGGCTCTGATCTACGTACAGGGGCATTGCAATAAGGCTTAGTAAAAAGCACTCAACTTTAAGTTTCTCAGGAGCTGTGGAATAAGTTAGGTGCAATATTTTATCCCCTAAACCTATTCACAAGCCACAGGTAAAGCTGAGACATTCTCTGGAGCAAGACTGTCAAAACAAGGCAGGTTCAGTCATTTGAAGCTGCATAGACACAAGGGCATCGTGCAATGTACTATGGACAGGAGACTCCTGCTGGGAATCTATGGTTATTCCTAAAACTCTGGGATAAAGGCTAAAACTAGGAATGACAGACTAAAATTTGCTGCCCTTCCCCCCCAGTCAGAAACAGCTCTTGCTTGCACAAGGGAAAGACTGGGTGGGTAGAGCAGCCTTGGTGCTATTAAAGCTCAGCTCCACATGAATTTCTTTTAGACCCTTGTAAAATGGCTCAAGGCTCGGTAGGAGGAAGGGGAAAGTGTATTTGATGGCTGGGGCAGAGAAGCTGGTGGGAAGCCATGTGTGCTGCGGCTGAGCAATTCCATTGGTACTGCCACTGCAATAAAATTGGTAGCAGAGCAGCAAGAGTTAGCTGAGATTTGTGTCTGTAGCAAGTGAAAAGCTTTGCCCCAGGAAGAAGATTGGGTCCAATGTAAATGGAGAACCTATTTTGCAGAATTGCAGCTCTTAGCTTTTCTTCCCTCTTCAATTGGTCTCCCTCTGTGCTGCTCTGAGAGTATGCCTCCACACTTGGCTATTATTAATTCCATAAAGCTGTTAGGAACCCATTCACATGGGAAATGGTGAAAGCACATCATCATCTTCATCTAAATTTAGGAACTTGAGAAAAAAAATGAAACAACCAAAACTCAACAAAATGTGTCCAAATAAGAGTGTTTGAAAAAAAATTCCAGACATACCTACAGGGCAAAGTCCTCACTGTAACCAGATTCACACATAACCCAAGAGCTAGTTTACTGAAATTTTTTTATTTTATATTTTCATTATCCCATAAAAGAGGCAAAAAAAAAAAAAAGGCTGGGGAGCCTCAGCACTAGAGGAGTGACAGCCTGGAAGAAGTCACCTTCATTCACAAGGGAAATTACCTTCTTTCTCTGAAGGGAGAGAAAGTCTTGACATCTTTTGAAGGACAGAGCATGCTGCAGATATAACCTTCCTATTTAGAATAGAGAGCAGTCCAAGGCAGATACATATGCCTTTGGTCCCCTGATGTTTTTCTGCATAACAATCAAAATTAGGGGGTTTTACTCAGACAGGTTTCTTTTACGCATTTCCATCTGCAGACAGCTGAAGGACTTTACTAATTCAAAGAGCATCATTCATCCATGCTAGTTTGTGCATTGAGTTTCTATCAGTTACAGCACACTCCTTTCAGAAATGATGTCATTGCAGCTATCCAACCAAAAAATATGGTATCAGCTCTCAAACAACCTCTATTTGATATTTATGTTTGGACCACTGCAACTTGCTTATCCTAAATTCTGCTTTGATGAAAGCTGCTAATAACTCCCTAGATACAGCTGACAATGTGATGACAACACCTCTGTCCACAACAGTAACAATTTTGCTAAGCTGGGAATATCAAGTCAGGGCTTTAATACCAGTACTCAAACGCTCTTAAAGGCCAAGGACTTTCTCAAATTCATACCCTTCCTGCTTCTGTGTGTCATATGGGCATGTTGTATATTTTAAAAGCCAGGATCCCTTTTGTTCTTATATAATGAAATCTGTTTCTTTAGACAAGTTATTGTTAAAACAAGTTCTTCATAGAATTTGAACAGGACTGGAGACAATCTCAGGAAAAGCACAGCATTCATGTTGGGTGTAGAAAGGGCACAGCGTGTAAAGCAGCCATCTGCAGTACTTTATCTCCTCACCAAATCTATAAACTGAGGGACTGTATTTTAGAAAAGAATTGTTTGAAAAAGGGTTACACCTCAGGAACTCAGCAGTGTTACTCATAAAGATCCAGGGTTTATTTTCCAGAGTGGATTTTGTGCAGAAATCCTGCTGTTTTGCACAAGTAAGGGCACATTGGTAAAAACATACAAAAATCTTCTAACAATACCCAAAGCGTTTAATCTTTGAAATAGTAAAAGGGGAGAGATTCCTAGTTCCTGCTGGTCTGTTGTCCTCACTATCCCAAGCCTCAGCTGACCTGAGCTCACAGCTACATAGGAATGCTGCTGAGCCCTGCTGTGAGGGCAGCTATGGGGATCAATGCACCACAAGACAGTGCTGTGGCATTATGGCCCTTCCCAACACAGATAACCTGATGGTCTCTAGATCCAGTGGGAAGTTTCCGAGTCACATGGGTTTCCCCTCTGAAAAAGTGCACTCAACAGAAATAACCTTTGCGAAGTAATTGTGGAATTTATTTTATTGAAGTCACTTTAATCTTAATATCAAAACAACCTGATAGAGTAAAAAAAGCTACAATAAATTGAAAACCAAGTGGGTTTTGCCTTTGCAAAAACTCATCATTTTCATCTTTGTTTGCCTTACTTCAGGGCAAAATAGAAGGTCAACATCTATGAATTTCTTGAAGGAGAGAAAATCTTTTCTCAGTCCTTTCTTAATGCCAGCACGTTCCCAAAGCTACAGGTTAAATGAAGTTCAGTGACCTGTGTAATCAGAAGGTATAACTTACAGAAGATGCTACGACTACACACTGCATCCGTAAATACAGAACCTGGTTTCTCTCTGCCACTGAGACAAGTGCCATTTCGCATCTCTTCTTGCCCATAGAAAGAGCTACATTCCTTCAGACCCATAGAGATGGCAGCCAGTCTTCCTCCCAAACCCTGCACAAAGGTAGAGGCATCATCCCTTTGGGTCTGGAGAAGTACGATTCCAAAGAGTCCCTCACCAGCACGCACCAGCTCTGTCCCTGTAGCCAGGTTTCCTGGCTTGGCCCTAATAAAGCAACTACACAAGCCAGTTTCTCACAGAGCAAAATACTTCCCACGATATATGTAGAAAGTTTCAGGGTCAAAAGCACAAGAGAGACAAGACTTGAACGTGACACAACCTCCAGTCCAGAAAGCCCTGGCTCAGCAGCAGCATGAAGAGGGCACACCAGTATACACACCTGGCATCTTCCGCCACCTCTGAGCACACCATCAGGTGTGGAAAAAAGAAAAAAGGTGGGGAAAAGTGGCTGTTTTGGGAAGCACAGTTTGCATTTCTCCAGCAGCATGTTCTGCTCACAGGGAGCAGCTTTGCCAGGGAACAGCCAAGCCAGTTCCTAAGCACTGCTTTTCATTTCTAAAGCACCCCTCATCAGTCAGGACAGCTGTACAGTTGATTTTTCCACATGAATCACTTCCAACATGCATACGGTGCTGCCTTGCAGTTGGAAGCAAGTAACCACATGCAGTTTCCTACTGTCCTGTGAAGGGCAGAGGTTGGTGTGGGTGAAGAGAACCTCCAGCGCATCCAATGTGGGCAAGGGACACTGAACCCAGGCCACAAGTGGCTCCCAAGTGCCCCAAGGCTAGACCGCTTGAAACCTCAGTTGTGAAGGATGGTATCTTAAACTGCTTCCAAAAGGAAAGACCCCACTCAGCACAGAAAACCAGCACACAGCATCTCTGGGCTTCATCCGATCCTGAAAGACGGGTCCAACCAGCCTATGCATTTCTGCCCTTGCAATATTCAGCCAATGTGCTCACAGCTGGGATTGAATCCTTATCCATAAAAGCCATTTTTAGGTCTTTTCTGGCCTTTGAGAAAGGACCACCTCACAGTGCCTCTACATTCGGAGAGTGCTGGTGGAGGCAGGCACATCTCTCTGCTCTCCTCTGGCTTGCAGCGAGGCAGATCAAGGGACTGACCCTTGGACGGAGGTTTTGCAGTCTGTGGCTGGCAGAACTGGCGGCAAAAGCAGCCTTTCACTTGTAAAAGTAGATCTGCCTGCAACACCATCAAGCATTACGACTCCTGATAAAGGATGGAGGTGTGGTGACATACCTCCTCCATGCATGCACAGACCTGGTATGTTGGTTTCCACATAGAAATGGCAAACACAGGACAGATTTGTTAATTCCCATTCTTTTAAACCATCCTGAAGATCAGAATGACCCTTCCTTTAGATGACAAACATACCATCTCCACAAGCACTTGCTCCAAGTTGCAGACATCTGGTGATGCACACCTTGCATGGGAATCACCCTGCTGGGGTTGGTGTCCTATCGTGGTTTCTGTTAGCAGCATATGAAAAACACCCACAAGTAATCTCCTTCAAACAACACTAAGGTTACCAAAGTGAAGTCTACAAAAGAGACACAATGCCAGAATTATGACTGGCCTGGATGGGTTTAACCCACTCAAAACCAATAGTCTGTAATTACAGCACCCCTGGGTAATTACATCCCAGCAAGGACAAGCCACCACCTTCAACCTCTGGCCCGGCTTTTTCCTCTGCAAGTCCAGCAGGATTAAGAAATGCCATACAGCTGCTGCTGCTCCCCATGTCCAGCTGCCACAGTGCTGCCTCTTTGGGCCATCCTATGTTTCCATCTTCTGTGTTCACCCTCAGCCTGCTTCTCCTTCCTTACCCAGGCAAGGGGAAAATAAATACTTATAACCAGTTTACTACACAGACAGACCATGCTCTCTTGCCGTTTTCTTGTTCCCCAAGAAAGCAAGGACACCTCCATAGAGCTCTGCCTGAGGCAGATTTTGGGAATGGAAATGCCAGGTCAGACATGGAGAGCTATAAACAGTGGTGAAATCCAGGGTAGAGGCAGGTAACTGCCACCTAAGTCAGACAACATCAAGTTTAGTTACTCCTTACATGAAATAAAAAATGTGGGAAGGAAATTCGCTTGTTTGATCAAATTTTGTTATTTTGCACTTGGTTTGAGAGCATCAAACTGAATTTTAAAATGCTGTTAGAGAATCATAGAATCATCCTGGTTGGAAGGGACCTTTAAGATCATCGAGTCCAACCATTAACCTAACCCTGCCAAGTTCACCACTAAACCATGTTCCTAAGCACTACATCTACCTGCCTTTTAAATACCTCCAGGGATAGTGATTCAATCTCTTCCCTGGGCAGCCTGTTCCAATGTTTGATAGCCCTTTCTGTGAAGAAATTTTTCCTAATATAAACCTCCACTGGTGCAACTTGAGGCCATTTCCTCTTTTCTTATCGCTTGTTACTTGGGAGAAGAGACTGAGAAAGATTAAAAAAACAAAATAATCAGAAGTCAAATATTTGAGTAGATTTAGCCATTGGGGCAATTTTAATTTTCCCTGGGCTAGCTCGCTCACTCCTCAGAGTCAATGTAGATCAAAAGAATAATTTATAAGCTTTAATGAGGATATTGATTTGCAAGGTCCTTTCTATTCATGTGAGCAAGGGAAGGGAGACAGGAATAGGAGCCCTGTGGGCTGCAGACAGAGCCTTGTTAGAGGTTATAAACCTTCATGGGGCACAGAGAGCCCGTGCTGGCATGGGGAAGGTGCATGATGCAGCCAGCCCGGGCAGCGGTCTCATCTCTCCCAGCAAGGATAGACATCAGTGTTTCCAAACAAATCACCATCTAATTTGTACTTATGCAAAAGAGCCATCCCATAACACAAATCATCAAGTAATTAACATGCAACACTTCAGTGAGACTCTCTGTTTCTTGTTGTTGAACTATCTTCAATGCCATTAATGAGAGCTAATTAAATCAATCAAGCCACCACCGTACTCAAACATGACTGTAGTTACTGAACCTGTATCAGATCGGGAGCGTTTTCTCAGGCACTGTAAGTATCAAGATGCACATTTATCATGCTGTCCTTCCAGCATACATCTGTTCTCACTGCTGCGTGTTTCATTTATCATATGTTGTCACTGTCCCTACCCCCAATACATCTAGGTGTCAATTAATTCTTCCCTGTGCAGCTCAAGTGCATCGTACTGAATAATCTCTATCTTAATATCTATCCGCAAGCTCTCCTTATAGGGGAGCAGCAACACTCAGCCACGTCCCCTAAATTACGTGACTGTGACCAGAACCTCTCCAGTTCTGTCCTGTGAGTTATTAAAACCTCAAACCACCTCCACACACTTGGATATTTTTCAGAGGGAGCCGTGGAAGTTTTTGACTCCCTTCTCCCCCCTCCCAGGGCTTGGCAGGAGAAAAAATACACAATTTGTAAAAATAAACTTTTCTGAGTAGCGTTTCCAGGAAAACCCTTCAAGTGGGTAATTGCTGTGGATCTTCAAAATGTTTTTTGTAACTGACGAGTATTCAAATAACAGATTTATCTCAGCATTTGAAGTATTAGGCAATGGCATTTCTGCTATACCACCAGCCCGTGTGCCCACCGCTCTGTTACCACAAGCATGGATAATAGTCTTTTTCTAAACAGGAGCATCATCTCTCATTACATTATAACATTTGGTCTCTATTTGTGTTTCCGCTCTATCTGGCTAACTCTCTTTTTTATTTACAAATCAGCTATATTAATGTGTCTTAATTTCAACACTGGTTGTTTATTTTAGAGATAAATCAGTTGGCAAAGGGGGAAAAAAACCACCCTAACAGAAAGCAGCACCAGCTCTGACACCACATATATTAGTCTTTATTCAATAGTAGACTTAAAATTAGTGGGTTTTTTACTTCACAAACATACCCTGCGGCATTTTTCATGTTTTAATATAAAAATACCGACTTGCAGATTAGAGAGGGATCAGCTAACTAATGCAGCATTAATTTCTTGCACACTCCTTGGCCATGGAAGTACATCTCCTGCTTTACCACTGCGGAGAAGAGAGATGGGGCAAAGTCCCTGCACACATACCAGACAGAAGGATGCAGGGGAAATGAGCAGAAGCCCATGCATGGAAGTGGGGTCCCTGTGAAGAGCCACACTAAGAATCTAGGGGGAGCTACAAAAAAATCCCACCCCAAAACACCAAACAAAAGCAATTAGAAAAATAACATCTTGTTAGAGGTAGCAGCAGCAAGCCACATGCCAGAAATTTCAGCAAAGGGCATGCAGAATTGCCTAGATGAATTTACAGGTGGTTTTGCCCTGGATCTGCAGCCAGGAGTAACGGGCATAATGCACCTTGATTTCTCTGAACTTGGTGCCCTGGGGAAAAAGTGGAGTAATGCTTCAAATAAACTGCCTTACCCTGGCGTGAGACAAACTTGGACTGAACAGGGGATCAGTTCTTATCCCTCTAAAAGGCTTTCAGAGCCTCATCTGAACACAGCCAAAGACACACTAGGAATAATAATTTGGGTCATTATTATTATAGTTGTATGTAAGCTTCCAGCAGAGATTAATGCCAGGGGATCCCTTTTCACCCATCATCCAGCTGTAGAAGGACCCAAGAGATGAAATCAAGGCTTCCTGATGGCAAGAGATGAGAGCATATCATTAGGCATTGCCATACACAAAAGCAAGCAGCGTTTTCAGCCTCTGTGACCTCTCTGGGTACAAAGAATAAGAGTTTCTTTCCTTCCTTCCTTCTACCAAACCCAATTGCTTCTACCACCGAGCAAAGAAAGTTAAAGGTACTGCAGAAGCAGAGCACATACCTGGTTTAGCATCGCTACCCACAGAGCAGCGGCAAAGTCTGCACTAGGAAAACATTCAAGAGGTCTATCTGATCATGAAATAGAAAAATCTCGAAGTGGTAAAACCAATATATTTGCAATATTTAGTCATCTGTTTTTTGCATTTTGGTGACATCCACCTTCCAATGTCTGAGAAAAATTTATGTTTGCCAGATGCACATTTTCTATCATGAAAGTCGTATGGAGAAATAAATCTCACCCCTTGCAGGGACGATCACAGAGACACGGCATCCGAAACCACGTCTCACATAGTGCTACATCTCACAGAGAAACTTCAGTCCTGACCCCCACTGCATCAGTAAGCTTGTCCAGACCTAATACAAGTTTCCCTGTGTCCTGCCGCAGCAATTGTAAGGCCATGGCAGACTTGCTTATTGAGCAAATACTTTTGACTGCATGGGTCTCTCCAACTTCAGAGAGGATCAATTAAACTCCTTCCTTAGACGAAAGAGTCTGACGGAATTCTTGTTTTAATCCATCTAATGCCATTTAGTCGAATAAATTCATGTGACTAAAAGCATTCTGTCAGTTAAAGGCATTTCATCAGACGCATACACATAATTCTGGTGACAAAGTGATTTTTGTCAACAAAATACTGGCTGGCACACGTACAGAAGTTTGTTTAGCAGTGAGCAAGTACACAGTAGAGGCAGGAATCAGATCCTGCAGATTATGCAGTTATAAAAAGACAAGAAGGAGAGAGAAATTATCTGTTTGGTGCCAGACTGTAGGAAGTAGTTTACATGAAAGGAGAGGGAGTTTACAAGGCAACATCAGCTTCCTATGGGCCTTTAACGTTAGCATAAATCAAATCACTGACGCAGAGCCGGTCACATTGCATGGGTGTTTCGTTTCCTACTCTGCTTTTGATCTTACAGTCAGCAGATCTGTTTAATGTGTTAATTGCAAACTCCTCTGGTCTTTATCCAACATTTCTTCTGTTTATTGGTGCGTCTGGCATCAGAAACATGCAAATAAGGTGACTGAATTCTTTTGCCTTCTGCATATCATCACGCCTTCATCTAGTCTGCTTTGAAAAAGCACCAGTGGCTGAACCTCAGTCCCAAGTCTGTAAACCTGTGGATATTGCAAGGAAAATTCCACTTAGCCCAGTGCACGGGTCAGGCAGTTGTGGGAAGACTATTGCAGTCCCCGCTGGGCTGGATCTCCAAGCTGCCGGGTGCTGCCTCCGAGCAAGGAGGAGCAAACCACTCTGCTGCACCCTGCGCAGGGCAGCAGCTCAGCAGTCCCGGCTCCTGACTGCTCCCAAGGCAGCATCACGCAGTTCAGGCTCCCACCCTGAAGTGCAAGGGACCATTGAAGGGACTGACTTGCTCTTCTGATCAACTTTAAGGAGGTGGTTTTGTGAAGTTAGAGCCTAAATCACACCCTAGGACTGGAGAAGCCATTGATACCACCTTAGGGTCATTGATTCCACTGACATTGTCATCAGGAGGAAGATCAGGATCTGTGCCAATATCAGTATTTGCAGTCAGTCATCTAACAGAAAGCCTGCCTATTACTATATTTCACTGGCTTGGTGCGTGGCAGTTCTCACTAACACATTGATAAATGGCCAGGTTTTAGGGATAGGAGGCAACAGGAGACAAGTCTGGAGGAGGTAAGGAGCAAGGATCACAGGCTGAAGGTCTAAGGCCATGGGCAGGTCAGAGAGAGTGGGGAGCTGGGTGCTGTATGAAGTAATTCACAAGTATAGGGAAAAGAAAAAGCAGAGAGGGAGGATACAGCTGCTCAGTGCTAAGGAAGAAAAGCTGCAAGGGGCAACACATGCAGAAGCAAGGAAGAGAGTTTCCTACAGCGAAAAATGGAGTGCACACCAATGCAAACACACAAAAGGGAGGAGCGAATTTAACAGCAGAGAACAGAGCTATTAAACATCATCTGTCCTCAGGAGATGCTGGCAGGCAGAGGAGGGAGGAAATCTCAGAGAAGATTTATTTATTTGGTGGAAGTGCTTTTGACTTCCCAGCTGTACAAGAACTACAGCAGGAACCCCCGGCCACGGAGAGGCCGTGCAGTGCACACTGGAATTTGCACACCCGAGTTAAAGCAAAGCAGCTTTAACTTCAGACTTTTTTTCCTGCTTCCAGAGGTCAACAGAGCAGCTAGGGAAAGGCTTCCAGTGTGCCGAGAAGCAAGAAAACACCCTTCAGTAGGTCTCAAAACCTTATTTGTGACATCAAAGGAGATTGAGGTTTCTACAGGAATTAGGAGTTTTTCCTGCCTCCTGCTGAGAACCAGCTTGCCATGCCCCCCAGCACTTGCCATTTTCCATGCCTTGCAGTACCATACAGCAGTTTTTAGAGTCACTGACATCTCTTCCAGCAAACCATCTCTTTAATTCCTTTGTTAAAGGCTTCAAAATTACTATAGAGGTGAAGAACTTGAGCTGTACTTACAGTAAGGAGTTTGCAAGGGGAGCTGAAGTGCCCTGATAGCAGAAGCTTAACCAAAAAGCCCTGTTTTTCACAGTGGTAAACTTGGAGATGTACATCTGGCAGCAGGGTTTACATACCTGGGTAATTATTGTCCAGGAGAGAAATTAAATAAGTCTCATCCTTCTTGCTCTGTGGTAGTGCTTCAGCTAAAGCAGTAATAAAAATCTCATGAAGTAGCCACTGGCCACCAGAGTCATTTGTCTGCTATCAATCAGCGGTGTGATTCAATGGGGTGGAAAACCAGGTACAGGAGAGATGCTTTGTCCTACTCTAGGTTAGAGAAGGCCATGCTGAAGTCTCACCTCATCCTTACAGGCTGCGCTGGCCTTGGTCCCCCTTCCACCACACCCCTGCTGTGGGTCCCCAGCTCAGGCATTTCACATCCTAGTGCCCTGGGGAGGTCAGCTGCCCTCCAGGAATCAGCGCTGCTCACAAGAGAGGTAAGTTCCCAGGACTTGTGAGAAGGGGGAATGGTTCAATTCTGTGCCCAGCTGCTGAACCTGAAAGTCTGCAGGTTTAATCTCAGTCTGCCACAAACCGGGAAGAGTTTTGACATCCATCAGGCAATTTGGCAGACTCTCACGCCCAAACGTTGCCTTACTCTGCTTGCTGACATTTGCATTCTCTACAACAATAAATGAAAGCTGAAGCCCCACCACAAAACACCTTGAAATTTATAACTACTGTCATTAACAGGAACTTCAAAATTAAAAGCCAAGACCCTTCCCTCCATCAGTTTTGCCATCCGCAAGCCCAGGTCTGCCTAAATCATGCAAAAGCCATAAAAAGAAGCCACGCACACCAACCCATAAATCCCAGCTGTCCTGTCTCCCCAGGTTAGTACCAAGTGATAAAGATACCCCAGAGTTTATAAGGCTGCCAGTGCCCTCCCCACCCCCCCCACTGATCGTATACATAAATAAAAACACAATGATCTCATTTGATTCCTTTAACCGGCAAAAGTGAGTGCTAGGAGCCGCAGCTAGTCTAGGTGGAGTGACTCAGAGTGATTTTTGATTGAAGCTGACTATTAGTGGATACAATTAAGATGCCGTTTCAGTTTAAAGATGAATTGGCCATGCAGCAACAAATTGTGAATGCTTATTGCTGCCATGCTGAGGCAGGTAATCAGGGAATGAAGCTGTAATTGTGGCACCTCTTGTTTTGCTTCTGCTGGAGCGCAGAATGCAAGATTCAATTTAACAAACAATTTGCCACACGACTCACCCCTGCTGGGTTGGAAAGCAAAGCTTGCTGGCAAGGCTCCCTTTGAGTTTTGCTCCTTTTTAAACCTGTTATAAGCAAAACTGGCACTTGCTTTAACCTTTGCACCGAAGCAGAAAGGAAGAGGAGAAACCCAGGAGCATCACTGATGGTGTTTCGAGAGTGTATCTCAGGCTTCATCCAGAGATTATAAACCCACCCCTCCCCCCAGTGGAAAACGTTATCGTTCTTTTGATGCCTTTTAGGTCTTTGTGAGCTTCTCTGGAGAAACCAGAGGACAGTCGTGCTCGCCTGTTGGAGCAGCAAACACGGATCGGCGCAAGCTTGGAAAGATTTATACATGCTCAGAGGTGCTCCCCCTCTGCAGGAGGTTCAAGCTGGAGATCCTGGGTGATCTTTAAGCCAAATGTCCTTTTTCCCCCCCAAAGAGAGGGGAAGGATGAACTGAGGAAGAAGGTACCTATGGATTTAGCAGCTCCACAGCAGCCTGCCTCTGTCCTGCTGCAAGGGAAGGAGTCCAGAGACACGAGGCAGGTCTTGAAATGCTGCTTTGCCTGCACTGAGGAAACAAGTGAGTTCCTTTGCTGTAGTCTGGTTATTACAGTGGCTTTGCTTCCTGGGGTGTGTTTCTGAAGCAAGCACTCTGCAAGGGAAGTAATCTTGTTGTGGTGAATCACTAGAAATATAGTCATTTTAATGGGCATTTTACTTTCAACAGTTCCACATCTGTTCAGTGCTAAATTAGAAGCCACAAAACCTCTCATATTTCAATTTTATATCAGCAAGACTAAGTCCTGGAAAGCATTAAATGAACGCACACACTGCATCCTGCTGCTGTTGATGTTTGCTGGGTCTTCTCTTGCTTTTCTCTAGTCAGCTGTGTCAGGGTCTAAGGGGCTGGCATTTAAAGGACTCCAAAAAGATGTTAGTGCCAGAGATTTCCTGGATCAGACTTGCAGAGCAGAGCTTTCTTGGCTTCATCTACCTCTATTTGGGATCCGTCTTTGCATGGAACCACTGCCTCCGAGTTTCCAGTGCAGACTCAGCTCCTCTAACAAGGTCAAGTCCATGGATGCGTTAGAGCCAGCCCTTACACATCCTTCCTGCTCCACTGCCGTTAGCAATTCATAATCAAGCAAATCACTTAAACTTATTTAAAACTCAAAATCTCAGGGGTTTTATTCTGCTTCTTTAAGGCCAAATGTGCTTATATGTTTTGGGATCTCAGAGCCAACCAGGACCATTTCTCTTGTTACTTCTTCAGGATGTAGACACCGGCACCATCTTTTTGGTCAAAAGGAGGACAAAGAAAATTGTCCTCTAGTTGCTAGTCCAACCTAGCTCAGAAAATGAGGGCATCAGCTGTCACAACAAGGTCCTTTATATCAGTTTGTCTAAGTGGCTCTGTTTCTCCTCCCCACAAACAGGAATTGGAGAACATCCAAGAGCACAGGGGAGCATTTAGTGGTTAGTAATTAGAGAGGCTCTGACAGAAACATTAAGAAAAACAAAAGAGAACAAGAAAGACAGTGTCTTCTGTCTTTTTCTGAAGTGCTGCTGGTCATGGCCTTCAGAGAAAACATTTTCTTGCCTGCAAGCATGATATGGGACTCCACATCGGTTGGGTCCAGCTTTTCACTCCACATCAGCCTTGGAAAAGTCCCAATAGGGTTTCCAGGCAGCCAGCAGCAAAATTTGATGGGACTTTAGGCAGGTGAAGGGAGAAAGGGGAGAAAAGCTCATGTAATTAGATTAAAGTTTAGTGTTTTGGATGGATGCAGGCTGTCAACGTCAAGAGCTGTGCGCTCTGGCAAAGCAAGAAGCAGAGGAGTGCAAACAAATGCTTCATAATTTTTACGTCTGCAGTGCTAAATACTTGAGGAAGGATGAGGGTGTTTCTCCTTACAGGGATTGAGCTGCACATGGGTGAATGCTCCACTTCAACATCTCCCCACCACCAGCCAGTGTGGCTTTATTACAGAGCTTTCCCTTGCTCAAATGTCTTGCAGGAGACTAAGCACTGGCAAAGAGCTGATATCCATTACAGGGATATTATTCTGAGGCAAGATGATGCCTTGTTATCAACTCTTACTAAACCACCACCATTGCACCACAAAGTTTAGTTTGTTGCTCTGTTGTCACAGCACAGATGTAGATACCCTCCACTGAAGCAACACAGAACGCTACAGAAAAACAAGACTAAACTTACTCTCAAGTGCTCTCTCCCTTCTCTCAACTGGATAATCTTATTCTTTCAGGCAAAAAAAAAATATTCACAGATTCCCATTTAAAGAAGGAGAGAATGAATAACAAAGCAATGTTTGAACCCATCATCCCAGTGCATATATCAAACGTAAAGCTTTTGGGCTGGTCAAATGAGAGTTTCAGGTGTCTTGATTTTGGTGTGAAGTCTGCACCTTGAGGTAGTTCCACAGCTTAAGCCCTGAGCACAAGACATGCTGCAGGAGGAGCTGCTGGAGCTGTTTAGCAGCTGGACAAGGGAAGGAAAGGTAGGCACTTGGTTTGTAATCCCTGCTGCCCCTTGACAGCAGGACCTGCTCCCTAGCCAAAGCTTGGAAGCTGTGAGTTTATGTCACTGGGGAGGAAGGGGACAGATGTGGCAATTCATAATGTCTCCTTCAGGCTGCCCCAGGCATCTAATGCAGGTGCAGGTTACAAGAGAGGTATATGTGTCCCAAAAGATACCTATCTTTGATGCCCCAAGTCAGCTAGAGATAGACACCACAAATATCTTTCCTTTCTGACACAAGCGGGTCATGTTAACTGCTCTGCTGTACAGCCGGGCAGGGAAATCAGGCAGAGAAAGGTCAAATGGCTCACCTTCCAAATACTTGCATGAATGCTTAATATCTCTCCTGTGAGCAGTATCACCAGCTTCAACATAACTGTAGATATTTTATAAAGAAGAGGAAAGATCTCTAACCCGCTGCCTGCCTCCAAGGGGATTTGAGGGGACAGAGATCCCTGTCACCCACCTGAGCCAACCTCCCAGTTTGCACCAGCCTCCAGCAGCACAGCTCTAGCACCAACCCTGATATGAACATCACCCCCACAACATTTTTAGTTATACAAGGCTCTGTCAGAGCTGAGTCCTTCTGGTTTTAACACACAGAAGGTTACGCTCACGTTTCCTGGCAAACCACACCTATTTTCTCAGGCCTCAGACACAGCAGTTAATGCTCTCCAATCCAATAAACCATCAGCTCTACTACCACAAAAGGAAAGATGCTAAAAAAACCCCACCAAAACCAAACCAACCCCACAATAAAAAACCCAAAAAACTTACCCCTTTCGGGCTTGCTCCCTGCAACGTGGGTGGGTCTCCAGACTGCCAAAATACCCCACCGTTCCCACCTAAGGAAAAACCTGCAGACGCTCCAGCCCACCACCTGCATCCACTTGAGTCTCCTAACGAGGCAGATTGGGCAGCCTTGAGCCCATCCCCAGTTCCACCTCCCCCCAGCCTTGGCCAGCTGCAGGGTGATTTGGGAGCCCCTCATCATCATCAGTGAGTGGGAGAAAACACTTGTGCAGCTTTAGAAGGGAACACCCCAAATCAGCCATCGTTTCTGAAAACAGTAGATGCCCCATCAAGATACATGGGGTCACAGGGGGACCCCCCCAGGGCTGAGCCTCCAAAAGGCTGTTAAGAATCACTAAGAACGGTATTTATTCCCTGGTTGGAGCTGAGGAAAAGCATTTCTTAAGTCAAACTGCTTGAGTTCCTCGTGTCATGGAAACACGAGCCCTGATGAACCATAATTCACTGGTTTTATCTTTCTGGGGCAGGGGACAAAGTTATACAGAAGATGCTAGCTACAAATGTCTTTATTTGGAAACAAATACATATGTTACTGCACTAAATTAACTCAGCTAAGGAGATGGAAATTAGATCATTTAAAAGCAGAGAGCTCTCCCATATTGTTTCACCAGAATCATCTTTTTTATATAGCCAAGCAAGGGGCTCATTTTGGGGGAAAACAAACGCATCTTTTATGATTATGGCCATTCAAAGCTGTTTCTTGCACTCTAAATTGTCTTACATGAAGGATCAATGGTGTCCTCAGATGATGATTTAATTAAAAACTCCTCCTTTTTTCAAGTTGAGATCTGCAAAAACGCTCTGAATGGCTGATGGATGATTTGCCATTACCTCGCCTGCTTTCCTTTTAATATTTTTTTCAGAATTTTAATTGCTGCCATTTGAGGATTATTGATTAACTGTAATTGCTCCTTTTCTCAGGCATCTCCCTAGTTATCTCCAGCTATGTGGTCTATGCAAAAGATGAAAGCAGAGTGCTTCAGAATGTAATGGTTTTCCTTGTCTGTTAATGAAAATGCAGATAGCTTGATTATGTACGTGTTTGACTCCTCTACCTCCTCTGCCTAGACCCTATGTTGGCTTGAACTTGAAAGTGAAACAGTCTGCAAATTCTTTTTCCTTAAAGAAAGCACATTAAAAGCACCAAAACCCCCCTTTTTTATAATCCAGTTACTATTAGAGAGAAACTAGAACAATGAACTCTCTACAGCACAGGAAACTGCTGAGTGCAAAGAGAAATTCTCCTCTGCCTCCCAGGCTGAGTAAAGGGAGGAAAGTTGCTCCTCCTGCCCATTTCTTTGCATTTCAGGTACATTCAAGAGTTCACAGGTTTCAAAATATAGGGCCAAATATGCTATTACACTGGTAGCATCAACTGCAACAGGCATGAAGCTGCTCTTTGCTGCAGGTTTAAACTGATACTTTAATTTTAGCCTGAGGATCATGATCTCAGACTAAAGTATTATTGGGAGGCAGCAAATTATCCTCTTAGAGTTGATCTGATAAGTCTGGTGTATCTAAGTATATAGATAGTGCGATTAAACAAAAAACCACCCTGCATCATTTATTCCAGAGCAATTATTTTTAGAAGCTGATCATCAGCTAAGTGGGAGTTAATTAACAGAATTTGTCTAGAAATAAGTTTTAGGTATTGAGTGGCTGCCCACAAGACTTATGTAACAAAAATTATGAAATACAGTAGTAGAAATTTGAGAAATTATGTCTTTTAATTTTTTGCCCAGGGATACCTGTGCCCTGACACTGACCTGCAGCCGGGTGGGGAAGCTGACACCACGCTCAGCTCTGCCCTGGCCACACCACTGGAACCTGGTACCATCATGCCATCAGAAATCCCACTCACTCATGGACTTCCTGAGCATCCCACAGCCCTAGGAAAATTGGAGACAAAAAGTTGCAGTGGTCAGAGGTTGCAGAAGCTTTGTTGCCTGAACCCCGCAATGGGCTCATCAGCCCGGCAAACCTTTCCATGCTATAACCAAGCAGGCAGATGACTTCTAAAGGATACTGCTGCAAACGTAAATTAAAGTGTAGCAGGCAGCAGGGAGACATATGAAGGGAATCATGGATATCTGATCTGGTTTGAAAAGACAGCCAGGGTAGGCAGCTAATTGGGAGCCTGGGGAAACAGCTTCCCAGGCTGCATGCAGCAAGCAGCTCATGGAGAGAGGAGCTATAGGTTTCCTGCATGAAGCAGCTGACTGTTAAATTGAGTATTGTATTGAGGGTAAATGCGTTTCATCACCAAATTATATATAAAAAAAATACAGTAAAGAGAAAGAAAAACAAAGTATGCGTCAAGCTTTTTGTGCCTTTTTTGAATTCTATAGAAAAAAATTTATTTCAGTACACAGGCAGAGACAGCAAACGTGGGAATGCACCTAAATAAAGGTCAGTAAGCTGAAGCAATTCCTTTTCTTATGTTTTGTTTAACAAAAAAGAAATTAAATACTGAGACTAATTTAGTAAAAGTGATGATCAGGACAATGTTTTTGTTTTCTACCAATGTGATTTTTTTTTTTTTTTTGGATACACGTGAAAACAATTCTTACAGTTCTTGATTTTGAAGAAGAGGCATTTATTCTATATAAAAAGATAAAGATTCATCATTAATTTACTGGAGTGACCTTTATTATTAAATCTCTGCTTCACAGTGACTAGTGGACACTCTTCAGGGACAGGGTGGGAACTTCAGCTGCCTTTACCCTTGAGTTCTTTAATTCCACAAAGCAAGACTGACATCAAAACAAGGGAAAAAAGATCATGAAAGGAATCAAGAGGTTCTTCTGGGAACAGAAGACAACCTAAAGGGTTGGACCATCCAGTCAATGTGATTCATGGGTGCATTTAAGGACTGCAGGGACTTAAAAGAAATAAGAGGGGAGACATCTCACTTCTCTTAATGATAAAATAGCTTTTGGAAAGTTGTAACAGATGAAAACGTGGCATAGAAATAGAGGGGTGAAGAGCAAGGCTGGAAGGAAACAATAAAGGATTTCACAGGTTAAGTCCATCTTGAAGGCTTACCATAAATGTTACTCCTGCTCGACTGTAGAAAGGTTCTTGCAGTGCTTTGGCAAGTCCTCTTCTTTCCTTGTCATCAAAATATGTTTCAATGGATTTTTTCATGTGATTTGTGGAGATTAGTAGTAGAAATTTTTTCAAAAGCACCTTATTTTAATAAAATCTTTCCATTAAACTTAAAATTTTGGCCTGAACCCTGCTCCTTTGGAAGGCAACGGCATTTTTATTTTTGGCTTCACTCAGAACCATCAGTTGGGCTGATGGTGAAGTGGATGGACAGTGTATAGGTATATTGTAGACATCTGTGTATTGACAGCAGAGAAGGGAAAATTCACTCCTGTGACTGCCATTAGGAACTTAGGGGAACTTGAGCTGGTGCCACAAGCTGGGACAGGAAGGGGCTTATCCACATTATCCCGATGCGCCCAAATTAGAGGCCAGGTACAAATGTAAGAAGACTGATACAGAGTACTTACACTGGAAAGCTGACTGTATTAGACAGGCATCTATGTTTGATGTGTGAATTTAGATGATGCGAATACCCATCGGAGTGTGAAACCTGTCCCTGGTGTTACACAGTTAAGGCAAGGGCATGCATTTGACCATCTGACTAAGCGATTTGAAGGCATATTCACTGCTAACTGAAGTAATGTGTCAGACCTTGACTTGTTTCACCAATATGATGGAAAAAAGCCATCTTGTGCGAAGGGAGAGCAGGCAGACTGCAGCCACTAGGTGGGATAACAGCCTAGCGGGCAAGGCGGCTGGGAGAGAAGTGCAAGGCAGAGCCTGCACCCAGCCTTTGGCCAGCATCACTTACAAGGGGTGGGCAAGTAAAGCACCACACTACACCTGAAACCTGCCACAGCAGATTTAGGAGAATACAACATCTCTTGAAAGATTCATAAATGTTCTTGGGAACTGCTCTGCTCACGTTCAAATGTTTTTATGACTTGACTATTGCAGTTCTATAATTGAACTCACCACGTTTGGAAGCAGCCTAACAGGGCTGTTTCAGAGCTCTTACAGAAACTGTAACATTATAGTAAAGCAAATACTATAGTCAATGAAATCAAAGGGTCTGGTTTAATTTGCATGAGAAGGAATTTGACCTGGAGATTTCTGCGCTATGATTTATGGAGTGAAAAAAAAAAAAAGTGACAGTTCTGCTTTAATATTTACAACACATCTTTCATGCATCTTTAGCAGCATTGTTTATAAAAAATGCATTAACAGTTCTGTTTTGCTTCAGGCAGGGAGATCCTTTACAGGACAGGCAGCTTGATTTGGATCTTAATGATGATGATGTTCCACCTCTGTTCCGTGAATTAATGCATCTGGGAGATGAACTCCAGAGCAAAGATGTAAGAGTGGGAGCTTGGCCTTTTCACATGAATATTCTTAAGGAGAGAGCTTTTTCTCCTTACAGCTCAAAGGAACTCAGAAAGCTCCCGAACAGAGCGAGACGGAAGCTGACCACTAAGTAGAGATGAAATAAGGTTTAATAATTAACACCATCACCCCCCTCATCCCCACAGTTTGTCTATGTGTGCTTTTTCTCTGTCTGGTTTCTGTATATGGAATTGTTGCATTTACTTAATTTCTGTTTGTATGAGTATCCCTCTTAAAAGAGGATAGGGATTGGGTTGTCGCAAACCCACCTGCAGCCCAAATGACTGATTACTGGCACATCTAGTTGCTCCCAGGAGCCAGTATGACACTGCAAACTTTGCTTCCATTGATGGGTTTCCATAAAAAAAAAAAATCATATGGACAATTAGATTCCCAATATGAAAAGGCTCTACACATAGACTTGCACATTAATTTCCCAGGTAACAGAAAGCCATGTCTGCAAGTTAACAATTTAGTCATAATTTGGGCATATATGTATGTAATATATGTTTATATATGCATAGTATTTAGAAAATGGCAAAAGATGCTCATTTGGCAGGAGGAGGCTGAAAACACCTACATAAGTTAAGGATCAGGAACCTGTAATCCTTAAGAAAACATAGGACTGAAAATATTAATGAATCCCTGGCAAATCCCTAACAAGAGGCACAATACCAAGACTAGCAGTTTTCTTCCACTCAAAATCCTCTTTCACAAAAGCAGTCTGAGGATATAGTGTTGCTTAAGTCAGGCTGGTGTGAATAGATCAGTCTCACAACTAAATTAAGGATGAAAAATATTTTTGGGCGTCATAGGACTGATTTCCCTTCCAATGCAAGCCTCACCTGCCTTTGAAAACATAATAGAAAAAAATATGGATTAACATGGAAAGAATATTCTGGATGATCCAATTTACCTTTCAATGTGTAGAAGAAAGAATTTGACTTTTTTAGCATTTTCAAGAAAATTTAGAACTACAAAACTACATCAGACTTATTACTATGTATGAAGTAATGAAGACAAAAGATACACTACTGATCCTGGATTGCCAGTGTCCTAGCCAGAAAACAACCTTATATTAACAATTTTCAGCATAAACAGCTGCAACAAGCCAAAGTTGTGGAAGCAATCATCATAAGATTTCAGAAACTGCTCCTGGCCCCGACTGCTGTAATTTCTCACTTTTAACAATTAGACATTACATGAGAGCTTGTACTTTGGAAATTACCAACTCTGTGTCCCTTACACTGTGACAAGCCAGGCTCTGCTAAAAATAGCAACCAGAGAGGAAAAGAAATGAAGCATTTTTTTATGGTGTCAGTTTTACAAATAGGGCATCACTGGAAATATATTCCATGCCACTCTTTAAAAAAGTCCTTTGCCTTCTGCAATTTCAGCTGAAAATCCACCCAGTCCAGTGTGCTGGCAGACACCATGAATGGGCTCCATGTCTCCAGACTCGTGTGGGCTTGTCCTTAAAAGAAATGCTGCAGTTGTTGCTGAGCAATGGACACAACTCAGTCTCTCTGTGCCTCCTCCCAGAACCTCCTCTTCAGCACTGCTTCTGTGCCTTCTTCCACATTGCACCTCCTTTTCTTAAGAGATCAATTCAAGGTGCTCAGGATTTCTTTGGTTTCAGGAGATCTAACAGCCAAGTGTGGCAGCAAGACCCTTTGACAGTCTGAGAATTGACTTGTCATCGGTCTCAGAGGAAATCAGCCTCTGACACGAGACGTGATCACTTGTTTTTTGGCATCACACTTCCACTGCGAGTGCATCTATTCTTCCACGGGCACCAAAAGAGATGTCAGTCACATGGCTAAAGGACAGAGGAGAGCTACGGGAATGAGAACACTCTAGAGTGACATGGTTTCATGCTGTTTCTTTAATTTTTTGTCTGGCAAGTGAAATATATTTCACCAGAAGGTGGGAAAGGACTTGGAACAAAATTGATCTTGGCTGAGCAAACATTTGACAACGTTCTGTGGGAAACAACCATCTGTCTTGGGAGATATCAACTCCAGGAGATATTGATGGCACTAAAAATATCTGCCTTAGTCCACAGTCCTAAGGCATTCAGTTTTCAAGCATGGAGAGCTGTAATCCTTCAGCAGTAAACCTTTTTATTTATTTTTATTTTTGGAGTGTTGACTTACCAGGTGTGCAGTGAAAGGCTCCGGTTTGTTCAAGACACAGTCGCACATGTTTTGGTGCCAGGGCTGAGTGGAAACTATAGAGGAGCTGCAGAGAGATAATTAATATGGATTAAATGGAAAAAGGGCTTTGTGCTCTGCTTCACAAGTACAGACCGTACACAGAGATGGATGTCTCTATCCCAGAAGAGCTTCCTGGAGCAGTTTGGCAGGCTGGTTTCTTCTGAGATACCCGAGAGGAGAAAAAAAAAGTAATCTTTGAAAGAAACTTTAAAAACTTAACATGAATTCAAAACAGCTCCTTGCTTCCACTGACAAAGAGGCTAATGTATTTATCGAAACTGAGAAGCAGCCCGCATCCCATGAATCATTAAGATTTAGACCATTTCATCTTCCATGTGTGGATAAAAATCAAGATAATCAAGTTTTTCCAGGGAGATATAAAGATGGGGCAGCCTAAATTCACTGATAGTTCTGCACAGAAGTTGGCAGATCCACTTTCATACCTATGATTTGCTGGTCTCTTCCTGTCCAGGCAGGTGATTTTCTGTGGGCCTGTGAAGTAAGTAATAGTTATTTTTACCACAAACTAGAGGTCTTGCTACCAGAACATATTCCTCTTTGGAAAAGGCAGTCTCTTGGCCATCGGGGGTCTCTGTGGGATATCAGAGACTAGCGGATTAGAGGTGAAAGCCTTGACCTGTTGTCCCATACCTGCTCCAGTGTTTCTTGCTCTCTCCATCTGTGATCGGTGCAAACTCTTTGTCACAGCTACGCCAAGTTGCACATCTTCTCACAAAGAGCTTCGGCTGCAGCAAGAACAAGATACTAACTTGTTCCACAGGAACAATTTGCATTTTGCTCTTTTGAGGCCTACACCGTAATATTTCCATTTCCTGGCATATTCGTTAAGGTTTTTTTTCTCATTTTCCTGGAGTTTTCTCCTTCTGGGGATGGGGAGGGTGGATATGTTTGACATGGGTTTACAGTTGTTGCCCAGGAGAGCCAATAACAAGTGCCACGCAGTCACGCTGAGAGCAAGAACAAACGATGCTTCCTGCTGACAGCCCCCTGCCACCAGCAAATGTCCACGAGTGAACCCCCAGAGTTGGATGAACTTTCTCCATGTGTAGTCTCCGCTAAAGAGGACTTCTTTTCTGTGGCCAACATGACAATCCCAAAGGAAGCCATGCTGTTACCATGCAGAAGAATGACTGTTCAGCATAGCCAAATGATCAAAAGGCAGGGATGTGAAAAGGGCAAGCTTACCAGAGCATAATATTTTTGGCATGATGAAGAAGGCTAAGATAAGCTACTCTGGCAATCATACTTGAATAATAATAGCAATTAAAAAAAAAAAAAAAAATCGATGCATGTTGAAGGCCTATCACCGAGTCTTCCTCAGAAACTGACTCCTGAATAGAAAAGGGAAGAAGAAATAACATTAAAACCGATCAGATACTGCAGTGATGGAGGAAAAAGATGCAATGACTGCTTCATCCAGATATACTCAGGTGGATAAAGAGACAGGGATGTCCTAGTAGCACAGGGTGCTTCACAGGACAGATTTTGCAGAAATAGAGAATTCCCATTTCTGGAATACTTGAGAAAAAAACCCACAAAAAAGCTTTAGAAAATAGTAGTTTCATGGCCCTGGAATAGTGAATATTACATGGGGAGGAGTGGGGAAGGGAGTCGGGGTTTGTTTACTGGGCAACTGGAGCAGATCAGAGCGCTCTGGGGAATCATAGAAATAGTAGATCACAGCTAGGAACGAAGTGAAAACACCTGAAAGAGGAGTGCAAGCAGGAGAAGGGATTTCTCCCTTCACATACACACATACAGTGAGAGAAGGAGCTGAGACAGAAGGCTGATAGGATGCACACTTATTTAATGATTTTCCTTTTAGTTGGGTTTGTTTGCATGACAGCTCTGAAATAGGATAAAGTACAGAGAAGGGCAATGCTGCATAATGTGAATGAGAAAAGGGAACTGTTCAGCTTTTTCATTTAAATGCATGAAAATCTTTGTGAGGTCTGGGGGATGGGGCGGGGGTAGGAGTTGCTGAAGTAAACGACGACTCCAGTGAGAGAACTGACGCAATCTGAAGGCTCATAAGCACTGCTGAAATTATGAACTGTGCTAATAGTCCCAGGCTGTGTTTCTGGATGCTGTGTGGGGCATTGACTCAACAAATATATCAGCAAGATAGAATTTAATGCCAGAAAGCCCTCTGTAATTCTTTAGAAACATACTGCTGTGATCACAGAGATCTTGCTGCAGGATGGGATGGATGCTACTGATGAGGTATAGACCTACCCATCCACAGGGAGCTCCTGAACCCACCAAGGTGGGTGTCCATGGGTAGTGACATGCCAAACTGCCTCTGTAAGACTTGCTGCGCACACCCTGCTGATCCTCTCTGCCTCTTTCATGTCATTCTTTTTCCCTGGCACCAGCACTGCTCTGCAAGGGAAGGATGCAGCCCTGCAACTTGGCCCCATGGGGACAGAGAAGAGGAATGGAAAAGCCAATAGATTCAGGCCCAGACTTATCCATGGAGGGAACAGGCACCCCAGAGTGAAGGGACTTTCAGGTTTGGTGGTGGGAGCACAGAGCACATGCTTTTCTTACTGCTTAGTGGTGACACGAAAATCTCAATCTGTCACACACCGGCAGGGATGGCTGCCAACCGTGTCCTGGCTGCTTTCCTCCACGCTTCATTGAACAGGAGCCATCTGTGTGCTAAGGCGACCTTCGAGGGTGACAAACAGGAAGAAAACACTTGAGAGACACTGGACTGCTGCTCAAGGACAGAAGATATTGGTAGCGCCTTACCAACAGGAGATCTTGCTGGCTTTGTATCATCTTTCCCAGATGCCCAAACCCAAACAGGTTGCCTTTTAGCATCTGAGTGAAGATCGTTATATCTCACAAAGCACAGGCTGGCCTGAAGACTAAAGAAATGAAAATCAGGCCATTATAAATAATAACCAATGGCTCCAGATCAACCCCCTTATCCCCAGACCTCCATAACCCAAATCCAGATGAAGCCAATTAATGTAAAGAACGACATATAGTCACTAATAATATATAAATTTCAATTGTCCTGTGCAAGCCAAAGCATTTCTGCCACATCATCAAATATGTTATATCTGTGCACTCTTTATTCAGTAGCGATTTATTTATATATGGATATGGTGCACCCTGAAACACATAGCTTACTAATTAACTCACAGCCACCTGGAATGGTAATTAGCACCACAAAAACTGGAGCAAATCCATAAGACTGATCATGGGATGTACATCCTTGAATCACTGAAAATTGTCAGCCTCAATGGCTTTAACCCTTATAAGGAGAAAATATGCATTTCAAGTTGAGTGCCAAGAGACTGTCCAGTGCTAATGACAGGTCTGAAAAATAAGGTTCTGGTTGTGCAGGGAAGTGTTGGCTTGAGGTCCCTGGCCTTCCAAGTCTGCTCAGTGGCAGCATGAGGATATGCCTTTCAATATCATATTAAAGGGTTGGAACCAGAGCAAGTGCTGGAAGTCTTTTATTCCATGGAAGCATCACTGCCCAGAGTTGTCTCTCAGACAAAGTTATCCTGCCAGCAGATCATGGACTGGAGGTTTTCAATGGAGAACTACAGATCTGTGTGGTACCATTGTTCAGGATCCAAAGCAAAGACAAGTTAAATTTGGACAAAACCTTCATACTCTATGTGCATGTGCAAGAGGGAGCTAAGTTGATGCAAAGCCTTCTGATACCACACCTGATGGGCTTGAGGATCTCAGTATTTTAAGACTTACTACCTTGCCTCTTATACTACCACGAAGAACTAAAATGACTGGACATTGCTTGTGCAACTCCACGCTGTGTGTTTGCTGCTGAACAGTGAGTTTAATCCTGCTGGGAATGCAGAGGTGGGCTACAAAGAATGAACTGTTTCCCATCTGCGTTTAAACTCCTTTGTGCCTGCTAAAGGGCTTTGCCTAAAATCAGTGACAACCTGCCTGCTCACATGCCTAAATGTCATAAATGTGTGTAAACAGAGCCCAGCATAGTTAGTAATTACCCCTTCATTATGCCAATGTGCTTCTGATAGGATAATCATGATCAGAAGACACGTGCTTCTCCTCTTAAAGAATCACAAAATCACATGGGCTTGAAAGGGACCTCCGGAGATCATCTAGTCCAACTCCCCCTGCCAAAGCAGGTCCAGCCAGAGCAGGTTGCACAGGAAATTGTCCAGGTGGGTTTTGAATGTCTCCAGAGAAGGAGACTCCACCATCCCCCTGGGCCATTTTCTGTTTGCAAGTTTAGCTTCTTTTTCTGCCAATAAGGATTTTATTTTATTTTTTTTTAAAGAAACAACAAAACCCACCTTTTGAAGCCTGCGCCTGTCCATGCAGCAGTCAGTGACAAAATATCTCCTGACCTGGAGAATCAGACTCTGCAGTAGCTCAGAAACAACAAGTATGTGAAAATACTGAAAAGAAGGACACATAAAAAGCATCTAAAGCTGAGTTTGAAAGAGAATTTGGTGCCCATTACTGGTGGCTCAGAGTTTGCACATCATCTAGGAGCAATTTTGATTAGGATTAGTTAACCAGCAATTTACTTCCTCATTGGCTTTTACCCATTTATTGTTTATAGTGCAGCCTAGTAAGCTCTGCAATAGACACTAAAGCATTTAGGAGAGGCAGCAGGAGTCACTCCCAGGGAATAATTTAAAGCTCAGCATGTGCTTTTCAGATGGAAATCATAAAGCATCCCTGGAAACATTTAGCTGACCCCTGAGATGGAAGACAGAAGACAAGAGGGCACCTTTCCTGCTCCCCGTGGAGTAGGCTGCCAACCACCAACCCTGATCTGTGCATTACCAGCAATGTAGATGCACCCGTTCTTGCTAATCTTATGGTAAATTTGATCCCAAATTCTGTCTGTGCCTGTGTAGCCTTTATATTCACTCCTGTCTCCCCTCTTCTCCCTGTCTGTAAGGATTGCCTGCCCTTGGCAGTCTCTTCCTCTTTTCAGTACCTATCCAAAAATGTTCACATTCTTCCTCATAACTGTGCTGATAAGTCTTCTGTCCCATCATCTCTGGCTATCCAATCATTACACGCTTTATGAGAAATAAAATAAATAAAAATAAAATAATTTAATAAAACTTATGATCCTGAGAAAATATTTGCTTTGGATATTGCACAGAATATAGGAAGCCGGGACCTCCCAGTTTTAGGAACCAGGGAGCTGTTTTACCTAGTACACTGCTTTTTTTGCAGAACTGAACAGAAAATGCTGGTCTGAACTCTGAACTAGTTATTCCAGAAGAAGCGAGTACTGGCGGCTGTGCCTGACATTTTGAAAAGGACAAAGGGTGTTTGTAATTTGTGCCCAGCTTATTTAGTAAGGCAGCAGAGGATTTAGGAATGAGCCCCAATTAATTTGTGCATTATGCCATTCTACAGGACAGCAAAACCAGTGGCTGACTGTCACCTTCGAGGGACTGAGCTGTGACTTCTGTACAAGAGAGCAATGATGTTGCTGGTGGAGGTGAAAGCAGCCGTGCATCCATTTGCCGGTAGTTGGGGGACTGGCCACCTCTCATGCAGAGCAAAGACGAATAGACACAGTGGTTTAACATCGACTCTATTAAAGCTCCTAATTCGTCTGGCAAATCGAGTTGACTTTCAGGACAATTAAACTACTTGTGCCTCCATCCAGTCTGTTCAGTGCTGTTAAATTCCAATGTAAAATGAGCCTCATTTTAAACAGCAACATTGGTAATAGATAGTGCAGCTCCTTGTAATGAGATCCTCTCGTCTCATTTGATGAGTTAACTGTGAGCAATCATGATAGTTAGCAATGCAGATAAAGACTAACTAACATCTGAGCTAGCAAGGGGATGGGGCTTGCATATCAGAGTTGAAGTTTCAGGCTCCCTGAAAACTGAACTCAGTCTTTTCCTGCACAAGGACCAGCAGTCCCGAAACAGCGTCATGTTTGCCACCTCTCAGCCAGAAAAATCTCTGCAAGTAAGAGTAAATCCAAGCCCCAAGCTCTCACACAGCAGTTTCTAGAAGTAACCCTGTCACTCATCCTCTGCTATAGCAAGGCCATGACGCTTTGTCCTGAGGGGCAGTCCCTGACTTGTGGCTGGACTCCAGCAAGCTGCACTTGCTGCGATCTAGCAATGAGCACGCCCACCCTTGGCTTTCAGGAAAGTCCATCTCTGCTTCTGTCCCACCAAAAAATCCTGGTATGGTCAGCAATTCCTCCATATTAGTCTGAGAAAGATGATCAACACCGTCCCCACACACATAAGGACCTCTATAAACATTTCTGCGTGCTACTAGTCCAAGTGCTATGTGTGTTTCTTCCATCTTGCCTTTTCCTCACTGAAATTCAGAAGAATGCATCTTTCTTCAAAAAAAGAAAAATAATTAAAAAAAAATCAAACCAATCTTATACAGAGAAACCTGACCAAAACCAGGCATACCACTACACACGCATTTTCCCCAGAGAGGAGGATGCAAAAGCAATCAAAACATGGCAGATGTTACGTGTGGCGTTTAATGTGCTGCTGGAAGGTGCTCAGATCCCATAGCAATGAGAGCTCAGAAGTCTATAGTGCAGCAGCCAAACACTTCAAATGAGCTTTCACATTGTTCTGTTTTGAAATACTTCACGATGATCTGGCACAAAAATAATTTAGGCAAAAATAGATTTTCCTAAGCAAGACGGAACGATAAAACATTACACTTTGTGATATACAGCTGAAATTACACTACCTGAAAAGGCAATATCTTATCTGAAACACTGAGTATCAAAATCATTTGATTTTTCCATCAAAATGCAGAGAAGATGAAGAACATCACAGCACAATTTCTTCAGATTGAAATACTGGCTGTCTTGCATAAACAGAGCTTTGGAAATCACAAGTTGTCTTCACCTTTTTGAATCATTTTGAATTAAATAAGTAACTACCTCAGCTTGTTTTTAAACTGCAGTGACAGACCTGGTTAAATTCTTCGATGTTTTTAAAAATATCCTAGGTGAATAAGAAGGGAAAAAACTCAAGCTCACAGTTTGTGCATGTTGTGTTATAGCATGATTTGACTTCAGGATGTTGGAATTCGCTTTATGAGGATTTTACACTGTCTACTTGACTAAGCAGTGGCTCAAACAAAAAAAAAAAAAAAAAACCACCAAAAATGTCATGCCTGTGAGCTTCGAAGCAGCACAAGGCTTGACTAATTTAATACCTTTTTTTACTCTTAAAGGAATTGCTTACTCATTGATTCATGTTCTGTTCACCCAGGATCATCCTGTCACCATTGCTCAGAGCTGCAGTGCATTTCTCTCTGTGCAGTAAAAGAAAAAAAAATTAGAGATATAATAAAAAAAATTCATGGCCTCTGCTTAAGGCTTCAGAGTTACCTTGTGGTTTTTGTAGAAAAGCTCATTAAAAATGCATTATGCTAGTGAGAGAAGAGGTTTGCAAAGGTGTGGGGCAGTTAAATGAGAGAAAAATTCTCTCCTAGGGAAAGGAGTGACAGAGATTGCTTTATACTTCTTGACTCATGGCTTTGATTCAAGCACAACGTCACAACCGATGTACGTTTGACTGCTCTTCCCAGCCAGGGCTGTTACATCCCCAGGGAGAGAAATCACACCCTGGGAGGTGGGCAGGGGTAGCCTGGTGCCTCTTGTGCAGTGCTCTGCTAATAAATAAACAGATCAACATTCTCCCTGACAAATGTGGAGCCATACCTACCCTGTGATAGGAATATGCTCCAACTGTGCCAGGGACAGTGGGTGTCCCCAGGGCTCACCAAGAGCTTTCCTGCAATAAGCCCCATCTTCTGTGAACTACTGACATGAGCCGTGGCAAAATATTCCCTAAAGAAGGAGCCCACATCACCCTGAAATCCCATTGCTGTTGTAGCAACATTCCCCACACCAGTCTAATTCCAGAATAGATAAAATTCAGTGCCACCAGCTGCTGATGTTAAAAAAACCCAAAATTAACAACCTCAACAGAACAACAAACCTCAAAACATAATGAAACAAGTTGCCAAAGTCCAGGATGTCACTTAGACACAGTAAGATTTTTTTTTTTTTTTAATTTGCTTATTATGCATCTTCTCTAACTGGAGCCTTAGATTTTTTATGTTCCAGCTTTTCCCTGGAAACAGGGAGGCAAGACAACTTGCCCTTGTTTCATTTTTATTTCTTTTACCGAACGAAGCATGGCTTCTTTCCAAGTCATACACTGCATAAGATATTTTGGAAATCAGCAAGCAGGAGATTTGCAGTAGTATTCAGGTTCCTTCGTCATGTTGAATTTAGGATTACAGGGACCCAGGTATAATTTCATAAAAAAGTAAAGGGAGCAGAAATAAGCAGTCAAAATTAGCATGCAAAGTAGAAGCTGTATTTTCTCATGGGGGGTGGATATTAATTCTACAGAAAAGAACTATTCTTAATAAAACAGTTTTTCCGTTTAACCAAAGACATTATTAAAACAAGAAGCTCTTTGAAAGAAATTCTCACCAAATATACCTGACAAAATATCAGAGTCTTCTTTCTTTCCTTGTCTTTTTTTTTCTTAACCTTTTCTCCCCTTTAAGGGAATTCTTTCTTTTTCTGTTCTTCTGTTGTCACATCTGTGAGGATATTTGTGTTGTTTCTTTCAAAATATTTTAGGTAGCTTGGCAGCACGTGTACTGTAAATCAAATTAAGATCTAGGCAGGCAACATAAAGGGCTAAAAAGTTACTGCAAGTCAGGGAAGTGGAAGAGAAGCTGGAGTCAGAGCCAGCGCCTGGGAGCAGCTCTGTGGGTGCAAGGTGGGGACTTTGCTGGTCCCCTACTTTGCGTGAGGTCAGGTTCGGCAACCCCTGTGTCACAAGCAGCTCTGTCTACCCATCTCATCACCCACTTAGAGCCTTTGGGCCCAGCCTAGCCGCTAAAACAAAAAATAAAGAATAAAAGCAGCAAAGCAGGGTGTGAGCAGTGGAATAGGGCAGGGGAAGGGGCTGCAAAAATCTTGCCCCATCTGCGATTCCTGCGAGTGGCTGCGCCCTGTTCTGGGAAGGAAACCGCAGGTATTTAATGGGAAAAATCACCTTTTTGGAAGAAACAGCAGCACATATCCCTATGACAATTCAGTAGAAATGGCTCCTTAACATGCAGGGTGTTAAAACAAGCATTTTGGCATCTGTTCTCTCCTTTTTACATTAAATATAGTTTAAGTTATAAGAATACACAAGAAGGACAGGTAGGCCTGCAGGCGTGTGAAAGTGTATGCATCAGCTTTTCAGTCTGCAGTGTCCAAACGTAGCCAACAGACTGAGCAGCTCAGCGGGCTGGAGAGGATTAACACATCAGGAGCAAAATGTAGTGAAAAAGCGATTTTTTCCTCCTGTCTATCCTGACTTCCTGAGTACCAGGAGAGGGGGAACACACTAAAGAGACCATGTCATATGGCATCATTAAATTTCAGATGTGCCAGCAGATAATTTAGATAAAGACCAACAGGCACAAGGACACACAGAAGCATTATCAGCCACGACTCCAAGGATGACAGGTTGTTACCACAATTTCCTAGGAGGCTGCAGCTGTGAACTCCCTTGTTCTTTTATTTTTCACCCTCCCACTCAGCAACCTTCAGAAACTGGAGTTTATGGCTCTTTTAAGTTGATGTGCTACAAAGGAACCGAAAGAAAGCCTCAGGGGGAAGATATTGGCTTTAGCTATTTGATCCAGCTTTTTACATTGCTATTCTTTGCCCAATTCTGAGAAAAATAAATCCCTTTATCCTCTGATTCCCTACCTAATCAAAACTAGGCTATTTTATCCAAATAGCCAAGCCACATTGCTTAACGCCCGCATTGATTTCAGCCCCCCAAGAGTCAGACCTGAAAGATTTTCCTTGAAGGACTAGTCAGAAAGGAGAGTAATTTCAGCTTCTGCTGTCATGAAGTTCCACCTTTGTCACAAAATATTACTCTTCCCATCAGGAAAATAAACAGTGCAGCAGTGTGAGGAGGGAGCACGGGATCGCAGGCAAGAATGGGTGCAGGCAGCAGCCCCGCTCTGCCCTGGGCAGTGGTACAGAACCTTCTGGGACAGCGTAGGGCCAAAAAAAAAAGAGTGCTGCAGCCCTAGCCCAGCTTCCAGTGTGGCTGTGCACTTTGCCAGCACGGGGAAAGCAGCAGGCGATGCTGGCCTGCAGCACGGCCTCCGAGCTGCTGCAGGAGCAGAGAAGCGCGGCTTTTATCAGCGCAGGTCTAATATTAGCTACAGTCTCCTCAGCAGGCAGATGCCTTCATTGCATTTCTTGGAACCCCAAGGAGGGATACAAGAAAAACTAAACTACTGCAGCAGGGTGTCTGATGTGACCTACAGCACATCGTATGCAAGTACAGGGGCATCTTCCAGCCCCAACCCCAGCTCTAGCAGGGCTCTTCTGTCCTGGGGAAGCAGTGGCTGCAGCCACCCCTGAGGAGCCAGGGGACCTGACTCTGAGCCCAGCCCCAACCCAGCCTGCCCCCATTGGATGGAGGTACCAGGCAGTGGACAAGCAGAGTTTTCTACAGCTCACACCAAACAAAAGGTTCCAGAGTTCTGCCACTTCCACAGGGTAGGTATTGCCAAAGGTGGGGAGAAGGAGAGGGAGGGTTATCAGCAGGAAAAACAGCATTTAAGATCTCTCTCTAGAGGAAAGCAGGCTTTACAAAATGCAGCAGGGAACTCCAGCACAAGCAAACACCCATTTAGTATCTTGGTTTTCCTGGAGCTCTGCAGCAGAAGCATGGAAGTTGGGGGATCTCTCACTTCTTAAATTTCTCTTTAAAATGTAACCTATTGGGACAGGCAGGAAAGACCAAACACTTTGCATGTCTTCCAGGGAACACCATTACGCAGAGAAAATAATGATTAAATCAATGGCTAAATCAAAAGCTACAACTTGTTTTTCTTTCACAAGTGTCAACTCCAGAGCAGAAGACCACAGCTGGGGAAGCTGATTTTGAAATACAAATGAAGAGCACTGTCTGTAGGCATCCTATCCAGTAATAAGCTGCAGAGAACACAATCCCTTTGGCTCCCAAAATCATGCAGGTGAAAACCAGCCATCATTACACAGTTGGGACCCTAGCAGCAGCAGAGAGAAAGAGTGGATTTCAAAACAGTTTCAACTACAAGATGAAGCTGTTCAATTCAGTCAGAAATTGATTTGGAGGATTCACTGTGCAAATGAAATACTGTGCCTGGGTTTTGTTTCTTTGCTAAGACATTGGTTTGTGGGTTTTTTTTTTATTTCAGTCTTTCCCTCACATGCTGCTCTGTCTTGCCCTTTACCAAAAGAAAAACCTATGCTGAAGAAGTGTTATTCAGCCTTCAACCCAACACTAACTTTGAAACTATTCTTAACCTCATTCCTGCAATCTCAAATGCTCGTAACATCAAATACAGTTAGATATACTCTACCAGCTCAGGTCTTGCTAAAGCTAAGATACACTTCTAAGAGCAAGCCTTAACCCAGACCACTGGTCTCCATGAATTCCAGATTAAGATTGGGCTGATCCCTTCTCCCAAGCCCTGCCTTCACTTTTACTACTCCCAATACCTGTAAAATGAAATGTATTGCTGTCAATCCCCTGTACAGGGAAGAAGGCTCTCCACTAAGCAGGGCTTACCTGGTTCTCCTTTCCTCTCAGTCTCCACTTAAATCTTACCCTGACCTTTGCTTCACTGCATCAAGGGTAACTGCAATGTGTTCACACTGGCAAGCTAACTCCTTCTGAACACTGCTTTACGCCAACTTACCTTTATGTGTTGACAACAAATGAAGCAGAAATAATAGGATTTTTTTATTTTTTTGTTTTTTTTTTTTTTTTTCAGCAGAACATCCCAGAAGACCTTGCGCAAGGTCTGTGGCTCGTGCTGCCCAAGGAGATGCCATTGCATTGCCATCCCCTGTTGCTGTTACTTATGATTTAGTAAAGGCAGGCAGGACCCTGAGGTTTTCTCTAAACAGAGATGCAAAGATGAATTTACTGCTTCAAGAAACAGAACTGGTGGTGCAGAAAGCCACCAATTACTGGATTATGATTTGCTTCGGAGCTTTGCTGGCCAAGCCTTCCATGAAGGCATTGATACTTAGGCTTTTCTCTTTTGTTCTTTTGTGTATTTTTTTTAAAATTTGTTTGTTTATAAAAAGGTCATACAGTCCTGTCTCCAATTTTCTTATCTGAAAGTTTATTCAAAGGAATCATCTCTTTTTTGTCCTTAGTTAACCCCAAAGGAATGAGAAAATTCTAATAATATTATGAAAAACTTTGTCCAGTCAAAACATTGACAACTGGTCAAATTTTAAGCAAAATGCATCAGGTCTGTTTTGACAGTCATTTTTATGAGCCGGGTTTGTTTCCAGCTTCAGCTGGTTAGCAATATTTCTAGGGCTCAATCCAGAGCTCTGAGCATCATGGCAGTCGTTACCAAGCCCAAGAGCTTTTGGATCTGGCATGCTTTACCCCAAAAGACTGCTGCAAATCCATCCACACAGCCACTAACCTGCCCCAGGTGCTGCAGCTGCATACAGCCTAGGAACAGCTCAACAGCTTGCCAGGAAAATAGACAAGCACACTGAGGGGTACCTTGATAAATGATGGGTAAACCTCAACTGATCTCAAGAGGAGCGTGATCAGACCTGAGGATGTAATAAAATGTTGTGGTTGTGTGAAGTGATACATAATTCCCTGCTTTCCAGCATCTTCTTCATTTCTAGAACAGGTCTCCCCCCTTTATGATTTACAAGCTGGCTGTTACATTGTAAGGCTGGAAAAATATTCAATGTTCTCCACTTCCCTCACTGAAACTACACAGAAGTGACAGAGCTGCCCGCTGCTGATGCCTGCATAGCAGTTCCAGTCAGAAGAGTTGGACACCTGCGAGAGAAAGGTCTGTTTTCTCAGAGTGAGCAAATCACTCCAATATATCATCCAACAGCCAGGCTAACTCTGAGCCAGGACAATGCATTTGGGATCTGCCGGTGAAGGCAGAGGTTGCTCTCAGCCTGCCCCTGTGCACTGACACATCAGGAAGCGGCAACCTTCATGCCTTCTGTAACAGCAGCAACGTTTTTGTGAAAGACAGAAAACAGGTCAGCCAAAAGATAAATGATTCCTTGCCTTCCTCTGAACATGTTCAGCTTGAGAAGGAAACTAAGTCACTGATTGCAAATTCTGCAGACAGCCCCGGCAAGCATCCAGCAGCCTCTTGGTCTGGTTCACCACAACCCCAGAGCAGCTTCCTTTGAGGGAAATGGATCCGCTCTCACCTTCAGTTGTTTTTGGCAGTGTTAACAACCTCTTTGTCAAACAGTAGGCTAAAAATATCCTTCAACATCTACCCACCTGCATCTGTATTATTTTCTTTTTCAAGAAAATCTTTATTTTTTTTTTTTTATATTTTTAAAGTGCATGCATAGACAAAACGAGCAGGGGAAATGAGCATTACTGAAGATGATTACAAAGGAATCTTAGTTAATGAGCTTGTTTTCTGTTTGGCATCTTATTATACAGCAGATCATTCTTGCTCTAAAACACCAACTATTTCCAAAGTTAATGTTATGTACTGGTACATATCTGCTGGAAGGTGCTTTGTACCTGTGAAGCAGAGTCACCACTGGGGTTGCTATGGCAAACAATATTTTCTATCGGTCAGGAAAATAAAGTGCTGTATAAATACTGAGTTATTACTTAGGGAAGTAACAATGCTAAAGTAAGATCAAAACCTGTGGTGGCTTCACCCAGGGTAATGCAGCTAACCCCCTTTCTACAGTTAACAGTGATCTGTGAGTGCATCATATTCCTTTTTTTTTTTCATTAGCTACCCTTCTAGGCTAAAATGCAAACTGTGCTTTCACTCACATTGGTGTTAATACAAAATAATTTGAGTGACTTCAGTGATATTATTCTGACTGCCTTAATCTGGACCATAATAATTCTCTTCACTGCATGCCACCCCACCACAGCAGCATGCTTGGGCAACTTTCCTGCATGTTACTAGACCCAAACACATGCCTTACACCTTCACAGCCAGATTTGTTCCAGTTCAGGGAGTTGTGTCTGAAGACCCCAGGATATAAAAGCAATTTCAATCTATTTTTAAAGTTGTTTGGCTAAAAAGTCTTTTTACCTGAATGCAATAAAGCCACTCCAGCATTTTCAAGACACCAAACTTTCCAGCCAACTACTTAGATGACCTTTCAAACGTTTTTACTCAATTTAGTGGCTCATAACAGTGTGACATATATGTGACTATTGAGTGGAGACAGTTTTCTGCTTGGTACTTGGAGTTTTTTTCCTTCATCACACCTTATCTGAACAGAGTAACTGTATATCATGGAACTACTCTGCCTGTGGGTTCATGGGGCAGAACTACATCAGCGTGTACTGTATTTCTCAACAAAAAATGACTAAATGACAGCTATTCAAAAAGGATGGCAAGTTGTGAAATCCTCATCCCCTAGAGTATTTCTGACAGGTCCCTGTGGGCTGTATCTTGGCCCCCTGCTGCTCAGTATCTCTATCCGTGACTTTTGGGGGAAAAAAGAACACATCAAAATAACTACTAGTGATGTGTCACACATGATGTATGACACACATGCACACAGTGAGAGAGAAATTAGTAGGACAATAAATAACAACAAAGCGCAGTCAAATAAATCCAGTGAAAGGCAAATGTTAGTGGAGAGAGGTTTTGAGTTGCTGCACTGAATGAATAGTTAAAGGGAGCTGCTCTGGATTTCCAGCCAGGTAGCTGCAAAGCAACCCTTCTACTTCTCCTGTCTGCTGACTCTTCTCATCAAACACGGAGCTGCTGAAAAGGTCAAGAGACTCAGCTCTCCACTGCTGGTGCTGTGCTTACCTTCTATCCCACGGCCTGGAGGCACCAAAACCAAGTGTGAACTTCAGAGCATTCAGCTGGGAGAACAGGATCAAGTGAGGAGACTGGTGGGTGGTAGGTAAAAGAGAAGAAAGCCTGGGAAGAGAGGAGAGACTTTTCACAGCTCCATCAGAAAGTCAGAATTATGTCTAAAGATACTAAAGCAAATGGTGTTATCAGATTAGGGGGTTGTTTAGTAGAATTCATGAACAAAAAGCAGAATTTTGTCCATCATACTTTTAAATGAAAACTTTTTCTATTATTGAGAAAATACGTACAATTAATTTTTTTACCCCATTGCTGGCTGTCAGAAGTCACTTCCAGTTGATGTGCCTGTTTAAAGGCTGCATCCAATCATTACAGCACACAGCTGATTCCATTACATCTTCCATATAACTCCCCCCAGTCTGCTGCAGACTATCTAACATGCAAAAACCAAATTCTCTCAACCTTCATGAACTGACAGGCAAATCCTTACGTCTGTTGCGTGAAAAGTTAATTTTGTCTTCCTACTGGCTGTTGTTTCTCACTGTAGAACAAATGATGCCTCAGCTTCTTAAAAAAAACAGATGTATTTCTGATACTGTTGCCATAAACTTTGATGGTTCAAGTAGGAAATAATTTAATAAACCAAAGTTTCACAGTCTTGTCACCTTATTACAGTTTTGCCTCAGCACAATACAGTCACTGAAGTATTTATCATAGCTACATAATTTTCAGGCTACTTCTCTTGATTTCATAGATGACAAAACAGAAAACTGAATAGCTTACATAGCTGCATAAATCACTGTATACCTAATGTCCCACAAAAAGTCTGCCACTGAATCTGAAATCAAATCCCATCCCTGCCAAGTCCCAATTTCTCCCAGCCTGACATGTGGTGTGTAGACAATTCCAGAGGGAGGGCAGGGGTTGCAGCCGATGTGCCTCACCCTCACCGTTTTTGGGTAAGCAGAGGCTGTTGATAGACAGTGGTGCTGGGGAGGCTATGTACATTCAACTGTGCCTAACAACAATATAAAAGCAGAGTAGTGAAGAGATTATCAGCCATGTGCTTTTTTTTGTATATATATATACACATATACAGACACACACATATATGCAGGCTTTCTCTTTATCTAGATTTTCATATTTAATGTGAAGCCACAAAAATAAAACGTCTTCATGGGTCACTTTCTGTGGGCAGCTTCTCTATAAATGGAAAAGTTCTAATTCTTTATAATCAAGCCTGTGAAATTGCCACCAGGGTTAAAACCAGATCAAGAATTTCCCTACATTCTTGGTCATCATCTTTTAGATGTAATTAAAAAGCATGCTCACAGGGGTCAGAAAGAAGGTATGTGCATCTGTCTGCTCACAGACATTCATACTCTTCCCCTTGCAACTCTCTTTCTGAGCACACCAAACAGCTACAAATCAATGGCCAATTTATGACCCATTTCTGGGATCAGAAATGTAAAGTTCAGACCTTCCATAAGTCAGAAAGGGAGAGCGTGCATGTGAGACAGCAAGTGCACATGTCCAAAGAGAATATAGAATAATGCACAGACTTGCAGAACCAGAGGGAGAATGTGACTGTAACCTGCAACCAATGACTTCCAAATTTGTTCATCCAACTGCTTGACACCCTTCTGTTTACCTCTGCAGAGATGTTTATTCCAGGGAACACAACTGTAAAGATCCAGGATACCCTGAATGGTATGTCCACAGCTGCTGAGAGGTAGAGCATCTGAGCCCTAGAAACTCTTACAGTGTGGCTTACAGAGATGTCCTCTTGTGTGCCACAACAGAGCCGAGCCCCCACTCCCAAGCTGGCCTTGGGTTCATCTCCTTGACTCGAGTCTCTGTAACAAAGCACCATTCACTTGAGTCCTCTGCACAAGGCACAGCACAAGACCCCTTTGGGGCTTACCAAAGGCTAATGTTGGCAAAACTTAGTCTGGCCAAATTAAGATTTCTTTGCTCATTCTCCAGGCATGGTTTGAACTTTCCACCCCATTTCCCAGGTATGCTCCTCTCCAGCTTGTTGAGCTTTGCAGTTACAAGGACAAAACTTCTGAAATGCTTCCCTGCATGTCTTTCCGCCGGTCTTAAATGCGAATGTATTATATAATCCGGCTGTGTGCTGAGGGACCCTTTACATTATTTAAAGACTGTCAGTCAGGTGTGAACCTTTCCATTGATTTACCATTCACTTCTCATCCTCTCCTGGATCCATTATGCAGCTGCAACCCGCGACTGGTATTGAAGGATAACAATTCCATTTGTTTGAATCTGACTTAGCGCTGTTCACTTTTGCAGCCCATATAATTCCCCTTACTGCGGTTTGTGTGACATTAATGACAAAATAAATAATTCAGCATGGTTTTCACCCAAATGTAGCCCTGTCAGAGACTAATATACAATCTTTGCTAGCTTATTTAACGAAACAAGCCACTGAATTGTACTTTTAAAGGTTGAAACTCTCATTTTAATGGAATTTGGTGGCAAAACTCCCCTGAGACCCAATGGTAACAAACAGGTACAATCTCCCGCTCCTGTTCCTGCCACCCTGCCTTCTCATTTAGCCCTCGCATTTACGGCCTGCACATCTTACAAAACAGGCTGGCTTTTTATGAAGCTGCACTTAGCTTGAAGGGACCATGAACTGAAGGTGAACAGCACCGGGGATGTCTGCACACGGTAATTATGAGAAAAGAGAACGCTTACTTCACTAATGAGACCTGGCAGCATTATTGAAACCACTCCTGTTCTGGCTCTCAGGGCAGTGGGTTCAGTGATGAATCCAGCCACTCCAAGCATTTGAGGGAGGCTGCTTGGCTTCAGAAGCACTTTAACAAGATCACTATTTTTAAAAAAAGAAAAAGAGAGAGAAAAAAAAAAAGCAGCACTTATTTTTTGGACATTCATGACAAAATTTCCAGTAACTTCACTGAGGCCAGGATATGCCTCTTACCACCCACTCCCCAGTCTCTCTGCTGGGTATTTCTTCTTCCCTTCTCATACACTCATTCCTACTTGCCCTGTGTTCACAAATGCTGTTCCCAAGCTGCCGTGCTAAAATTGGTGTCAATAGCTGTATAATTTTTGCATAATGGAACACTCCGACCAAGACAAACCTTGCAGCTTACAGCGCTGCTTTCCCTTAGAAGTGTGTCGGCTCCAAAATTATCTCAGGGTTGCATTTGGATCAAGACCCTTATTTCCTCCTGACTTTATGTTCACCTCCTGTTCTTTTTTTTTCTGGGCACACCACTTAGTTTGTCTATAAGCAACACATTCAGAGATGGCAAATACATCATGCCAAATTATTCTCCCCTGGAGCAGGGTCAATTTGATATTCAGATTGGCTTTTCATTTATCCTGGGTCTGCAGAGTGATTTTGCTTTCTTTCAGCTTCAATTTACCTAAACTATTGGTATCCGATTTTTGATTTTGCAGAATTGAACTGTCTAGACTGCTATCCAGGGTGTTTTTCCTCATGTCCACAGAGTCTGTTTTTCTTGTTGTGCAATTGCAATTGCTGTTTGGAAAGATCATCGTGTGCATTAAGTACCTGATGAAATAAAGCCTAATGAATTCTCATGGAGAGAGAAATCGTTACAGCTTGTGATTTCAAAATCATGAATGGCCCATTTCCTTCAAAATAAGGTAATAACGAATAGATGACATTTCAAAGTAAAATTGCTAATGGTTTCCTTGGAGCTGGAAATTGTGCGCCAGGAGAAGGATGCATCTGCCCCTCAAAACAACTGTGATTAAGAGGGAGTCAGAGACATTTGTTTGGGTTTTCCTTCCCCAATCCTGGCCAAGACAACTGCAACACACCAACCTAAAAGTTTCTCATAGCCTAGCTCCCTTTGCAGCCCACAATTCCCTTGGGAGCCCCCTCACAGCCCTACTCCAACCATGCTTTAGCCTCTTTCTTGTTCTCCCAGCACAAACCCTAACTCTGAAAATAACCGTAACTCAACCATAACCATACAGTAACTCCTGTATCATCTTGAAAAGAGACATGTCCAGAAAACACTGTCTCCTTTACAGAAATAGCCTGTTTTAAAGTCCTGATTGGATAATCAATGGGATTAGTTGAGAGGCTATTGATTTATTAAGCCAAAACCTAGAGTTTAACATGAAAAGTCTTACTCTTGAATGACATTAAGGTTACATGCTCAGTAGAGACGTTAGCCACAACAGTGACACCAGCACATCAGACATGGCTGACCAGCCATGCTCCCTCTCTGGCTGTCATTAGCCTACACATTTAACCTCAGAGCAAGTGCCCTAAGATTTCAGGGCTGGAGTTTGTGCTGTGTGTCCTAGCTCCATGTATCTTTCCTACAGGGCAAATATATCAGCCCAATATATCATCTAGAGAAAGAGGCACAACTTAAACTGACACCACAGGGACATCAGCACTGGTCTCATAATATGTCATGTATGGAAATAAAAATCAAAGTGGCCTCTTTGTATAAATGAGCCAAGAAAGACATTGCAGCCAGGCGGAGAACAACTGATAGCACAGTGGAGCTCTTGCAGAGGGCTGTATTTCTGCCTATACGTATGGTTTGCAGTCTGGTTTGCTCAGTACCATCTTCAGTTTCACTGCCCGTTTAGTTTAAATTGCATGCAATACTTATGGAAGCATACATGGGAATGACACGAATACAAATGAATTACTTAGGTCTGAAGTTACCACAATGACACCAGGAAATGAATTCCCAAGGGCTTTAAAAGAGAAGGGGAAGAAAAAAAAAAAAATCACTGTTGCCTTTTATTTGAGTTCCTGATATTTTCAGCTTCTAAAATCATTACCTTAGTTAACTTTCTGCACTAAACTTTTTTATGATAGGAATAAAGTTCTTTTCATTACAAACAAAAAAAGCATACTCCCTGGCATGGCAGCCCTGCTATCGTATTTTGAAGCACCTCCTGGGGTAGAGCTATTCCAGATTAGAGAGAATTTTCCTTTGAACCAGAGGCTGGATTGCACTTTTCTTTTCTGTACACCACAGCAGAGAGGAGCAGCCGGCTGGGATCCTTCAGAAGCAATGCTGCGCTGTTAAGTGGATTGACTGCATTCAGCAATGCAGCAATTCCCAGTGACCCCATAAATTACAGCCTAGAAAACACTGACCAGTTTATCACAAACTGCAGGAGCTGGTGACTTCTACTTGCACCTCAGTCCTCCTGAGGAAAGGGCCATGACAAAGAGGGAGGGAATGGTGGAGCTCACCACAGGCACCAACTCCCTGGAGCAATAACTATTTTGCTCCTGTGAAACAATTGCTCTGGGATTTTGGAGGCTGAAAATCTGCTGTGCTTTAACCCTGACAATGAGAAGCATTTTGTTGCTTCCCAGCTCTTCCACCCAGCTGGGGCCTCAGCACCCCACATTTTCCTCTTCGTGCCTCGCTTTCCCTTGCCTGTCAGCTTTGGGACTGGGGAGGAGTGGCGGTGACTCTTTTCAAGCCCTTGTGCCAGCTTGATCACAAAGGTCAAGCTGAGTCAGTGATCCTGTGTAAAGGTTTGGCTCCTTTGAGAAAACACTCTTTAAAACCAGCATCCCTGGCACCAGCTGAGAAATTAAATGCTCACAACCCAACTCCCCACTCTCCTGTCCCGCAGTGCTGCAGGCTGTGGTGGCAAGCAGGGCACAGTCTCCTCATTCACTAGCATATTCAGAAGCCATGCTGCCAAACCCACACGCAGCCTCCTCCCACACCTCTGATATGCTCCGGGTGGTTTTGTCAGCAAAGCAGAATACAAGCATGAATAACACACTGATACTGAAGGACAGCGAAGAACAATCAGCACAGCCAGCCCCGCTCTAAGTGCAACCAGAATATTTATAACCCGAGTGTTTTGCCAAGGGAGCTGCAGCCTAATTTAGGTTCCTGTTTCCTGCTTACTTTTCTTTCCCCAAACACATGATAGTTTTCTATCATTAATCTCCGGAGTCTCACAATTCTGGTGTCCTGAACTTGTGTTTCTCTTTCTGATAGATACAACCTCTCCTCCTATTGCACAGAGCAGCTGACCCGGTCACCTTTGCTGGCAACACTCACAGCTTCACAGGATCAGGCCCATTACAATGAATAAGTCACTCCCAGATGACTGTGCACACACTTGAACAAGATTAGTAAAAGGGATTTCACACAATAGGCTACCCAGCCCCAGCTGTATCCTCCCATTTTAGTTTAAGAGTGGCTCCTTTCAGATTTATTCCTACTCTTTTACAGTCATTTTTGCTAGATCAGAAGTCAGTCCTGCTCAGCACAAGCAATTGTGCTGCTCCTTTTATCCTCCCTGAGCTCAACCAGTGCAGTATCCATGCGCTGACACAGATATCAAATGCAAGGGGGATTTTAGGAAATTAACTGGCAGCAGCTATGGGTAAGGATTTTCAGCAAAATCATAACCAGATTTGAAGCAATGTGGAAGTCCCAGCAGGAGCAGGCACAGGCATGCAGAAGTTGCACAGCTCCTGCCACGCTCATTCAACTCGATACAGACTCTGCCCAAGTTACCACAAGGCAAGGGAGGGAAGGAGTGCACAGCCATGACCACCCACCCATGCCTATGGCACCTTGCTCAGTCTGCGGAAAGGATGCCCCCAAAATGGCCTGCATCGCTCTCATACAGCCTCTGACCCTGTGATTACATGACCTCTGTGCATTTGGAGACTTTTTTCCCCTTTGGAGGGTCTTTTCATGCACTGTCTGTGTTACAGCCTCAAGAAACACCATGTCTACCTGATCCTAAAAGATTAGATTGCTGGGCTTTTCTCCCCTTGGTAAACGTCCTCTTTGCCTTCAATTAGTGATGCAGATCCTACAGAGGAACAGTGGATTAAGGACTTCACCAGTGCAAACATGTAACTGCTATTAGTGCTAGTGGGAAATGGACCTATTTCAAAGATGCTCTTTTAGACAGATTTTGGGCATTAAATAGAGGTAGGTGAAATGTTGCAGGACAACATTAATGAAAAAAAACGCAGAGCTGATTGATTGAAACCACTGACCATCACTGACATTGGAATAGGAAAAATGATCAAAAATGTTTTCATTTTGTATTTCAAATTATAACTCAAGCCTAAGTAAAAAGCATTGAAAAGCCCTCAACACTACGAACAAAAAAAATATAATAAAATAATCAAAGCTAAAAGGAAAGGATTTTTACTTTTGCTTGCTAACAAATAATTCAATTACTCACCCAGCACTAACATGAGGGCAGAGAACCGGAGCGTTCCCTGCCATCGTTGCAGAGGAGATTTAGGTGGGTAATTCCATTAGCACTGTGGAAGTCCCTTCACATAAATCTTTGTGGCATTAATGAGGAAACGAGGCATCAATTATACAAGAAGTTTGGGAACGGTTCCTTGGTTCCACTTCTGGATCTCAAGCAAAGACATCTCAGGTTTCCCATCTCTGCCAGAGTACGGTTTGTGCATCACTAAATCTTCACAGAAGCTCAGGGTTTGGGCTCCACTGCAGTGTTTTAGAGGTCTCACAGTGGCCCTGGAAGCAGGGAAATGTAAACCATTGTAAGAAACACAAGTGCTATTTCCATAGCATTCACAAATTTGGATGCCCTTAAAAGCTGTGCATTAAATTACAAGGTGAAGGAAGAGAAAGAGTTAACCATTCAGGAGTGAGCAGATTTGCTCTGTGCAGCAAACGGGCAAAGCACTTGACTCTGTAACATCCTCACCAAGTAATTGTGCGAAGGCTCTCAGTGTCGCAGCTATTGTTTCATCTCCTTATCGGCACCACACACTGCCGCGGGCTCTGAAGCTCTTCCCCCCCCCTCCCGAGAGGGCTCCCCCCGAGATATTCACACACACGAAGAGGCCCATTAAGATGAAAGCGCTCCCAGCCTCTGCCCATCTTCCTGCACGCTGTCTCTGCAGACTCTCACGATGCGGAGCAAAGGAACAGGTTTTGCTTTTATGTTGGAAAAGTAGCACTGCTGCTAAAAAAAAAAAAAAAATAGAAAAAAAAGGAAAAAACCTGGCTGCTCTTCCAGTGGTGGTTCTTCCCAGGAAAGCTCGGTCTCTAGGCCTGCTAGACCTAGAGATAGGGCCTGTTGGATAAATTGCTTTATGTTTTCCAACAGCAGCCACTACAAAATCACACCAGGCTTATTTACAATTGAAATCACAAGTTATTCCAAATACTGGTCTTAAAAAAATCTTCTCTGTCCAGCACCCAAAAGTGGGAAAATAGCAACTACCTGGGGGACAGACACTCACCTTTCTGAAGTTTCTGTATGGTAAGGCTGCAAGGACCACCACCCATGGGAAGATGGGAGCTAAGCAGACAGCACCTGGAGGAAAGGACAGGGACCTGCCTGAGCACCTTCTCAGCCAGGGCTAAAGACAGAGGGTATAAGAGCTCTTGGTTCTACAATGTACTCTCTTTTTTAAGGTACTGAGGGAGAAGATAGCCCAAAATAGCAAAACCTGTATATGTATTTTGTAATTAATTTTGATTCTTGATGGCTCTTCCTTCTGCCCTACCAATGGTCCTCACTTCTGACTGTGCTGGAACCCTTCAGTAGCACATCAAGGGAAGATGCTTTTGGCCACCTGTGTCACAGATTCATGCATCTACATTATTGACATACCAGCACTTTTCTGCTAGGCTGCTCTTTTTAAACTTTGATGCTCTTCTCAGTGCAACACACAAGAGCAGTTAAAGGAAAACTTCTCTCCCAAATCCTAAGCTCTTTCCTACTAGTTAGCTGTAGGAAACTACAAACTGGTAGGGCACAACTTCTCTCACGTTGGTTTAAGTTCACTGAATGAAGCCAAGCAACTGGGAGAAAAGCTGATACAATGCACTCCTTTTCTACTCAGCTGAGTTTGGAGAATGGAGACACAGCATGTATTATTATTTTTGCCTTCCCAATGCTACTACTTCTTGGAAAGAAAAGCTTTGCAGTAGCATTAACCTTTGCAAGAGTCCCAGAAGATGCAACTGAAGCTTTCACAGTCCATTCTTCCACCTTTCAGCCAGGCCCTTACACACACAGAGATTAACAGAAGTCCTCATGCAGCAATTATATGGCTTTTCCTTCACATGGGCAACATGCAAATATGCACACTGTAGCTGCATCTGTCCTGGCACCAGCTCGGTTAAAGACTTGGCTAGATCTGGTTTCAGCAGTGCTGTGCTTCTCAGTAAATATCCAGAGCTCAGCGAAAGCAGAAGCAGTTGCAGCAGCTTACACCACCCGAGAGCTGACTCTCCCAATGCATTTATCCCACCCTGGCTTTACAAACCATTTTGCCACTGTGTTGGCAGCTCAGGAATTTAATTGCACATCTCATGATATTGGGTGGTGGTTTTAATGAAAACTCCAGCTCCTGGGGAATGGAGGAATCTCAGCTTTCGTTTAAAACCAATTAAGTCTTCTAATTGCAGCAGCAACCTGAGAACACCCCACAAAAAAAAGTCCTAAAGGAGGGAAAACTGAACGTAAATAAGAAAACCCTCTTCCATCCCCGCACAATTTTTATTTAAAAAAATGCTCTCAGGATTTTCAAACAAATGACATAGGAGGCCCGACTCATATGTACAAAGCTTCATTTTAGAAATACTAATATTAACATAATAGACTGTGCTGGCAGGAAGAGGAGATAACAATTGCTTTAAGCATTGCTAATGACTTATTTTTATACTAATAATAGGATTAAAGCATTTTCGCTGTACCTTGGAAGAGGTAAAATGCATACATTGATAGCAGCAATTAGAAATAGCTTGACACGAGGCAGTTAGACAGCCAGGCAGAATTACCAGTTGCATCCCTTTAACATTGATATATCACCAGGGTGTGAATTCCTCAGGGTTCAGGGATTACACAGCAGCTCTGGAGTGTCTGGAATAGAAGAAAAACACAGCTGAAGTTTAAAAGAAAAAGAAAAACTAGAGCACCGTGAGTTATGTCAAGTTTAGCTCTGAAAATTAGTATCACACCCTTTTCTAAATCTTGGAGTCTAGGAGCTGGTAAGGAAGAAAGCCTGCAGTATTTATGATTTAATGGGAAGTGGTATGTCTGTTTTCACAAATCCAGCTGGCTTGCACAGGAAGGGAATAAGGATGGCCAGAGTCTCATATTCTAACTGTAAATGATGCTTCTTTCTTCCAACTATTTTCTGGTTATTAAATTCAAGTTGAAAAAGCAGTTTTCCATATGTTTACACACCCACACAGTTAATTGGAAGTAAAAGTATGTCTGTTTATGGCCAGAAGTGCTACCCCTGTTTGGGAGAAACAGGTTATTGTGCAAAATTCATGTAATTGGTTTCCATAGCCCAAAGCAAATCAGGAATAATTTCTTATAGCAGAGGCGCAGATTTATACTGAAGTGTCCCTTGAAATTTCTCATTCAAATGCTGATGGCTCTAATGACTGGCTTCAAATTGCTATCAGTAAAAGTCTATGCAAAAAAGAAATTCAGTGTGCAATTTGGCAAACAGCTGTACGTTCACAGCCTTTAGCGACTAATCTAATCTGGGCTCTTATTTCTCTTTGTGTAGATTTGCAATGTATACAGGCTTGATCTTAATAAGGTCATTTAGCACAAGTAGATTTACTCAGGCCCATAAGTGCTTGCAGAATGAGACCCTGCTTATAGTCAGCTGGCACTGGGCCAGCCCCATCCCTGACCAGTGTTATACAGACAAAAATGCTACTTGCATTTTTCCCCCTTCCCAGCAGGTTCCCATACTGACCCCCATGGTGAAGGCACCCCATGAGCTTGAAACCAGCTACCCTAGTGCAGCCCCACACAGAAACACAAACCTGAAGTCTTAGCTAAGCCTGGTCCATGCCTGGATGGCTGCACTGAGCCAAAATGGCAACCTGCTCCCAAAGCCTGGGAGAGTTTCCCTTTCCCAGAGAAACTGGCATTTGCACTGTTCCCTTCCCCACCAATCCAGAGCCAATGGGATGGCGGTGTGGGAGTAAGCGAATTACCCGCTATTTCATTCCTCCTTCACTTGCGGATGAGCCTTCCGGATTCAGAGTGAGGGACTGCCTCTGATTAAATTGAATCAAATGTGCATGTTTACGAGACGTTTTGACCGACAAATCATTTTTCCTGTCAGAGCAAGACACGACAATAATGATAATTCAAATTTTTGGAGTCAAATGGCTTTGGAAAGCTTTCCTGCCATTACACTCTGTGAATGTCAACGGGTCTAGCTAAGTGCAAGCGAAGACGGACGGCAGCACTTTCTGCATCTCTTTTTCCCACCAGAGAGCTCTATGTAACATTGGCTGGCAGGTCTGGCCTGAAAAGGGATGAAAGAAGACACTGTATATTATTCTTCTAATTTGCACTATATTGAATTTAGCTTTGTTTTTCCCATTAAAAACAGGTTGCAAAAGATACCTCTATGAGTTAAACACTGAATTGGTTTCCTTCTGAAAAAAGAGAGCTCCCGGAAATATTGAGGTGTCTAAATAGCTAAAATATCTTTCTAGAGTAAGTAATAACACTACCATCAAAAGAAAATTCAGAACAATATCATTAAAAAAAACCCCAAAACTGTTTTAGAACCAGAACCTGTTAAAGTGAATGAGGGAATCCAAATCTTGAATTTGAGTCTGTTTCTCAACTTCTTGTTTCTGGGACAGGAGCCCCAAATTTGTCTGGTGCTCTTGAGGGAAGCCCAGGAGCTTGCTATTGCTGTCTCGTTTAGCCTGTACTGTCCAGAGGTCTGTAAAGTTCTGATTTACATTTTGAAGCCTCGCGTTGTGGACATAAAAGCTAGAACTTGCTGGCTTTGCTGTGTGAACCCCTTCGTCCATCTTCAAAATAGAGACAGTATGGCAGTTACGCATAGCACTAACTAACAAAACAGATAAGGAGAGCTCATATACTGTTATGTTAAACTGCCATTCATCAGCCAGTACCTCTGCCTTCCTATTTCTAGAACTGTGGCCGTACTGCCTCCTTCCCTGGCTCCTTCTCTGTTTATTATTTCATTTCCAAGGGGCTATCAGGAAGAAACGATGAAGAAAGTAGAGAGGGAGAAGGAGCAAAGGGACAGCATGGATCACACCTGTGCTTTGGGCTCCTGCATTGTTCTGCATGGAGTGAGGAGGGGAGAAATGGGAAGAAAACCTGGGAAATAGTATGAGGCAGAATAACTGACTAGAAAAAAAAAAAAGAAAGCAGCTGGATTTGCTGGGTGAGAAAGGCATAAGAAAGCAGACTGAAAACTAGCCCCTAAAGAGCAGGTCCTGGAGGAATCTATTGGAAATGTGAGCAAACTAAATATTGGTAAGAAAACACTGCAAGCAAATCAACAGGGTAAACACAGGCAGTGCTACAGCAAAAAACCACAGATGATTCCCCATATCAAAAAATGACAACATTTTTCTGAAGAAAAGTAGCAAAGACTGTTGACAAAAGCAATTTCAGTTGAGAGCAACGCTCACTGAAACCCCTGCATCATCGTAAATAGACACTATACCAGATCCTCAGCCTTTGAGCAAATAATTGTGGGATGATCCAGGTGTGCAAACAGTCACGGGATGCTCTTATGCCATTTTTAGCAATGCAAAAAATAATCCACAAAGGGGAATTTAAGATGTATCATTCGCACCTAGTAATCACCACATTTACTCACACAAAGAAATCTGACCCAAACCTACACTGTAGTCAGGAAATTAAGAGTCGGAATCAACGCCTATACAAACAATAAGATTTGTTGCAGGGATGGAAAACCTTAGAGAAATCCAGGTGTCTGGATCTCTCTGGCACTGTGGTGATGGGGGGAGGCATTTTGCTTTTGTTACATCTCCAGTACACGCTTTTACTAAACAGGCAACTGATAGATGAACTACTTGGCAACTGCTGACAGGAGGGTCAGGAACAACTGATAAAATTTTAAAGAGTTGGGGCAGATGAAGGACCAGTACAGTGCTGTATTGTTGAAGGCTGGAAACATGCAGGAAGTATTTTTACTATTCGGTAGCCACTAGTTAGTGAAACATCCCTGCTTCGGTTTAATTGTGTACAAGCAAAATCTTTCAGACGAGTAACCTTCCTCAGGTACCTTCTGTCTAAGGTGACCAGGAGTTTTTTCTCACCCCATTGTAGCACCTATCCTTATCTGCAGCAAGAAAGGCTGCAAGACAAAGGAATGGGCTAAGCAAAAAGTCTGTGCAAAGGGAAAAACTGGATTGTTCCTACTGCAGACTAGAGAGGATGAAAAGATTTTCTACATCTCCCTTTAGGAAATTCACCACTGTACCCTGGCACCCATGTTGCCACTTAAACTGGGTTTGTCAGAGCACAGTGGGCCCAAAGCAGCCAGAATAACTAGAGTCACCTATGAGCTATGTCCTGGACCATGACCTCAAGAAGCTGGGGAGGACTCCATCCAGCAACACTGCCACTGTCATCCTGCTCACCTCCCCTCAGCATCTCACACTTCACTGCCTGCTATTGAGAAAGCCCTGGGGGCTCACAATACCCCCCAGTACAACAAACAGAAATCAGATCCCAGGTTGAATTATTGCTGTTAGTCTTATTTATTTAAAAAAAGTTTAAAAAAAAATCTTGCCTGCCTTGAGATTTCACAAACAAAAAATACAATGATACAATAGGAAAAACATGGAACTGCTTCCAGAGCCAGAGAGATTGATAGACTCTTCCATGGTCTGTGGGACCTTAGCCCTCATTAAGGCCAAGCCAAATTACCTTACAAATAATTTATCTACAACCCACAGCTCCTTGATTCTGAACTGATAGATTATGCAGCCATTAATCAGCTCCAGGTTTGGCCTCTGCTTTTGACATTCAGAAGGTAAACTTCCTCCATGCTGGCTTTCTTATTGAGTTTCTCAGATACATTCATACTGAAAAAAAAAAATATCTCATTCCCTACTAAGCACTGATGGTTCCTCATGTTTCATGAAAGATTGAATGCACCTTATAATAAATTTGTTTGTAATGCACTAATTTCATTTTGCCTACTCCCAAGGAAACAGATTTCTATTTGATGGGCTAGAAGACATGAGCAATTATTTATCACTGTACGTCTGGGTCTGTAGTAAGTTGCAGAGCCATAAATTTGGAAGACAGTACAGTAACTGATCTTCAGTTAATTTCCTGGAAGGTCTGAAAACTTTGTTCTGGGTGATCGCTGACAAAGATATAATAACAATAAAATAACCCAAGATGGCCAAACACAATTTAATAGTTTCCATAAAGATCATTTTTATCAGAGATCTGCAGGACTTCATCCACTGATACAATACCAGCCTCTCCACATAACTGTGATAATGAAAATTCACTTTTATACCCTGATGAAATTTTTTTGGCTAGGACTCCTATAGCTATGTTTAGGTCTCAGATGCATGTCTTTAATAAGAACTACCTGTATATCCAAGGGCTGAATTTCACCCAGTGAGGATGTTCAGCGAGGTTTTATTTTGATAAATGATCAAAGGCCATGGCCTTATCACTCAGTGCCTGCTTCAGCTCCCAATGGATGGTGGGTATACTCTTGAGATAAAGCTCTGACTTTCCATCATAAAGCAAGCTGTAGAACCACCCTTTCTTCATTTGTCTTAATTATAAATATATCTTCTAGCTCATGAAAAAAAGAAAACTTATTTTCATAAGTGATTAATGAACATGCAGGTTCTCCTGCAGATAGAGTCAATAGCCTTCCAGGGGCCTTTCTGCCAAAAGTCCTGCTTCGAGTACTGCTTATTTACACGATATCTACATTAGCTGGCAATTAGGTACAGATTTCATTGTTTTGATCATTTTCCCATCTAAACAACACCAAACCCTTGAATTAGCCTGCAGATCTTCAGGTCCCAGGCTTGTAGCACTGGTCTACAAGGGCATGATTTTGGGGCAGCTGTTGAGAAAGCATTTGTTGCAGATGCCCAAAATACATGAGTATGATGGATCAGCTGGGGTCTGCGTCCATTGAACTGCTTCCCCACCCAGCCAGAAAAGGAAGAGTGCACAATAAAGGATCAAGTTTGCATGCAATTCCCTTCTTATTGAAAAACAATTCAGGAAATAAGAATTAATTACAGCTTTCCCTATTATAGCCCCCAAAAAGCTCTATTAACCACCTCCCTCTCTTTATTTAGTACTATTTTGCATAAATACATTAAGCTATCAGGTGAATCATGTGCCATATCCTGGCTTGCCACATTTGACTCCATTCTTCAAATAGGAAAATACACTCTAGAAAAAGCACTCATTTGCAAACTTGGGTTAAGTTAGTACATACAGTGAACTCAGCCTGTAGAAAGTTTTTTTTTAATATTATTTTATTTAAAAAAAATCCACAGTAGTATCCTGCATAGCTGCGCATGAGTTTACAACAAACTAGGCAGTATGTAGCAGGGCATCTTTCACTGCTGAGTGGGTTAGTGAAGGTCTTTAGTTACATTTGCTGCCTCTTGTATTACCAAGTATTGTGATTTTTACATTAAACCTAAAGTATCTTCTGCAGAGCATAAAGAAAAAAATATTTTATAGGTATTTAATGTAATGGATTAAAGTGTTTTATATGAAAAACTCAAAAATAGTATTTCAATTTTTCATTTCTTAACAAACATTTCTTGTTCTGTTTGACTTCAAGAAGTCAAAAGGCAAGTGAGACCTTTATGTTAATCCCAGCTGTTTCCTCTTCCTGGGAAACTTTCATAATAATAACTGAAACATTATCCTTTGGTTCTTGCCCTACTGCAATTAGTCTTTTCCTTATTAGATCCAGCTTTAGCCTCATGAGACCCTTATTGTCTTCTAAAAATACATCTCACCCAACTCATTGTAGGGAAAACGTCAGGCTTTTAAAGCTAAATACAGAAGACAAAGAACAACAACAAAAACAGGAGAAGAAAAAGAAAAAGCTGCTACACTATTTTTTTTTGTTTGTTTGGGTTTGTTGTTTTGGTTTTTTTTTCTTTGCTTTTCTTTTTTTTTTTTTAAATGAAACCCTTGCCATTCCTGGGGACAACCAGAAGATGCAATGCTATAGTTGCATTTGCTTGTTTTATGGCTGGGAACTGGTATACAGCGTTGACTACTTGCATTGAATCTTATATCACTTGAGCCCTCAGCAGCTCTAATAGCCACAGCTCCGGTACCACTCTGCTGAGGAGCTCTACAGCTGTGTGTGTATATTGTACATCCGTATCTATCTATATGTGTTGGTATATATCTCCAATTTTGTACTACTGTGTGCAAGGCAGAAGTAGATTTTCAAGACTTTGTGAGGGATATGTTTCCAGAGGAGGTCCACTCTCATTGGAGAAACTCCATAAACAATAGATTTTCTTTTTTTTTTTGGCACTCAGCAACACTTTCTGGGACATTTATGGCCAGACTGTCAAAGCTGTTTAGCACCCAAAATAGTCAGTTTGCCTAAAAGCCCCATGCTAATTTTAGCAGCTAAATGAGAGCTGACCTCAATCATGCAAGTGAGCTCTTTGGAAAAGTCTGGCCACAAAGCTTTCATCTAAACTGACTGCTCCTCAGGCAAGCGGTAAATATCTTCTGACGTTGTCCTCCTACTTTTGTGCCCTAACATATGCAGTCTGCTTATTTATAGAACATCTGAGCTTCATATACAGTGGGTTAAATCCCTCAGGATGAAGTCTCACTTGGTTTTGCACACTGTGGCCAACAGTTTCTCACAGCTTCCAAGAGCAAAGGCTCGCTCTGCATACCTACCACACAGGAGAGGGCAATAGGACCCAGCTAAACCCAAATTCAAAAAGTTTTCTGGGAGCAGTAACAACTAACTAGAGTAGGAATAGGAGGGAAGGAGCTGATTAGCAGACTTTGTAAGCTCCAGGCCCAGCCCTGAGAAAGGGGAGTAGAGGGAAGATACTAAGACATTGTCAGCAGAAGCCATCCTTCAGCCACGTGCAAGGATTGTATAGTTTGGAAAGATGTGCAATGGGTTCCTGCCTTGCTTAAAGGCCAGAAGATGCACTGGGGTAACTGTGCCCCAGGACTGAACAACATTCAATGTTGGAAACAGAGCTCTTAAGTCCTATCCTTTTTCAGTCACATATAGTACTGCTAACGCTCAAATAGTAAAAAACAAAACAAAACAAAACAAAAAACCCAACAAAACACAACCAAACAAAAAAACAGCCACACCACAAATCAATTTTGCCCAGCTTGGCTTAGTGGAGCTAAGTAGTAAATCAGCATAACCCCAAGTTAATGCTATTACATTTAGATACTAGTAAACAAAATAAGGTTTGGAGATACCTTTTGAAGATCCTTGCGATTTCTTTTTTTTTTTTTTTGTATTCTATGTGCAATAAGATAAATTAGTATAGAGAAAATCAACATGAAAATGCATCAGCCTCCATGTAAGAATGAATACACTACTTTTGCAGGTGCAAAAAATTGAGCTGAGGTGTTTAACTACAGAGAACAGTAGCCACCATCATGCAAGCCTCCCTCCTCATCAGATGTAGGCAGGGAAGAAAATTCCCTTCTTCTAAGGCCACAGTGCTTTCTGATGGGCACTGAGCTCTCAGGCAGTTCAATCATCACATAAATAAACCTTAATTGGCATTCCCAAATGCTTTGAAATCATATTGCCTACTGCTGGCACTCCAAAGGTATGCCTCTGGAGACATAAAAAGAAAAAAATGAAATGAAAATCAAAGATCATGTGCAATTAGATGCAACAAAACCATACTCAACTGGTCTGTGTCAGGGATAAAAATAGTCTCAGCCAAAATGGCAAATGCCTTTTGGTTTGTCAGGAATTGAATGTGTAGCACCAAGCGAGTGATTATTACAGACTCTGATCAGCGAAGCAGACAATCATTTGCCTTGTTATCTTGGTGCCTGGCCACGTGAACAGCATCAAACAGCTATTAAAAGGCACCCCGCTCCCCCCCAAAGGAAACACCAGTGGCGGGTATCAGAAAACCTCCTCGTTAACAAGCTAACCTTTGAGACTGGTGAGAAGACAAGGAAGAATTTACCAGCCACTGTATCAATAATTATGGAAAAGAAAATCACAGCTCATTGTCTATATCAGTGGGGGGAGAAATAAATAATGCAGGCACTGTTCACATTGTGCCTATGGCTAGCAGCCCTTCCATGGTATCTCCCAGCCATGGGCAACAGCTGCCAAAAAAGCAATTATGCATTGAGCTGCTCCCCTGGGGCTGTTCAATACAGAGGTGTCATATATTTGGGAATTACCCCAAAGCCCTTCTGCTGGTAATAGAAGGCTCTGTGGCACACAACCCTCAGGGACCCCAAAACACCCTAGTAAAAAGCGCCTTGAAAGGCCACATGCATGGATGGGCAGTGGTGTTGTACATCAGGGCTGAAGCACTGGGACACAATGAATTTTGTTCCCTGGAGCTGTAAGGTTTCCCCAAGGCCCTTTGAACATGTAGGGACAGGGACTCAGTTTTAAGCAGAATATCCTATAGCATCTTGATTCCCTGTTCCTGATATTTCTCCCTCTCGTGTCACCCAAGAGGCCTTAAATACATAATACAATCACCCAACCTTGTTATGGGTGTAAATCCTGCTCCCATTTATAGCCTGTTTTGTCTCCAGCTTCATTGCAAGAAAGGAGGAAGGGTACACCTGAGCTTGCACCAGGCTCCCCAGGGGTTGCTATCCTACCGAGGCACAGCCTTCGCATCAAACTACCAGTTACCTTTTCAATTAATTGTAGGTATCATAGTGGTTGACAGGACAGCCTTACTACCAAGGGGTAATTTAATATGACTAAACCATAATCAAAGCATTAATAGCCTCAGAATTTAATCTGTGCAGAAGAAGTAGGATTTATAAAAGGGAAAGGACAACCAAGGCTAAGATGAATAATGTTAGTTGTAATATTACAGCTAGTTGTAATAGTATAATTAGTTGTGATATCCAGAATTAAAAATTACACTGCTTTGAGTTCCAGGATGTGTGCCAAAAAGGAGCCGTTAGTCACAGAGATGAGGAACAGTTACACAGTCCATTATCTCATAAACCGGAAGGCCCAGAAACGAATCCTACATGTCACAGGAAAATTGAGACTCAGCATTTTGCACCAATACGTAGCTTTCAATTTTAGCCCTTAACCCAAATCCTTTCTGATTATCAGTATGCTGTGCTTTCCCATTTCCACCCTGAACAGAGTATGGAGATGGCTATCCGCAGAAGGGCTCCTGGCTGCTAACAATCCCCTGGCTGAGCTTCACTTTTCCTTTGGGCATGGTCCCAAGTCGTCCCTCCTGACCAGGCTGTGGCAGAAGCAGCTCAGCCCTGGCATCTCAACCTGCTCCCTTCCTCCATCCTTGCCACAGTCTTGTGGAGGAAAAAAAACACAACCCAACAACCCAAACCAAAACACATTAAAACCCCAGCCGTTTTCTTGTTTGGTTTCTATTTTGGTTTTTTTTTTCTTTTTTCTTTTTTTTTTATTCCTTGCAGGGCAAGGATGCCGGGTGATGGTTTGGCTTGCTTCCATCAACAGGTGGTGCTCCCTTGCGGGGTTAGGCAGCCCCTGCTGCTCCTTGGCTCCGTGTTCAGGACCAAACAGTTTAATCTAGTAACACACATCTAAACCCAAAGTGCAGAAGGCATCAATAAAGCTGGTATTCGGTATCATAATGTGCAATCAAGAAGCTATCCAAAGCAAAAAGTGATGTGACTGAGAATCACTACTTTTTTTAAAAAGTATGATGGCAGCCAGTTTTTACTATCTCATTGTTACTCACTCATACAACACATGCAGAAGCAATTGCTTGAGCTGGTAGGCATTTTTTTAAAAATTACTTTTAATTACCTCTATATTAAAAAAAAATAAATTTAAACCCATTCCCTACTTTTAGGCAGTGATAAAGAAAGTAAATGCTTTTTCAGGTTGTGCTTTCCTTTTCTCCTTCATTTCCTCCTATGTACTTTCTTTTCTCCCTCTTCTCTCAGTGCCAAAAAGAAAAAAAGTGTTCTTGTAAAGGAGGAAAACCAGGAAAGAAAAGATAACTCTCCCTAGGGAAAACAGGCAGGAAGAAGAGAAGTAAAGTTGTGATTTTTTTTTTTTTTTTAAAGGGAAATCACCTGGGATTGAAATAACTGAATTTTTTTCCTCTCCTCAGACACACACGTCCACCCCACCCCCTTTTCTTCCTGGTCCTGGCTGACTTGTACCTTCTGGCAGGCACGTAGGTGCCTGTTTTGCTGCTGAGGGCTGTTGCTCCACAGGATGGAGTCACCAGAAACAACGCTCCCAGGAGATGTTTTGTGTAGGGATAAAATGAGAACCAAACTGGGGCTCCGTTGCCCCTTCCCCTTGTACCACTTCCCTCACGCACGCAATCGTTTTGCCACAGCAGTGCTGCAGGCTCAATAATGCTATATTCTCAGTGTTTTATATATTGAGAAAGACACCACTTAATACATCTGGGGAAGTACTTCCCCATATACGCACGGGAGCCCTGGCGCAGAGGCAATTAAACACTCCAGGCTGCACATACTCACACAATTACCTTTTGTGACTGTCACTAAATAAATGCTGCACTGAGCCAATAAATCTTACAATGGCCTCATTTTTCTAGCAATGACGCCTCAGGCAAGGCCTGCATAGCCCAGAAAGGAAAAAGGTTAAATTTTTTTGAAATTCCCTAATCCTGCTTATCTGCTTCTTCTCCCTAAACATCTGCCAGCTTCAGACACCTGTTATAAGTATCAGTTTTTCTCGCAGTGGTTCCTGGAGTCTATCAGCAAACCAAGCAATTAGTATTGTCAGCGAATCATTCATTAACTGGACTATTCAGTTTCAGCTAAGCTAAGACTAATTGTGTATTTCATTCCTATCTAGCAAGATCAAATCAATCAAAAAAAAAAAAAAAAGAGACCATGGGTAAATATCAAAGATCAATAGGTAATAAATGAAAACATTAATTAAAATCTTATCTGAATGCTAACAAAACCCATGAAGTAAAGCAGAGGAGATTATTTCACATCAGGTCACTCTGATTATTATCATGCTCTCTCCCCAGTTCAACCTTGGCACTACTTAAGTACATGGTGAAAGGGTCAGGGTAAGCTTTTGGTGTTATCAGAAAGATTCTCTTCCTCCCCACCTGGCAGAGAACCCGTGCAGGCAGTTCAATGACACTTCGAGGGTGAAGAGCAACCGCACAAAAGTGGCATTTTCCTGCATATTTTCCCCTGTGAATTTGGAGCTGCAGCTACTGACCTTACTGGCAAAGAGGTAATTTTACTGCTGGTTGCTCTTGTTATCTGCGCAGAAGCCTCACAGCTATTTAAGGGAGCAGGAGCTAGTTCCCTCTTGTGTGCCATAAGCAGAGGTAAATAAAGTCTATGCATCTCTGCTGTGCAAACCAGAGAGTAATTAGGGGGAACTGCTCAGGCGGTTAAGTTGATGAGCTGATACCTGTTCCTACCCTCAGAGGTTCAGGCCCTGTGCCATACTCAATTCCTGCTACAGCTTTTAACACTGTTAGGCCAACAAGAACATGAGACAAAGAAAGCAAAAGCACTATGGCTAATTTTAAACTATTTTAAACTAATTTTAAACAGATATATCAAAAAGCTAATCTCTATTGAAGCCAAGAATGAAAAAGAAAAAGAAAACAATAAATCAGTCTTACCAGATTGATACAGTCAATCTTGATGCAATCCATTGGGCTGGTTTTGTTGGCAAGAAAGCTCATGGCCTCAGTCTGCAGGAGGTCTGCAAACACCACCAACTTCAGATCCCGCCAAGAAACTTGAAACAGCAAAACTATCTCCTCAAGACATACCAGCCAGGCACTGCTGTCCTGCTCATAAGCACCAAGCTAACATACCTGCAACAAAGAGGAGACCTTGGTGGTAGGCATAGACAGGAAAATTATGAACTTCAGAAAGACTTCAACTTTCCTACCCCCCTACTTCCTTGCCCTATATCTTATTTATGCCATCATCTGCCAATTGCTTCCCTCTGGCCATTCCCCTCTCCGGAGGGCTCTTTTCCCCACTTGAATTCTCTTTTTTGCATTAGCTCCTTCCTACATCAGTCATCTCGAAAGTGCCTTGGTGCAGTACTGAGTCTCCACAGAGGAGACTGTAACCCTCAGGGTCCTTATCAGAGACTTCATTCCCTGCAGATGTTGGGAGCTGCCTTTTTTTACCTCTTTCTCAGGGTTTTCCAGACTTCCTTACCTAGCCATGCCATGCTGTTTTGCTCACTTATAGTACTCACTAATTTGCTTACTCATATCATGATACACAAGCAGTGATGAGTGTATCATCCCTGGTACTTGTACTATATGGCAGGAATTTCTTTATGTTCAAAGGCAGAGCTGTACTCTAACCACACACATGCATTGATGGGACTGCACACTATCTGCTGCTCTGTGCTTTTCTATTAGTGCAAATAAACATCAGCTCGGTTACAGCAACTGAGCTTCTTCAAAAAAAACCAAGACAATTTACTACAATAGCTTATGTTTTAGAACAAAGCTTTAAAACTCACCAGCTTATTTTTGAAAAAAATAAAAATAAGTGACCTACAAGCATTGTACAAAGAGAGCTTTCACAATGCTGAAAGTGTGTATCGGCTCCACCTTTCCTACTCATGCCATTTTTATCCCGGGGCCAGGGAGGATGCACAGGAGCCCCTCTGAGTACGGCTGATTCTGAGGCCAGAACTGGATGGCATTAGCACGGGAGGTTACCGAGCCTCTGAACCTTCATCACCAGCAATGGTGTGTGAGCGCAAGCACTGTGGAATGATTCAGAGCCAGACTGCCAGACTGCAGGTTTGGCTCCAAGCACCCACCTGTTTCTCAATGTCTCTGCTGCACTTGCAATGGTAATTGGTAGAAACCTCTCTTTTAAACTGAGTTGTACAGGACATCTATGCTCCTGGAGGAACTGTAGATGGCATTGTCTAGATTGGAAAGTGGCATATGGGTTATCTGATGTGCTTTGTCCTAACCTGATCCTTTGCTTTCGGGGCTAATGACAAGTAAATTTTTTTTCATGTATGTGCAAAAGATATTCCAGCTCTTTGAGTACACTCTGCTTTTCTCCCCCTAGATCCTGGATCTGATGCTCCTCACTGTCCCAGCCTGCACCCAGACAGGACCCAGCCCCTTATCCAGATCTCCTTTTTTTAATTGCGACTCCCATTGCACCAGGCTGGAAACTGCCAGCAAAGTAAAGGAAAGAGGGCAGAGTTATTTGCATTCTCTACACATCTGTCCCACAGCCCAGCTCTCAGTTGCAGGTAAGGCTGAAGCCAAAAGACCTAATGAAGCAGAGAAGAACAACCACACTCCTGACATAAAAGGCATGGCAAGCTATCATCTTTTGAGAGGTTAAAAATAAACAGTTTAGCTTTCAGCAAAGTGGTCTGATTAGAGGCAAAGAAAACTACACTGACTTCCATGGAAATAGAATATTTTGTTGCTGTTACTTGATCTTGTTGAAATGTATTAAGAACTTAAAAAAGAGTGAGATATCAATATCTAGAGAATGCTAGCATTTTTTTAAATTTTAAATTACATTGATTTCTTTTAAGAGAAAGCTGGCTGATTTTAGTTTCTTAATTAGTTTATTACCACTAGAAATGGAGCATGCTCTTGTAAGGGTATAGCAGGATATTATAGAAGTATAGAAACAGCTGCAACCTACAACAGAAGAGATACAGACACAGGCAATATCTGTACAGACAAATCAGGGACTTAAGATCCTCTATATCTTTTATTTCCTCTCTAAAACCAGCAGTGTTCTTTAAACCTGCTAAATTTAAACCAATTACAAAACAGATACTAGTTTCTATGCAAGAAGGATCAATTGCTAAATTTTGTTCATTTCTTTTAATGTGTAGGAATACTTCATAAGAATAAGGGCTGCCTGCACATGCTCTGGAAGTAAAATAACTCAATTAGTTTGAGTTCTCATCTCATTACTGTGGTACATATCTCCATAGGGAGGTTTCTTTCAAATGAGCAATGTCCTACTTCAGTTTAACCCAGATAGTAACAAAATAATCACTCAAAATGGGGCACCATTGTCATGACCTTCACTGTGATGAATACTAAATACAGGTGTGAACGAAATGCTGCTTTGCTAGCGCAGTTGTTGTCTTCATAGACATGCTCCAGGGTAGGATCATCTTCAACATTTCAACACACATCAATGTGATGTTACCACAGCAAGGCCCAGCTGAAATAAATTTTCTAAGAAACAAATGTTAAAAAAACTCAACAAAATATTTTTTCTTCGTTAAAATAACACATTGTGATGACAATAAGAAAAAAAAAGATCCATTTCTTCCATTTCCTCAAAGTGAAATTTCATCAGAAACAATAAACTCTTTAGGTTTTCATTTTGACAGTGTGACATTTTCTGACAGAAGTTTTATCTTACCATATTTTAGGTGATAGAGCAGGTTGGGCTCCTAACCAAAAGGCTGCTGTACTTTTTGTCTGTACATTATGTTTTCCTACATGCTCGCAACTGGCAGGTGCTACAGTTCCAGTAGTGATAACCCAGGAAAGAAACTAGAGCCAGGAAAGGTTTGTCCACAAACTGCAGACAACCTGAACCTGATTTAGGACATCACAGACTAGTTGCATTAGATATTAATCGGTATATATAATCATCAATACTGTGGCTCAAGAGGCTTTCATTTTCCTTTTCCCTTTCCCTTTCCATATAACGGTCTCATTAAATGAATCCTGCGTTAAATGAATTCTTTGCATTACACTGAAGACCCTGTTTGGCCAAGATTTACTATACATTTAATACGAAAGGTTGTCCATGAAAACATTTAGGAGTGGACACACAAAGAGATATAGGTGCTGAAATATGTAATTTCATAGCTCTGATCCAGGGGCTATGAATTGAACGTACTGAGAGGAGGCTACTATGGACTATGGAGGCCACTCAGTAAGAAACATCGATGAGAGTAGGCCAAAGTTCCGTTCCTGGTTGTAATTAGGTGGCTATGGCTAATGAGAAATCAGAGAGAGCCTATTAACTGAGGAGCCTGGTTAGTACAGTAGTCACCAAGGAGATAGACGAATTGTTTGCAAACAACAACCTGGGTGAGGGTGTATGTACCCTATTATCGCCCTTACAGAATTCTTCCTATTTTACCATTTCTCTTCTGCCTACAGACACTTTTTGCTATTTCCTGATGGTTCTTTTTTCTCAAATAGGCTAACACTACTCTTTCGTAGGCTGGGTCAGCTAAAAGCTCCTCACTGTTTGGTACTCGCAGCCACATGGATTCTCTGTGCAACCTTAATTGCATTAAGGACTGGATTTAAGAGCAGCAGATCAATGCTCAGGAGAGTTGTTAGGGTGAAATACTGAGACCTCATCCACAGATGAAAGGAAGAGCATCACGTAATAATGACAGAAAAGGAACCCATCAGCTATATTTTCATTCATTGTGCTGTGCCTGGCAAAAAAACCCAAGTGTATTCAGTTTACCACTTCAGTAATTTTGCTTTTAACAATATCTGAATTTGTATTCAATCAGCAGACCCTATTAAGTGAAGTATTTTTTGGACACCCAGTGTTTTTGACTGTGTATGTATCCTTCTATTCCTAGCCAAATACATTTACGTTTCACTGCTTGCAGGGAGATCACCTGAGGAGAGGACAGCAGAGCAGAGACTGCCAGCCCCACACTTTCCCCAGACAAAGCATTAGGTATGCATCAGCAACTTTTATGAACAGCCCTTCTTTTATATTATTTTCACCTTTATATCACCTGTACAGGCCATGCTGCATTTTACTGAGCCAGTTTGGGTACTACCCACTTCATGCAGCTTAGCTGAGTGTGTCGGCTGTTCCTGCGTGGTTTTTCCTGTTGCAGTTAGACATCCCCATTTCACTGTTGCCATTATCCTGAAAGGGATTGCCATTTGTATGGTGCTAAACAGGAACCTCCTTGCAACTTTAAAATATAGTTGGGAAAATTGTAACGAGGCATTTATGCATAACTTCATTGTGTTGGTTTTCTTTAAAAGCTAAAACCCTTTTGAAATAAGCCCATGCTTATTTCTTGCAAAGTAATGATAATTGATTCAGCCCACCCTGAAATGAATTCAAGCTCAATAAGGGTTGTGGCCTGATGAAGAGGTGCACCTTTGTCGTGCAGAGGAATCCAGCTTGCTTAGGAGTCTGCGAAAGCCACGGATCTGCAGGTGGGGAGGTTAATTTCCAACAGCCTGATTCAGCAATAAAGCAATAAATACAAAATCCCCCTCAGACCTTTCAGACATTAGTACTTCAGAGGCACTGAGAAAGGATTAGCTCCCTTTATTGTGCGTTCTTTTTTAACAGAAATCTCAAATCCTGCTATTCTGCCTGAATCAGTTTCTGTTTTCGACTGTAGTTACATGTAGCACAGAGCTACTGACATATTTGTTGAGTAGAGCTGGGGGACCAGCAGGCTGTGGTTAGCAGTGTGCTGCAGGTTTTGTGGGTGCTCAGACATGGGTCCCACAGAGGGCTCATTTACAGCTCCCCTGGCCCTCTTCTTCCTACCTCTGAGGCAAGAGGGGCCTGAGCAATGGACAGCCTTCCTGGGACACTGGTCAAGAGTGGCATTCCCTGTCTTTTCTTCTAGCATTGGGGAGGCGGGGGAAAATGGGCTTCTTTTAGCTTGTGAACAACGTCTGTCCTTGCCACCATTGTTGCTTTTAGCCCACTTTTTTATTGACTTCCTATTTCTTACCATGCTCATATGAAGGAAAGCTACAAATAAGTAGTATTTACGTCAGCAGGATCACATTTATAAACCATAAATCAAATCCAACAGACCTTGAACACTTATTTGTAGCTTACAGACCACAGCTTTAAATGTCCTGTGGATCCTGATGCTGAACTGCTGGATTTAGTTTCCGTGGCATGAAGAAGGCTAATAAGCAAACTTCCCTGGCCCTGGAGGGGTCTGTCATCTACCACAATGACATGCAGTGTGCTGACACACATTCCACAGCAAATAGCACATGCAGCATTTTGTTCACAAAACCCAAGCTTCTATCAAATAAAATTCTATTAAGTAAACGATAGCACTGAGTTGCTGCTGTATTCCCTGTGGGCAGGACTTCTGGTCTTCTGCATGTAAGACCAGCTTAGTGTCTCATATCCCTGTGTTTTGTCCTCATTACACATAGACATTTTACTTCATTGGCTGTATTACACTTCCCTCTGAATCCCTCGGTTCTCTTATGCGATGCTTTGTGCCAGTCATGAAGATGACGCTTGGTAAGTATCTTTTCAGTAAGGGCAAGGACTTCCCCTTCCTGCACACGATCACATTTTCAAAACAAATAAAATGAGCTTCTGCATAAGAGACAAAACAATCTCCCTGTGTGGGAAATAGCAGTTCTCATGAACAAAAGAAGGAGAAATTGGTCATGCTCCCTTAAAAGGTGGTGAAAAGTTTGTCCTTTGGTTAACAAAGGAGGAGATGGGTTTGAAACACATCACTGGTGAATCCACTAAAATAAACTTTGCAAAGAAGTCCAGCACAATACAAATGCTTACATTCAGGAATAAATACTACCCAAATATTGCAACGTGCTCACACACGTAACATTTTGCATAGACAACATGTGCTAGAGTTGCTCCCATTTGAAGTAAGTCAAACCATGACCTGTAGATCTCTCTTTTTCATTTTATGCTCCACCTTTTGCACAGTACTATTTATGTCTGGGTTCTTCTTGGTGCAGACTGCTGGGCAGTTTAAAGAGAAAAGTCATTGCTACTTAAATGAAAAGGAAAACAAAAAGGGCGCCCTGCCTCTCGTTTGCACAATTCTCTCACTTAAAAAAAAAAAAGATGAAATTTGATTAATTTCTCCCTTTGAAGGAGGAGAGCTGTGGGTCTCAGCTGAGGCAGCTCTTCTGATGCAGTAAAGCTGTGCTGACGTGCCTCTGTGAGCTGCCTCCAGCTCCTCACTTCTGGTTTGACAAAAACTATGTCACTGATGGCTACATTGTGTGGGAAAGCAACACAGATCTGGGTTCAGGCAGGTAGAACTGCAATTTCCTCTGTCACTGCAGCAACAGTGCCTTGCTTTTCCTGCTGTTCATTTACTGTTACAGGGAAGGACAGGGATGACTCTCGCGAAGTCTTGCAGGAGAGCTTTCCTGTGTCTGCCTGATGATCAAAAGAGGTATTTGCAGCTGCCTGGGGTTCATTGGGATCCTGCACTGCAGTGACAAGCAGCGTGGCCGAGTTACAGGTAAGAGAAACATGTTTATTTAGCCATCTGCAACTTCAAAACACTCTGCCTATTGAGAAAGGGCAAGTGCACACTCAGTACTCACTCCAGGCAGGAGCAAGATCCACTTCAGAAGCACACAGGAAATTTTGTTCTTGGGAGGTCTCTAGAAATTTTAGAAAACCTCCCTCCTCTAAATATGCTAAAACACTGCCTAAAATATTGATGAGATGCAGGGAGATCAGATAACAGAGACACCATGTGATGGAGAGACATAGAGATGACAGGTGATACCCTGCTGCCAGACAGGGCAGGCAGAGGAAAATCCACTGAAAACCCAACCCTGCCTCCAAATGAACAGGTGACGAAAACGGGCGGTTCAGTCCTTGCAGCCCTTTCTATACTGAAACACGGCAGCAGGGCCAGAGATGATGCGCCTGTCTGGGGACTCTTTCATGTATCTATCTCACTAGCATCTTTAAAAGAATGGAGAAAGAGAAAAGATAAAAAAAAGGCCTCTGCCTTCATGGATCCTCCATGAAGTCACTGCTCCTGCCTTCTTCCTTCTTGAGAAAGAAGAGCAGATTTTTATCACAAAAAGATGTAGGTGATTTTCTTTACCTTTCAAGTGGAATTAGATAATTTAGGCCTTTGTCTTAATACATCATTGCCCTTCTTGGTAATAGGTCTGATAGAAGCTGCACAGCATTTTTAACTAACAGTATCAGGTCAAAGTTGGATCATTGCATCCCTGCTCTGGGAAAACTTCTGTTATCAGGAAAGAAGTAAACACCAATCTATCAAGGGGAGCTTCCAAGGAGTCCTACATCCTCCAAAGGAGAGCTGGAAAATTGGGCTTGGAAAGGCTACATTTTTTAGGCGTTGCAGATAATTTAGCTGAGCTATGGTTGGGACTGCAATTAAGGGGGGCTGGTGATATGCAAGAGGCAGGTTGTGGAGCACACGCGATGGCAGAAACACATAGAAATACCAACTCTGCTGTCTGTAATTGCATAAGCAGCTTCTCAAAAGGATGGGGAGAAGAAATATCCCAGGAAATTGGCTGTCTGAGGTTACAGCGATAATAAGTATTTTCAGAAATCAGCACCACTGCCAGAAAATCAAGTGGAACATGCCCTCCCCTCTCCCCCACCCGGAAACTAGAGAAGGCAGATTCAGGAATGCTGGAGTAGGAAGAAAATACAGAGTAATGAGAAAGCCAGAAAAATGGTAGGGGAAATCTCCTTTTGTAAAACAATCTGCTGTGGGGAATGCAAAAATTAAGTTGGCTCTTGGAAGAGAGGAATACCATCCAAAGCTGCTTTTCTGAGGAAGGGGATTATCTTGGCTTGGTTCCCTACAGCTTTTAAATGCACAAGGGAATTTAATTAAGCATTGCTACTTTCCTAATTGTCAAGCCTATTCTCAGAGGCTCCCAAGACTTTCCAGGCTCTGCAGTGTTAGACTAGAGATGGGATTTCTCAATTAACAGTAAGATATGGCAAGCAGTGAGGTCTGGGACTCAGTGCCCTGGTCAAATAGCAACTCCTGTCAGTTTACGAAACATTGATATAATTCTGCTGAGATGGAGCCAGTTGAGGGATTTATATTTGCCTGTCCTGTCCCTGCATATTCACATGGAGTTTTCCATAGGATATGAGCACAGTCTTTGCTTGGTCTGTGCCACAAGCCATCCTGTGGTGCTGTTGTGTGCTCTGCTCTGGAGGGATCACGCTTCACAGGCTGTGTGTCCATTATATCCTAGCCTAAAAGTGGGAGGTAGCACTCAGCCAGCTAATAGGTTAATAGCTTTCAGATCTTCTGCTGGAAAAAGCCACTGTATTATTAATTAAAACTGGTTTGGCCCTGAATGTAGTTTATGATCTGTTCAGAATCCAAAAAAAAGCTGATGTTTGCGGCACTACTGGTCTGTTACTGGGACTTGCAAGTGTCCATCTCAAAATATAAAAGACATCTCATTTTTCACAGGTGTGCCTTCAAATTGAAGAAAGCTGACAGTGTAAGTGCTCAAAGCTTCCAGGGCTTGTTAAAACAGTCCAGCCTTGAAATTACATAAAGGGGAAATGAAAAACAATTAAAACCCCTTCAGCCAATGCAAGCTTTTGCATTTTTCTACTCAGAAGTTCAGCTAAGTGAGCAACACAAAGTGAGCACAGATCTGAATTGAGCAAAATAGTAAAATATTCCTAGGGCAAGATGCAAGCCTTACCGTCTTCCCCTGCCTCCCCAGCTTTGAGTGCACTTCTGACTCTCAAATACTTCATTTGTCAACAGAATCCTCAACTTGGGCTCAAGATAGGAAACAAAATACGTCAGAGATTTCATCACATCTGATGCCTTCTGCCATGGTAATGACTCTCCTTAGGCAGTTGCATGAGCCTGGTGGGAAAAAGGCTAAGCATGGAGATGTCCTACCACACACCCAAGTGGAGTAAGCAGATTGTGTCCAGGCAGCTGATGCCACCTTGCATTGAGGGGGGCTGTTACCCAAACCACTTCATAGCAGTGTGGTGAACAGATACCTGCACCCTAAAGCAAGCTCAGAGCAGAGGAGAGGTCCCTGGGGTTTGGCTGCCAGCTGATGCTCATGTGTAATGTGTCTCAGATGCGTGTCCTTCAGCCAAGTGGGGCTGGTGGAATGACACAGGACACACTCTGAATGTCATGCCCTGCACCACTATTACTGCTCAGCCCTAGTGCTCAAAGGCAGAAATGCTAATGCTACCCAAGAGGACCACTGCAGGGTCTCTGACTTTAACACAGATACTAATGAGTGTCTTCTTTATTTTTGTAAACCACCGGACTATTCTTACTGAGCCCTCCCCTACCTCCTTCCTCCTCAAAAATGACCCAACAACCTGAAGCAAACATTTGGAATTAAAATTTCTGCTTGAACAGTAGACTTGTTACAAGATTAATAAGAAGGGATGGAGAGTGTTAGACAGCTACAGGTATCACTACAAGCCCTTCTGATAACAACAACAGATTCAGACCAGCGTATCACGTCTTACACATGTATCTATATTAATAGCTTGGATCTCTTCTGGGATTTGGCAGGAGATCTAAAGTTGTATTAATGTCTTTTCTTGCCTCGTCGATAAAAAAAAACAACAACCATTAAGTGAGGTCCTAAGCTGTCATGAATTCTTTCTAGACATACTGTAATTGCTATTCCAAAAGGAGCAAAGTGGAGAGACTACAACTGTAGAAAAATAAAAGAGAAACTGTTATGGAGATTTAAAGCAAACAATACTTGCATTATGTCCTTTCCCCTCCAGATGGCTCATGCCTGAATGGCTTTCTGCTATTATTTTTTTGTTTTTTATTTGATCTGTGTAACTTAATGATTTTTTTTTTTTTTTATGGCATGACGTGATGAGATCTGAACTGACGTTACATTTCACTAATGTACAGCTCCCTTGAGCCAATATCAATTTTGTCTACAATGGCTTTGCAAGGGCAAAGGTCAGTTAGGGGACTTTCCCCTTAGCTCTGTCACAATCTCTTGAGTTTTCAGGACACTTATAAATAAATCAGACATTCACATTTCAGGCAATGAGACTGATTCTGAAGGGTTTCTCCTGTCCCCTGAAAAGCAATTTTTACTTGAATGATATTTCAATCAAAACTGATCAAGGATGACCTGATCCAGTCCTTGAATATGAGTAGAGTAGATTTAAAATCTGTTGAGCATGCATGGGCTATTTTTCAGAGCTTGGAAACACGCTACAGTCTATACATGTGGCCACACTCATCCAGCCATTGACCCTTCCTTTGGCTTCATTTGAGACTGAGTTACCCCATGACCCCAGCCCACCCAGTAAGATATCCTCTCAGCACAATAACTTGCCATATAGACACTGTTTAGGGGGAAGACAGTATCACACATGGTATAGCTCAGCTGTCTAACCTTCCCCGCTAACTCAGTTTCTCCACTTTCTGGGGTAACACTGGCTAATGTGGAGAATTAGGGTCACAGTCTTTCTTCCTTTCTGGACTCCTTCTCCCTTTTTGGGGCAGGAAGGGACTAGAAATTGGGACTTCTTGGGAGAAGAGTTTGCTGCTGTGACAAACCCTCCCAGGCTCTGAGAGGGAGGCTGTGCTTCGCAGAGCACACTCCAGGGGCATTTTTGGCACATTAGTATTACCACAGGACTGAGCTACACTGCCAGCTCATAGTCAACTGCAAGCAACTTCCCTGGAAGGCTGTCAGCCCAGGACCAAAAATCACAAATAAATTTCCATATGTTGTCAGGATGAATTTCATTTACCAGCGTCTGCAGCAATGTGAATTTGAACTTGCTTGTCTGATGGCATAGGTAGAAAAAGCTATTATTTTACAAATGCAGGACAGACTAGTCTACGAAAATCCCTAATTTCTATCATTATTATGTTTTATTGAGTCTGTTTGGGCTCCCACAATCCTCTGTAGCCTTAGCTGAGCCCACCCAAATTCTATTATCTGAGGTAGTTTTCCCATACAGCATCTGCCAGATCATCCCTAATAATGCAAAAAGGTACTAGCTTGACAGGCGCTCCCTTTTTCTTTTCATTTATTTTTTGGCTCAGAGTATGACGCAAAGCAAGCTGAAGCATCTCCTGCTTCTGCCTCTGATCAAGCAGATATCATCCTTTGGAGGCAGGGTTCAGAAATGGTATTAAATCAGGGCAGGGGGGAAATGCAGATGAGCTCTTTAACTAGTCTGTCAAAGGTGCCACCAATCCCCACTAAGTCTTCCCCCCTTCTTTGCAACTGACAGCTCCTTCCCACCATTTCTCTATATTTATATTGAGTTAAATGAGTACATACATGAAGCAGATCTGGCACACAGCCAGATCAGAGCCTTGGACTCACGTGCAGTTACAGATGCAAAATACTGTATATTCTCACCGAGAGTGATCCAAGGTGGCCCCAGCAGAGCTGGCCTTGTGTTGCATTTGCACTGGAGCAGGTTACAGAGTCATTACATGATGCTTTCTGCCCCAAAAGCACGAGCCTAAAACCTCCAGCTAATTCCCTGCAACATTTTCCACCAGAATCACAAGGTCCAGAGGAGGCTATTGGTCCAGTAAAATACTACAGGACAGAGTAAGGGTACATCAGGTCCAGCAGTCACCATATGCTTGGCCAATACTCAGTCTCTTTGCATCACTCACCCCAAAGGGAGTCTCTAAGGTGGAGCACAGTACGCACCACCTGCAAATGCCATGGCCTTCCCAGAGAGGATTCTCAGAGGAGATACTCAGAAATACTCCTATAAGGACAGCTGGGGTGAAAACATTTGTCCTCCCCTCCACCTCCAAGTTTGAGAAATTAAAAATATCAAAATTAAGTCCTCAAGAGTAGGGAGAAAAATCCACACAATAAAGCCTGCATTTTCCTGGGGTTTTTACCCTCCTCCGCTCTAATTACTCGTTTCTAAAATGTCATGGAAACATCTTTTTTTTTTTTTTTTTTCCACAGCCATACTTACTAGGTAAGACATTTGAAGCTGAAGTATTATCTTAAAAGAAGAATGGAGCAGTGGGACTGACCTCGATCCTAGGCTTAAACTACCCTACATTTAAATGCCAGTTCTCTAAGAGACCTGAAACACATTACTCATGCTCTGGGAAGTTAAAAAGAAAAAAACCTAACTTTCTACTTTGCTTGCAAACTGTGAGGATTAAGATGCTAGGGATTATGTTTTTCAGTTCTTCAGTAATGTCTTTCTTCATCAGCAAGATCTGGCAAGATTAGGTGACTAATTTACTTGCTGATGTGAGAAATATTCAAGTTCAGAGGATTTTTCTTGTCCTTACCTGAACTCTCACTGAGGAGGAATTTTTCTACTAAGTAATGATTGATTCCAAACCAAGTTATAGGTCTCAAGGGAAGGACATTTAGGGTTTTAATTCTCAACAGTCACGTCTAATTCATCATGAAAGATGCCATCACACCAAAAGAAGGAAATTGGTTACTTAGATTGAAATCAAGCTGAAAATTTGTCACAAAGAACAGCTTAAAAAGGTGGGTAAAAAGGCCAACATGTTATAAAGTAGAAACAAACCCAGCAGCTAAGGAAAGGGAACTAAAAAATAAAGTCATGGATCTGTGAGATTAATTTCTCTGATAGATTTTCTGCTTCCATCCACTGCAATTAATTTTGGGTTAGGCAGTTTGCATCAGGCTTATTTCTCTTGATCCCCAAGAGTCTTAAAGTTATAAGGCTGGGTAACGATCTTCAGCCCCCGAGAGGCTTTAACACAGTTATAAGAGCCCTCTTTGGGAAAGCAGCGTGGTTTTCATCACTAGCTTGACTGACTCGAATCTGTAGAGATTACTTAAAATCAGAGACCTGGATCCTCTCAGGGGTTTCTTGACAGCCTGTTCCAAACTCTGGCATTGTTCAGCTTGAGAATGCCTGTTTCTGGGATTTCCCATGGAAAGTCTAACTGCAGGTAACATCATGAAAGCCACTGAGGATGTCTGACACCAAGAAATATCCCTCTCTCCCACGTCATGTGCCAGCATCTACACTGAGCAGGAAACTAATGACCCTTTCTGAATAATAGCTTCTCTAGAGGGGAAGTAATTAGTCATACTCTCTAATATCGCAAATGTAATAACTTTGATAAGAAATTGAATATAAAAATACTGCTCCAAAGCATTTCCCTGTAATATCCATCCCAAGGTACTGAGCTGGCTTCCAGGGGTGTCTCAGCTTCCTACCCTGTGCGTAATGCATGAACCACTCACAAATATCACCAAGCAAGTGACAGCTACTATATTGTGTGGCTGACAGCACTCCATGGGACGCAGAAGGACATGGTAGAGGTTGCTACTTTCTATGTGCACCCACATCACTGCTGCTGCTCTCTTCTCCAGCATTGTTCACTTGGTCTTTTTCAAGCATATTCTTGAAAAACACCTCAAAATTAATTTTACACAACACAGGTAAAACTTTTGGAAGTTCTGCAGTGATGTCAGGAGGCCAGCACTCATTTTCAACACAGATTTGAGCTGGCATCCAAGGGGATATTTAGATGCCAAACACCCATTTGGTGGAAGCCATAGGCAAGGATCTCAGTGCCTGAGGCTGCGAGTGCAGCAATAGCCCCAAGCACTCACAAGGCTCCCAAAGGATCATAGACGTGGGCTAACTGTCGCTGCGACGTTCTCAGCAAGCACAGTGTCGGAGCTTGGTGGATGAACTGCTCTCATAGGAAACCCAGGGCCATTTTGTGTTATTCCTCTCTGAATAAGACTTTCATCCAATCCCAAATGCTTGCTCTGCTAAGATGAATCACACTCCCATCCCTTCTCTACTGTTGCCAGAGCTCATTTCCCCTATTGTTCTTCTGTAAATTAGGGTAATTCATTCAGAAATTAAATTCAGCCCTATACAAAGTCCTTGGCAAACCTAAATGCTGTTGAAGAGAGCACAGGGGATGCCAGCCCTCCTAAAAAGAGGGAATTTCACTGTAACTTCTTTTGGCAAGTTCCATAATTAATTTTGAAGTGAGCTCTTTAGAACAGAGTCTCTGTGCTTTAGTCCATCTTAACTATAAAAAATATGAAAAACTTATTTCCTCCTCCTCCTTCCTTATTCTTCTCTAATTGTTAACAATTTTAATTAACACCAGAATTTCACAACAGCCCGGCATCTCCTTCTTTTTCATTATAGGTGTTAATTGCAGACTGAAATAAAAGGTGAAGAAGAAATTGAGGTAAACATCAAAAGAAGCACAACACTGTTGGATGTGTGGAAGAACAATTACTTACACAGTTGTCTTATTAGGGCTTTGGGTGGTTTAAAAGAAAGTTGTTTTAAAACAACTACTTTTTGTACCTTCCTACCTAATATGTATTATACTTTTTTTTAAAAAAATATATACATGTCAAGCTATTTTCTTTTTTCCAAATAAAATATTTATGCTCCGATGTGTACCTTGTTCAGAACAGCTCACAGTCAGATCTGAAGCATACTCAGAACCTAAAACCCAATCTACATTTTTACTTTCAATACTAATTTTGGAAGATTTTATCAGTAAGAAGCACTTAAAAATGTTGAGGGCTTCTAAAATCTGGACCCTAATGAATGTCACTTATGTCTATGTACACCTGTACAGTACGTATTGGAACAGCAACACTTTCTGCTGATTACATGCCAGAATCAAAATGTCTCATTGAAATACAGAAGTATAGAAGCGAAGAATACAGAATTACAGAACTGTTTTGCACAAAATAAAATCTTTCAATTTTGTGAACAGTTGTGACTTTCAGCAAGGGAAGCCTCAGAACCACAGGGCACCTTGGATAAGAAAAAGAGGCAGCAGTAACATCCAATCCTATTTCCCAACAGCAACAATTTTGTATTGCTTAGTCAGAGGTCAAAAGAAGCAGGCAAACAACTCAGCAAGACAAAAATCTCCGAGACTTCCCAGAACACAGGGAGGTCGGTAAGTAGATGTTTCCCAAAAGAAAGTAGGCATTTCAGCACTCGGTGCAGGGGAGAGATAGTACCCAGGGCTGACTGAGAGCATTCAGAGAAAGGACAAGGGCAGCACTAGTGATCTCCAACACTTTCTCTTCTGCCCGGGGATTGATTAAACATAGTTGCAGTGTCTGAAAGCTTAACCAGCAAGGATGAGGAGGCTGCCAGTCCATGGCAGTAGGATCTCTTCAGTTGCTGCAGACAAATCCTCAGGTGGATTTTATGGTATGTCTGAGCCCTCAACCCTCACCAGTTACAGTCCTACGTATGGACACAGCAGAAATCAGTGCAACAGAAAAGTGGAACAGACAGCTCGAGGTGGAATCCTCTCTAATTTTCCCAGCTTCACCTGCCAGAGCTTGTGAGTCAGAGCACCCCATCCTCATCCTCAACCATGCCAAAAACAGGACCACAGCATAATTTGGTTGCTGGTCTGATCTGCCTTCAAGATGCACTACTCCTAATGCCATCCTTTCCTGCTTTCCCCAAAAGCTCAAGACCCCCTTAGCTACCCCAGGCAACAAGAGGCACTCCACAACCTCCCCACCCACAACCTCCCCACCAGTGTCGCTCAGGACATGTCTAAGGTCCTCCCTGAAGCCCTATGCACCCTGTTGGGTTCCGGTGGGATCTGTGCAGCCACGAGGGTGCAGAAGGGCACTTTTCTCTCCCTGCCTGCCAGAGAGGATGGGAAGGGTGGCCAGGGTCTGAGGACACTTGCCCACATTGACAATTGCCATTACCTGCCACAGGCTTTATTCTTCTATATTAAAGATATATCTTTGGATAATAAAGAAAATAAACAGACATCTGGTAGATCGTAACATGCTCCTTTTCTGCCCAGCACTGACCTATGAAGTGCATGAATATTTATAAGACCTTTGTCCATACTAATTCTGAATGATACGGTCATCTCCATTTTATAGCTTCCATATGTGCTCCTACTGCCTTAATTCACACTGTCTTTACTAGTTATGACACTTAAAATAATTGGGACTTCTTTATTCTTACCTTCAGGAAAGATTTTCTCCCAAAAACATCTAGTTGTGTCCTCATCTGTAGCCTCAATCCTTTTTATTCCTCTTTGAAATCCTTCCAGTTTTCATTCTGCATCAGCCTTCCTCCACATCCTCCTGCAAAACAAACATGAGTAAGTCCTAACCTGAGAAACACGAGGTGCTTCTAGACAGCACCAAGTGAGTTCTCAGTGCAGGGACTGACGTGCAGAGTGAGCTGTCACTGCCAAGGCCACTCTCCCTGCTTCCATGTATCTCCTTGAAAAAAAGTTATCTTCAATGCCAAGGCTTTGGACCTCTCAAACATTCAGCTGTTCTTTGGCATCTAGCATTTTCACTTGTGCTAGAGAAAGGTTTCTGCATTGCAAATTCAGACTTAGGCTACAAGAAAATGACATGTCTCTCTAGGCCCTTCTATCGATAAATTTCCCCTAAAAAAATTCATCGCTTCCTATTTTCCAGCTTAAATTTCTTAATAATTTGTACATACTTCCTGTTCTTTCTGGGTTGGTGGTTTGGTTTTTTTTTTTTTGGTACATTCTGGTTTGTGTTATTCAACAGCAACATCAACTTGCTTTTTAGTAAGTTTTTGGCCTCATTAATAAAGGTTATTTATTAAAAAAAATAAAAAAAGGCAAAGCAGACTAAAGGCTACTTCTCTCCTGCTCCCCACTTCCCAGTCCAGCACAACTCTCCATCCCAAAGAGAAACAGCGTAATAACTTGCTGGGCAATCCCTCAGGAAAGGTTCACTTGATTTAACTACGGTATTTCACAAGCCTTTCCAATTTAAGCCCTCAAAAAGAGCCTCAGGAGGAACACTGCTGCATACAGCCTCAGTGCTTCATTTTTCTACAGAAGTCCTTGTCTGCCCATTAGATGCTCACTTCGTATTGGTTTGGTGCCTGACTACCCCTTCATAGCCTGCACCCTCTCCTTTCCCTCCTTATTTCATGTAAAAATGCAGATCCTTATGCTGCACAGATCCTTTACTGTCTCCTTCAACCAGTAAAGAGATAGAACAAAATACAATTTTTGAAGGCAGTTTGAATGGGCATGGAGGTCTGTACAGGATTTGGTGTTTGAGGCACAGCCTGGCAGCTCTGAGGGCCACTCAGAGCATGATGATGAAATTCCCCATTTTGCTTGCTCCTGTTTCACTCTGCTTTTTGACTGCTCAAGCTCTCTATTTAATTCCTTCCCCAACTTCCCTGCCAACTCTCCTTAATTCCCAGCACTTGCTTTCCGCTTTCAACTCTTGAGTACTCCCCTGTGAAATGTCACTTTCCTCTCTTGTGGATTTTCTCTTCTTCAGGGTTTATTTTCTTTTTCTAATTTCCATTTTTCCAAAGGAACTAAGACCTGTTATGCTGTAATTACTGCTCCTGTTAGCATCCTCCAGCCTTCTTCCAACCCCTTTCATTTTCACTGCTTCCTCCCAGTGGACCTGGCCCACTCAATTTTATAATTCCCTAAAATTTACTTTCTAAATATCATACTATGTGCATAATTCATGCATAAATTGAATTTATTTCCTACTGGGATAATCATACAATCTTCCATAGCATTTTTTACATCTGTTTTATTCTTTCCTTCCTGGTAATTATATACATAAAGATACATATTTGGGGTAGGAAAGCAGAAGACAGCATATCGTGCTTCAAACCCACATTTCACAGAATCACAGAATGATATGGGCTTGGAAGGGACCTCTGGAGATTATCTAGTCCAATCCCCCTGCCAAAGCAGGTCCTCCTACAGCAGGTTGCACAGGAATTTGTCCAGGCGGGTTTTGAATGTCTCCAGAGAAGGAGACTCCAGCACCTCCCTGGGCAGCCTATTCCAGTGCTCTGCCACCCTCTCTTTACATAGACTTCCCCCTCTTCCCAGAACCAAACACTGCTCCTTTAATTCAACAGGGCTGACATTTCTAAGCAAAATAAATCAGACATTGCTTTCTGGCAAAAAGTAAGTTAGCCAGAGCCAGATCGTAAGCTCATGTAAATCAGAATAGACCTATTGTATTCAGAGAAAATGCATCACTTTCTAGCAAAGAATCAAATTTTAAAAAGATCACTAGAGCTGTGCAGATATAGCACAGCTGAGAATCTGTTGGGGTTTTTTTGTTTTTCTTTCTCTTAAAATTATGAGCTGACTTATCACATTATTTTTGAGCCATTAATAGTCTGGAGTCTAATTTAGAAGCAAAGCTAATGCACAGGAAAACCAAGCAGCACAGATGACAAAATTATCACACCTTCCCTGGTACTGGCAAGCAGAATGAGGGCTGAATGCTTGCACATGTGGCTTACTTGCATTAGTGTGAAAACCAGTGCTTTGGGAAAAAAATACGGTATTTTATTATTCAAATTGGATTCCTTTTTCATGTCAATTCATGACATGACATCCGTTTTTGTGAATCTTTCCTGTCAGGAGTGAAACATGCTCACATGTATCTTTGATATCGTTTGATTTTTCAAATTATCACAGGACAAACAGGGATGAATAACATCCATACAAATGTGTTGCCTTTATACGTGCTTACTTCACAATAAGTGAGGAGACAGAGAAAAGCAACCCCAACAGACAGAAAATATACAGACCGTGACTATTTGTAACACATATGCAAAGAGTTTCATACAGCAGAGACATATCCCCAGGCTTCTTGCTGCTCCTATAATACAAATAAGAAATATACAAAGTACCTCATAAACCAGCTTGTTGGATTTTATTGGAAGAAATCCATCAGCCATCATATTACCATGCAAATCCTCTTATTGCATTGTCTAACAACAGCATTTCAAATAAAAAATAAAAAAACCCTAACACCCTGGAAAGAAATTCTTTCTTTCATGTGTGTCACCAGCTCCCATTAACAGTAGCAGGAGCTTCTCTGCAGGGGCCTGTCAAGGTGAGAATGCACTGCCCACCCATCTCCCCTGCTCAGCAGACTAAGTCGTGAATTGCTGCATATATATCCTTTATCCCTGAGAGATCAAAGCAGGAAGCCAGCAATAAAAGATATTAAAAAAAAAACAACAACAACAACAACAAAAAAAACCAAACAAAAAAAAACCAAAAAAAAAACCCAAAAAACCCTCCCAAGAATCAGGACAGTTCCATAAAATATAGGTGGAGAATTATGTAGCTGCTTGCTCTTTGGCAGCCTCCTGAATTAGTGAGACAAAAATCCCCCAGTTTTCTATGCCCCACGGCTCTCAGAAGGTGCCCATCAACCCATATCTGGGCAGCAGGACAGAGTTGCAGCCTGTGAGTGGAATATACTGGAAAACATTAGAAAATTATATTCAATTCCAAATAGCTTCAGAGATAAGGCTATTTGTAGTCTTTTCTCCATCTTTCTATCCAGAAGTCTTTATAACTTCTTTTCCTTTTTAAGAGCAAAGTAAAGAATGCCTGTCAACATTAAACCCCATCACTTAAATATTACATAAAACATCAACCCTAGAGATCCTCTGCCTTTTCAAAAAAGTTGCTATTACTTTTTCATGTATTAGAGTTTTCCTATCCTCTGCACTACTTGAGGGACCCAAAAGAATATGGACAAATTTCAGTCTAAAGAAACAGGCTTTTAATTTCACTTAATCTCGTTGTTCAAGATGATGAAAAGAGTCGGTCCCATACTACTTTCCCCTTTCCATACCATAAAAGCAGCGAAAAAATAGGCTTGGCTTCCAAGAATACAGCTGGTGGTGCTAAGTATCAACATCAATTATAATCAGTAACAAAGATTTTGTGAACCTACAAACACCATGGGAAATATCCTACTAGCCGCACTGACAGGCTGTTCTTAAAATGGCTTGCCGCAAGCAAGTGTTCTGTAGATCTCCCTGCTAATACAGCATCTTAGACCTCGCAGTATCTCTAGTGCGTATATCTTTGCCGTAGTGCTACAGGGCAGGGAAGTAATATTCTCCCCATTTTACAAAGATGAAAGGAACACATCCCAGCAGTTATCTGCTTCAAGCTTTTGAAAAATCTTATAAGGAATTTAGCCACCAAAAGCAGCGATTCCTCTGCTTCTCAAAACTCTGCTCTCCACCATCAGAACAGAAATCTCAGTTTGGAGACAGAGCTGGCCTGGAGTGGAGCAGGATGTCACACAACTACTCTTATTCTCTCACCTCCTGCTCCTGCAGCCAGCCTTGGCCACAGATCTGGGGAACAGATGTGTGTCATGTTCCCTGGGCCTCAGCCATTGGCATCAGTCTTTCTACTGAGACCATCTTCACCTGAGCAAGACTAGGAGGAGAATTTGCCCTAGCAAAAGTTCGAGGCTTCCCTCTGATACAGCCCTCTGAGTACCCATCCAAGGCCTGGTTCATTCAAGACCAGGCTGGATGGGGCTTTGAGCAACCTGGTCTAGTGGGAGGTGTCCCTGCCCACGGCAGTGGGGTTGGAACTTGATGATCTTTGATGGTCCCTTCCAACTCTAACCATTCTATGATCCTGAATGAGCCTGCCATCGGCCAAGCTGTGGCATGGTTGCCACCTCCACCAAAAACCACCTTGGCAGCTTCCCTTCCTTTGTATGATCAAAAGTGGCAGCACCCCTCCACCCCTGTCCCATTTGATATGCTGTATGTAGAGACTTTGTTAATATTTCATACTTGCCAATTCCTGCAGATCTATATAAACAGGAAACAGCTTTTTAATCAACACTGCTGAACAAACAGAAGCAATAGAGGAAAAAATGGCTTGCTGCTCTCCTTGAGTACCTGTGGAGCTAGAGACAGTGTAGGGAGGCTTGGCTGTCAAGTGCATTGCAGGGTCAAGCTGTATTTTGAATTTATCCTTTCAGTAGTGGTTGGAAGATAAAAGACAAAGTTATAATGTCATATAAGATATAAGAAAGTTAGATGATGCATAAACAAATCTGATGCTATGTTTGACCTATGGGGGAGGGGAAGAGTTGGATATACTGCGTGCTGTACTACTTCTAGGAGACGAATTGGTGATTGAAAACTTATTCATATACTTCATAGGCTTCTTCCATTCACTAAATGGTAGATAATAAACCTTATTGGATTTCATATTTTGTGGGAAATGACTCTTTCATAGCTTTGTCCCTTTAATAGGTACTCATTTAGGAAAGTACTATATAGGTTTTATTGCATCAAAAGGAAAAAAAGATTTTAAATGAATCTTAATGCTCTCTCAAAGTGCTATAGTCAGGGACTTCAAGCTAAATTCACAGCTAGAACCAGAATCTTTCATAAGCTTTTCAATGTACGGAAGGAAAACTTTGGGGACAGAAATATTTTATTTTAACAAGCCTTAAGTCTCCTTTTTTCTTTGATTTATACAAGTAACCTCTTTCGCCTGTCCTGTTTTCCTTCTCTTCAACTTTCTCTTAAACCTCCTTACTCTCCTCCTCCTTTCCCCTCTCTCCTCTCCCCTTCTGGGCAATATACCCGTTCCCACAATGAACATACAGTTTTCTTCCCCTCCTATTTCAGAGGTGTCTCTCTGGAGCTTACCGTTTATATGTTTTCATGTATTTTTTTCCCCCACAGGCTTTTTATCAACACATCTGGGAATCGTAAAATAACATGGTCTCATTTTCTGGCATTATTGTTCCTGAATAGTAGCAATAGCATAAAAGCAAGAAAAACCTCTTGCTCCCCTGCTTTCTGAGGCTCAGAACTAACTTCCCTGAAGCAAGTCAAACTGACAATCTCACAAAGATTTCCCACAGATCTAAAGACACAACCTTCTCTAATGCTGCTGACTACAAACATATTCCTAGTGTCCAGCATTTATTTGCATGTTTGTTACAATCAATCTCATCATACACAGGTATATTTTACATAGGAAGCTACCTTCTGCGCACCTGTCCCCACCATACCCAGGATCCTGGGAAAGACCAGGTATCCAACATGGACACATCTTCTCCAGATAGTGTCTACTCCCCTTTGGCTATCTTGTTTTCTCCTTTCTAACCTGATGCCATTTGCAATTCATTCCCCATTCCTTTTGCAAGTTTTCCTACAGGAAATTCACTCATTCATGATAACAACCGCTCCAGTTTCCTCATATGCATACACCTAACCTCTGGGAGCAGATCACAAATTCTGAGATGCATAGTCTCAGATAATGCACATTGGAGGAAAGTAAAGTCTTTCCATTAATTTCAATTTCTCACACCTACAATGCAATCTTAAAATATGCCAAGTACCTATGACATGAGTTAATTGGAGGTGAGCATGTCCGGCTCCTTGTAGGACTGGGACTAGCTGTAGAAAAATTTTTGAACATGCACAACGTCCCTGGGATTTAATCATACAAAATGGCATTTTTCTGTTTCAAGATACGGGTATACAATCAAAAACAATTTAGTTAGTAAGGCGTAGCAAGTTCCCATCTATTAAATGAGCCATATCTGCTAACTGTGCTGCTCTTTGAGTTAGCTCCAGTTGTGGAGTAAAACATTTGCTTAAGCCACTGTAAAACACAAGTAGTCCATAGCATATACCTCTGTCTGTATGTACCAACTTCACAGCTGAGTGGTTTCAAATGGCTCACATAAGCAGCTAGCAGTCAGCCTCCAACTAGGCAATGAAACTGCTGATTTCAGTTCTTATTCAAATCTTTTAATTCCAGTTCAGTAATAAACTTCCCCTTCAATGACTCAAGGAATGATTTGCTTTGTCTCACATATTGCAGCATCTAAAGAAGCTTTGACAAGAAGCGTACCTAGAGTTTGATATAAATATATAATAAATCTAATGTTGTCAAGCATGGTGGCATTTTTATTTTATTTTCAAAGAGAATTTAATCTAACTTCCCAGGGGATTCTTCTCTTGTGTCATAACAAAGTCTGGCTTGTAATGGATTTCCCATTTTTCCTTCTATCTTGAATAATGACAAAATTACTGCACAGAGAAGTAGCGTTCTATAATATGTCACAAAATGCAAGCGGGAAGTGACAGTTGTCTCTGAAAGACTGGGCTCAGCCCAAGCCCCGATTTCTAGAATCACAGGCACTAAATTATTTAATATCTCCCCACAGTCAGTCACCAGCCAGACTTGGAGCACAGGGAAAGTCCATATGTAATATTAAAGAAAACAGACACTGAGGGGGAAATAACAATAAAAAATAAATCAATCAATAAGTAGCACTTAAGGGACAAACAACAAACTTTCAACTGAGGTAATGTTGATATAAAACAGCCAAGAATCTGGTTCATAAATATCCATCTCTACATGTCATTCTAAATAAAGGACTTCTTATATTAAATTTATGGCAAGTAATAGGACGTAATGGAATTCACATATCCTTTGGGGAAAAGGCCTTTATTATATTGCATTATAAATGCTTATGTATCAAAGGACTAAAACCCACTTCTCTCTTCAATGCCATAATTTTCTTCAGCGATCAGTCCTAGAATCCTTTCATTGCTATTGAGCATACTCATAAAAGACTAATATTTTCTACCGTACTTTGGATGACTGGATCTGTTTCACTACCTCATAAATTGCACTGAACTTTTCTGGTAGAAAGAAGAGCTGGTGTTCAGTGTACACAAAGTTGTATTTGCCTCTTTAAAAAAAAAAAAAAATTAAAGACATTTTTTCCAGTATGTTTTGCATTGCAGACCTCCAGCAAGAAGTTGAGAGCACAGTAATTAGTGGGTGAGCAACCTTGCACTTACAGTACCTTTGTTCTGTAACATTTATTGTAGTGAGAAGTCGTCATGGGAACCTGGAGGTAATACTCCTCCTCATGTCCCGATCATATTTCACTATGCAATTACACAAATGCTAATTTGCTGTGTTGGCCATACCCTTCAATGGCACAGACCTTTTATTTAACAGAAGTCATTCCCTACCAAGCCTGGACAAGACCTAAGGTACCTTATATGTTACTCCCGGAGGCTGCTGTCTTTTCTCCCTGCTTAATGTTGATGATACCTGCTGGTCTTTTCTGTAGCTGATCCCAAAGCACTCTGCAAGGCGGTTGCGATCATTATTTCCTTTCAATGCATGAAGAGGCTGAGCCACAAACAGATGACTTGCCTGTGCTCTGCCACATGCTGATGAGCAAGGGAGATGCAGAACTCAAGTCCCTGAAAGACTTAGACATCCACCCCAAAGCCCATAGGGACAATGACAGGGACTTTCTCCAATGGCTTTGGCTAGCATGCCTTTAATTAAACATCTCACTTTAAACATTTCTAGCCTGTGCATCTGATTAAGATCTTATTTCTTCCCTAACTTGACTGTGGCTTGCATTGCACAGCTCCCCATGTCTTTTCTCTCTTTCCACACGATTTAGTCCCACCAACTTGGTGCATAAGCTCAGGGGCCCTGCTTTGCATGCTGACAGGACAGAGGCTCTCATCAGCCATCCACCATGAGGTGGATGGTGCCGAGGCTCATCAGCTTCTCAGCTGAGCTGCTCTTGACACTATCACAGAGAGCAGGAGACGGAGTTGTGTAATTGTTCTGAAAGCCTGCCAAGCAGCTTGTTTATAGAACTAAACAGTCTCTAGCATAATTAACACAGGGAAAACTGTATGGCCTTTTGTTACTCGCCACACAAGGTAGCTTATTTCCTCATCCTACCATGACAGGAGGCAAGGGACCATGCAGAAGGGGCAGCCACCAAATGCACCTGGACCTCTGTTCTGCCCCATGTCTCCTGCTATTCAGAAGCATTTGTGTTGCTTGTATAGACGCACAAAGACTAGGCAGATAGCTCATGGGGCTCTTAAATGCAAAGTATGAATTAGGATTGCAAAGCTGATCACTGCAAGACCCAACTTCAACATATCTTGGTATTGTACTCCTGATTTAAGATCCTAGCCTCCCTTCTACCTTACTGTCCCCTCCATCCTCCCCCTTCAAGCAGCACTGAGCCATCAATAACAGCAGCCCTGGGCCAGATTTAGATACTCTCAGTCTTCAGCATCTCCTTCTGTGATGTTTGTGACAGATTTTTGTTCTGTACCGAGGAGCACTGAGCCCTTTGGAAATCCAACCATCAAACTGGTTTCTCGTTCCCAGCGGCTACAAGATCCAATATAAATGGTAAGAGGGAACTTTTCACAGCCCTTGGCAGGTGCTGAGTCACTCTCTGAGATCTTCCACATGCATCGCTCCTGTGCAGAGAACAAGTGTCAGGAGGAGAAGGGGAAGCTGGTGTTATTGAAAGGGCATCCTGCCAATGGGTTTGTGGTCCACTACAGTGCTGTGAACAGAAGAGTTTCTCTTCATATAACCTCACATTCACCATGCCACGGTAAATTCTTTCCTTTTTCACGGTCCTACTTTTGTATCTCTCCTCTTGTTGCTCATTGCCCTTTTCCACCCCTTTGCTGGGAAGCCAGTCCCAGCCATGGTCCCATGCTGGGCCAGCTTGGCAGCAGGGAAGAAGCTCCTCCTGCCAGGGGCTGCTGGAAGATGCTGCTGAGAGTGGTTTCGAGCCCCCCTCCTCTCATCCCTCCCACCCCCACGCACCACTTTTTATTTTTGAGAGGCTGGAATATCACAGGATAAAGAGACTGCAGCTGTGTTGAGGAAAAGAAACCAGTCACGCCTCAGCAATTTATGGACAATTTCCCATTAATAAGAGATAATGGAGTGCAGTTCAATGGATTTGCAATTGTACGCTCGCTCTTTGAGAATACGGAGGGGAATCTGACAGCAGTTTGTTCCTCTCAGAAATGGCATTACCATGATTTTGTATATCCCATTGTATACAAGGAGATTTGGACAGTTTGAAATGGTTTAACAGCCTATTAAGAAAAGCGCAGGTGTATCAAGTTATTGAAATTACCTCAAATAAATTTATTGTAAGGGAAACATCTGATAAAAATTTCCCATGGGCTCACACCTCCCACCTGCACATGCTCTGCAGGCCAATGCACTCTTAGGAGCAAGGGTCTGTTGATTTTTGTGAATATGGGACCCAACTCAATTCTCCTTGCACAGGAGACTAGGGAAAAACCATGACATGGGATGCTCAAGGAGACGTTTTAAGCTGCAGAGCACACGTTTGCATGCACGTTTCATGGCAGGTCAGCTTGCTTGACCCATACATCCCACACAAGCTTTAGGCAAGGGCTAGCCTGATCACAGACTCTTGCTGCCCTATCATCATGATAGTCTGAAGTTATATTGCCGCGTTACAGTACAAACCAATGCAGGAACAACAAGATTCAATTACTGCAGGCAGGGAAAGTTCTTAGGGGTGAGCAACATGGATATGCAGAGTCACAAAATATTCCTTTTATACAGGACTTTTCTCCTGTACCTTGTCACCGAGTGCTTGATTCACCGTACTCAGTCCTATAGAACCAGGGACTGATACTGCCAGATAAATCTGCTCACCTATGTAAAATTCCTCTTGAGAGTTTCTATAGACTTGCATACACAGTCCTGGAGAGTCACACTGCTTAATGGTGCAGACAGTTCCTCTCAATTTCAATTTGTTGTCCTCCAGTATAATTGACTCCCTCTTAATATCTTATGAGCAAGGGCAGGCAGAGGTGCACCTTCTCCGTCAGTCACACACCCCCTGATACATCTCCTGCTTAAAATTGACTTTTCCATCACTAAGGCTAAAGACAAGCAGAAAATTTCCATTTAAAATTCACGTCTCCAGATCCTCTCTCATTCTGTAGTACTGTACTGTACTATTTTGGAGATAATATAGCTTGAGTTCCCAATGAAGATGTATCATCAGTTATTTTACAAGGGTGTGATTATACCTCATGTTTTATTCTAGTCTCTTACTGTGCTAACATTTTGTTTGCTGCAGGTACATGACTGCTAAAGCATTTCAAGTATCTCTCCAAAGTGACAGCATTGAAGTGCAAGACCCTTTTTTCCTACATACTGATAAAGCATTTGCTTATGAAGACAAGAGTCCAACACAGAGGACGTTACTATCCAAAAGAAATGAGTCCCTGTTTTTCCCTCACCCTGGACTAATTGCACTGACAGATCCCAGCTCACCCATTACATTTTTAATGAACTGTAAGAAATGAGCTTCAAGTCATGAGCTTCTGTAGTGAATCTAAATTCTGCCAAAGTTTCCAGGCCAACATTTTTGCCAAATTCTTTAGAGTCAATTACTATTTTCTAGCCTAAAATATATATAAATAAATAAATTACAAAAGAACCCCCCAAAAAAACCCCAACCAAAACAAACAAAAAAAACCCACCAAAAAAAAAACCCCACAAAAAAAAAGGAAAAGAAACCATGGGTACCAGCAGTACTGAGGAACTGCACCAGCTCCCTACAGGACTTCCTTGAAAAATAAACCAGAAACAACCAAAGCGGCACCTTTTCAGATCCAGGTATATGTGGAGATGCATGAATTCAGCACATATTCATGTAACCTTTAATTTGAAATCTCTTCTCAAAGCTCAGGATGGATTGTCTTCACAACTTCCCAACACGATCTAAGTTCACAGCACAGCCTGAAATTAGTCACATTTGACGTGGTTTCCAGTTTTAGTGTAGGTCTCTCACAGTTACAGGCTTTTCCAAAGGACACAGATTATGGGCTATACCACAGACGCCCACGTGCATCTCCTGCATTATCCTTAAAAATTAAAACACTACACTTTCCTAGATAGAAACAGTACTTTCCACTGGGAGAAAATAGACATATTTATGGTCATTAACTTTCCAAACTGGCAAGCTCTCCTTCTTCTTACTCTTACCCCCTGAGACCAAGGCAGACACTGTCCAGCCACTCAGTGGGAGACAGATTGAGCCCTCCTAAATTTGCATTTGCAAAAAAAGACTGACAAAGGACAACAGCATTACCATTCATGGATTATACAGAGGAGTTTGATGATCTACCCAGGGGTCCTCCATCACTCTGAAGAACTGACTCCTGTACCAGCCTTTTTATCTCCCAGCCAGCCACCCACCAGCCCACTCCATTCTTTCCCAATGCAAAAGGGACATTTAAGAGTAGATCAGGACACTAGGGCTCCCCAGTAATGCAGATGCAACCGTCCTGTTTCTTTCATATCTAAAAAAACCTAGCATGCACCAAAGCACAACATTAAGCCCAGACAGGTTGAAGTTCATGGGGGAAAAAGATGTGTTTTGCATTCCATAACATATCTAAGAACCTCTCATTTACTTTAAAAATAGACAGAATTTAAGGAGTCACCTTCTTAGATTTTTAAATAGCTCAACTGAAAACCAACTCTCTTAATGAAAAACAATAGCAAATTGGTTATTATTAATCTCAGGCACAGAGGAAATTATTTCCCAACTGAGACTTTTATTTAAAAAATAATCATATAGATTATTTTGGAAAGATGACAAGTCTCCTTCTTGGCCTCTCTTTCTCTTGCTGTGTTTTAATTTGCATAAATATGACATTAAAAACTGGAAGAATCACTTTAAAAAACAATTACTCCATCAGCAAAACCTGACAGTGCAGAATTCAATGGCACCACAGAGATCATCTTGGAAAGAAAGGAAAAGAAAAGATAATTTTTCCCCTTTGCTGACATTAAAACACCTCTTGCTTTTAACAGAACTGCAGTCCAGATTTATGTTTTAGAACCCTTTAATAATTGAACATGTGTAAATATCATTATTTTTAGATGCATTGCAGCAGATAGCAAAGGAATAAAAATCCCACACTGAGCACCTTGATGGGGCTGTTCAACTCAAGGCGGGGAGGGCTTTACAAGATCTTGCCATGTTGAGAGGAAAAAAAGTAGATACCTTCCTATTATCACGCTGTGCTTGTCTCTGGGAGCTTTTGTTCCATTAAAAACTTGTTAACTGCTGCCTTAGTAACAAAGGAACAACACGCTGTGGTGGGACTATTAGGAGTCTACATGGCTTGTTCACCCTTAGAAAGGCAGAGGGGTTTAATTGGCTATGTATTATTAGAAGATGTAATAAAGTGGGGTAATCAATTGGTGTCAGCATCTAATAATGTAGATTCTTTACAAAACGGAAGAGAAAACCCAAACCCTAGTTAATCAAAAGCTGTAGCATCCCGGGCTGCAAAAAAATGAACTGGATGTAGAATTTATGAAGAAGTTGCACATGGCCAAAAAAAAATGCTAAGAATTTTAAAAGGCCACCATCACTTCATCTATCTGGTAAGGCTATGTATGCTTTCAGTTCACCAGAAAGGAGGTCTGCAGACTCATATGCAAAGCAGCAAATTGTAAGTCGGTTTACTGAGAACCCCCATTGCTCTATTACATCAACTTGCTGATAAATAATTCCCTTACTACAGCAATGCAAGGATTCAGTTCTCCTTGGCAAAACAGAAATATGCTGTAGATCTCTTACCTAATGCAATATACTCATGCTAATTCTCCAGAACTGCTCTTTGTTTTTCCCTTTGATTTCCTTAGGAAACAGCATACAACAAACTCATAAAGCTTCAGATCTAAGTATTAATTTTATGGTACGATTTTATGAAAAGAAAACAAATGGGTGCCTAGTATGGCCAGTTTGCATGAGGTCTGAAGTCTCCAGAGCTTTCCCTGTAAACATTTAGCTTGGATAACTGTTATCAACTCCAAAAGTTACATACCAAGACTGGTTTCCTGGAACTCAATTTCGGCAGAGCTCCATTTCCAAATGGGCAGTGAAACAAGTTTTTAGGCATTTATGTCTTCTGGGAAGCTGCCAGTCTGTTGGTGGCACTGCCAGGCTATGAGAATCTAGCCTTTATTCAACCGGCTATATTGGGGTAGAAAGTTTTGGGGGAAAATAGAGTAGGACCGTGATTGAAGGAATGAAAACTCAGGCACATTGTGCATAATTCTCGAATCTACTAAGCCGGCATCGCAAAACAACTGTCTTCAAAAAAAAAAAAAAAGATATTCAACCACTGCACTTGCTGTATGAGGCTGTGGCCGCAGTTCCTTTTAGCCTGTTTCTGAATTACATTTTGGCATCCAGTGTTGGGTGGACAACACTGGTTTTGCCTTGCAAGCACCAACTAGTCACCTTCTCATCTTTACTAATGTATTATCACACAATAGTTCCAAAGTGAAAGAGTCCCCAGGATTAGAGTAAGACGACCAGAATCATTTCGTTTACTGTTATTTAAAAAAGTATTTGGGTTTTATGTTCTAGAAGTAACCAATAGCCTTTTTAACAAGAGACAGGAGATGACAGATCTTATGGCCTTTTCCCCACTCTCACAGTAAGCATCCTCAGAGAACTGTCAGATGTACTCAAAATTAATCCTCATCTTAAACAAATACCCTTTGTTTATTGACAAGTAGACTCTTTTCTTGTTCGTGTATACACACCACTGTTTGGCATGAGGCACAGAAGCAGAAAGGGATAACGATGACCACAAAGACCATTTTTATCTTTTCCCATAACACAGACCCTTTGTGCAAAGTAAATGCCAACTGTAACAAGAGTTGTGATCACAGCTTGCTTGCAAACTCCCTTCTTCCCCCCCCCGCAAGACCTCTTGGGGTTCAAAGGCAAGCTGCAATATAGGTAGCTTTAGCTGTGTTTATCTGAAGAGACTCCAGAAGGACTAAAGTACTTTCCTATTAAAAGGAGTCCAGATATTTGGATGGAAGAAAAGGGCAGTTCGGCAGGCTACAGATTTACCCTGTGCGCCTCAGGCCTGGCACCTCCCATGCATTACTAAATGGAAAGAACATTTTTATGTTTGTGTCCTCATATTAATTCAAATCAGTAATGAAGTTGGGAGCATCACAAGGTTTTAGCAGTATATAGGATTAGACTAGGCTTAGATAACTGAATAAATGAACAGACTTAATTAGCTCTCCTGAAACAAATTATTATACAGTACTCATTTCCAACTCTCATATGAACCCCAAAGAGTTCTAGAAATGCATTAATTCCTTGAATAATAGATCTTATATTTTTGCATACCTACTGCAATTATGGTGGATAATGAGATTTTAATTAATCAGACCCAGATTTTTTAATGCTTTTGAAGAATGTAGATACATTAGGGACCTATTTATTTGGTAAATCTTGGAGAAAATAAAAAAAAAAGAGCAGAAGGCAAGAATAATAACAACAAGAAATTTTTATGTTAAGCTAACCTATATCTAAGAGGCTTCTTAATAACATCTACCCTGCAAACATCCCTATCTTGAATATGAACTCTGTAAACTGTCAAATTCTGGTCAAGGTATTAATTTCCGTTCCTCTCTAAAGGCAAAATACAGTTATTAAATATTATGCCACCTGGAATACACTCTTGGTTTTAAGCAAATAAGATCTTTTCTACTGTAATTTGAATGCTTTATGTACAAAGATTATTTTTTTGCTCATATATTCTACGCTTCCAGGTACTTATGAGTGAAAGCCACTTGTTATTATTAACATGGCAAAGCAGCCATTAAACCTTTCTCTCATGTTTTTCAATTTTTTTTCAAACCCTTCAGAGGAGATAGCTAAAGATCTCTCTCATGCAAAGGTAGTGGCATTGCAGTTGTCATTAATTATAAATCAGTTTCTAATATGACTGAGAGCGTAAAGATTGTAGGGGGTCTCGTTAACATGAGATTAAAATTTCCTTGAAGTGTAATTATTTTGCAAGAGAGTCTTGGGCTGGGTTTATGACAATGTATTGCATCTCTGCACTTAATACATTGGCAAGAGAGATTTTGTTCATCATGGGGAGAGTATCAATGCACATCACTTCCCTTGGAGAAACTCTAGCACTTGGAAAGAAAAACTTGAAGCAGAGGGGACTTTAGATTTTAGTTCCAGACTTCTAACAGGTTCTCTTTCTTTTTAGCTCCTTTTTGATAAAAGGAAAGTTGTCGCTGGACATGGCTGAGCAAGTGAAGAGAACACCCTAGCAGGCAAGGTCAAACTTGTGTGTGTTTAGAATGGAGCAGAACATAGTGCTTCCAGTTTAAACCAAATTGAATTTTAAGTCTTAATGTGAAACTTCGAGGTTTCAAATTTTTTTCCCTTCTTCAGTGGATCTCGCTTGATTTGACGTGATAAATAGGTTTGGGTTTCCCCTCCCTTCTTCCTCAAAAGAACTCTGAACCATTTCCTCTGAAAAGCCACTTTTCTTGGAAAAATAAAGTGAAAAGAAACTTTTTATTAAACCTAGCAATTGGCAGTAGCATATTCGGGCTTCTTTTCCCTCTGTTTGAATTGTTAACCATAGCACTGAAAAATGTAATCCTTGCCTAGTCACAGGGAAGGGAAGGGGGTAGCAGATCCCTCCACAGCTGTGGCACAGCTGCAGGAGTCTGATCTCAAAGTCTGAATTTACAGAAGCAGTTAGGGTGCAGAAGTCCCTTCTGGCTCAAGGAATTAGGAAACTAGGTACTTTCAGCCTAAAGGGGATTTTCCAATCTGTACCTCTGGGTTCGTGCATAACTTTAAAAATCTGGGCCCTATCTACGAGTTCCTCATAGAAGACAGCCAGATGCGGTCTCCTTGACATTTCTTCGGGGAAAGCTTAAGTTAAAGAACAGATTTTCTTCAATTCTTCATTTCCACAGAATTAAGCCAGCTCCTAGTGGGACCGAGCGGCTCCCTGGTTTGAAAAGCAACCACCAAGCCTTGAGCTGCTGTAAGCTTTCCCAGGCTGATCTGCTTTGCTACTGTTTGGAAGCTATTGTGTCCCATGTCAGAAAACTCATTTCAACAGACAGCCAAAACAACAGGGATACAGAGGATGCTAAATGCCATCTGACCCAGAGAAACTGAGGACACAGTAGTCAAATATTGCTAGGAAATTTTATTCTGTATTTGCAGAAATAGTAATCTTAAGGAAAAAAAAAAGGGACCTGTCTCAAGAAAATGTGTGGTTTTGCTCAGGTCTCTATGGGAAGAAACTTGTCATTTATTATTAGCATCAGTGCTGCCGCAATCCACCTTGTTAATTCAAAGCTTCATTTATAAGCTGCTTTGATATCTTGCATTGAGCTCTTTGAGTACCGAAATGCTTTTTTGTGCAGTTTCCCCCATCCCCCAAATTTGGTTGCCCTCCCCACCACCAATCTAAATTCGCTTTTATGTGCTAGGAAAACACACAGACACACAAAAGTGTGAATTTGCCACTTCTGAACATCTTGTCCTCTTAATTTGTACAGTGCTGGTTGGTTTAGCACAGAAACAGTACTAGAAGCAGAACAAATTTAGCTGCAAGGCAGGGAGGGGGCAGGGAGGGGGACCGTAGAGCCAGAGAGGGGGACAGCAGTGGTGTTGCCCTGCAAGCAGGTTTCATCATGCCCCTGCCCTCCTCCTGCAACCTTCCCTTTGCCAACTGCATACATTCAGGCTGGAAATGCCACATCCACGCATAGCCTCTGCATCATTTTCTCTTCCTTCCTTCTTCCCACTTTCCTCATAAATTTACCTTTCTTCAAATTAGCCTTATCTTAGGGTATTTCGGGCCCCCCTCCTCCTTCCAGCTCTTGATTCCCTGGATGCCACATGTCCTCTCAGGGTCTCTTGCCCTCCTTTGGCACCCTGTGCCCTTCTCTCAGCCCATCCTCTCTCTTCCCCTGACCTGCTTCTCCTTGAGCACAGCTCCTTCGCTCATCCACTTTCTGTCACTTTCCCCCCAGACTCTCCCCTTCCCATTTATCAACTCCATTGCAGTTGGCTCCTCAGAGTCCTCCTCTTCTCCCTTGCTAAGCATTGCTCATGCTCTAAAAGGAGACAGCCAAGGAATTCACTGAGCCTTAAGACCACCATTATTGAGAATATATAATGAATATATATGCCAGAGCCACTCAGGAAAAAAGTTAGGGACTGAGGTGAAATGTAAAGCTAAGTGAAAGCAGAGAGCAAATATCTTTGTGCATCTGGGCCTAAAAGCTACACAGAGGAACCTTGGCAAGCTGCTCTCTCTGCAACGTCCAGGCAGCTTGGAGAAAACCAGTAGCAGCAAATCCACAAGTTAACCCAGGCAAATTCTTGAACCTCTTGCCCATTCAATTTTACCTAGCATTTTCGTTGGAAAAAATACCAAGTTTTCCTCTTTTGAAATAAATAGGGCAACTGGAAATCAGATTTTGTTATTTCAGAATATCAGGTCTTAACATTTTATTTGGCAACATAATGAGTTGATGGCTTTTGAAAAGGGGAGAGGGAATGGCCAGCTTCATCTTCACTGCATTTATTTCATGTAACAACTTCCTTGGCTGAGATGAAGACAGAAATGGACAGATCAGTTACTAGCCCAAGAGAGTCAAGTCTCCTTGCATTTATGGAATAGAAATGGGCATGTAAACCATGATAAGTGGTTACCCTCACTCAGCAATTTAACAACAGCTACAAAGAGAAAACAGCTCAGAATCTACACTGCTAAAAGGATTTTGCACTATTTGATGATCAGCATCAAAATTTGAGGTGTTTAATCTTTTTTCTTAGAGTGAGAACCTGCCTGTTCTTTGGGGTCTGTGGAAAGGTAAGGATTGCCGCACTGGTATCAGCAAATAAATAGGTTAATTTAGCACCAGCGATTCCAATACATGGACTTTCACCCCAACAACATGAGTGAATGTCACCCTACCACCACCTGCTAACATGATCTAAAGTCACCCCCTGGTGCTCTCCAGAGCCTGAGGTGCAATGAGCAGGTTTTTCCATCAGTTGGAGTGGCCTGAGGATGGCAGTAATTGGTGCCTCCCCCGGAAGCCTCAGTGCCAGTAAGAGATTGGTGTTGGAGCTGTGATGCCAGTGCAGCCTGACAGCTGGGGCTCCCTCTAGGAGGTTTTTCCATAAACTTTACAGGAAAGCTGAAGACTGTCAAAGGAAGACTGCACCAAACAAAGGAAAAATGACTTTTGATGGCATGGCTGATGGCTGTCCAGAACCACCCCAAACAGGCATAGCCAGAAACCCTGCATTTCACTAGCACAATTATGGCCTAATGAATTAGTGCAAGTACCAGGCATATACTATTAAGACCATTTCTGAGTCTGTCTAAAACCATATACATTCTGTCTGTATATGTCTACAGAAAGCAGAGTTATGAGAGAACAAATGCATTTGTGTCATTAGCCCTCTCTCATGGCAGTGAACAGTACTGGGCTTGCAACAAATGCATTTTCTTTTTATGCTTCAATCATTTCCAGCACCTGCGTGAACAACAGCCCCAAGCTACAATGGCACCCCAACCATTCCTTGCTGCAGCCATTTCTGCAAGAGCTGGGAGAGTCCCTCCCTGAAACAAGTCCAGCATGTGGGCAATAGGGTTTTTTTGCCAAGTACCACAAAGTATATTCTATTCAATGGTGGCAAAATAATGTCTATCCAGAGATCTCTGTTACTGCTTAGAGAGAACTTGTACATAACTGTTCACATGGGGGCCACTTTGCTTGTAAACCAACCTCTTGGTCAATCTCTCTTTTTCCTTCTAAGGGATGCATCAATGTCTCCTGGCCCCACCAACCTCATGCATATGGGTAAGATTAACATACCAGCTAAAAGCATTTGCTGATCTGTCACATGAGACCTGCTCCAGAAATTTCTATACCAAATCACAGTCCCTGCCAAGCCATGTCCCCTCATAACCCTCACCTTGAGGCACCTTCTCAACCACAAGGAAACAGTTAATGACCTACTGCTGCGTGGTAGAACATGAATGATACTGAATAACCCAGGTATAGGACTACTGGTCTATAGCAGATTGATGTCATGATATAATTTTTTTAATTTTATCTATATAGAGAAATAAACATATGCACAGACCATGTTTATTTCACTCTTTAACAAACATGACAATTTTTACTGTGTAACAGAATGTCTCTTAAATATTATAAGTTTCAGTGCTTTGTAATTGTATTTCAATAGGCACAAGAAGTATTTCACTGCACAGTGAATGCATTTCATTAAATAGTATAAATTTACACTCTGTTGTAAATGAATGTTCATTTTACATTGTAATTTTTTTACTGCAGAATGTTGCCATTTTAGTATTCACTGTAATCACTCCACCATGTTGCAAGCAAATGTCATTTATATGATATGTAAAAATTCAGAGAATTCAATTTAAGGGATCTCAGTATGAAGTATAAATACATGCAAGCCACGTAACACAAATAAACTTACTCCAGATGGTTGCTTATAGCAGATAAAAATCAAATCTCGCCATCCTAAGAAATTAAATTCCCAGTACAAATATAGGCAATTCAGTACAGTTTCTGCTGACCAAAATGGCCAGAAAATTAGCACCAATCCAAATATAATAAATGTAATGAAGTTTTTGCCACTAATAAAAGACCAAACGTTATGTTTTCTAGATGGTTTAACAGCTTTTCTGTCTGAATCTTTTTCAGAATCAACAGAGATTCTCCCAGCTATCTGCCCCAGAAAATATTTTACATCTAAATAACTAAAAACAGAAAACTATTGATACAATAAAACAAATTATTTGAAAAGCAACAATACTTTATTTGCTCCTCTACCATTACAGCTGCCTGGAGTACTTACAGTACAGCCCAAGAGCATTAACAAACAGCCAAGCTATTTCTTCTCTGTTGATAGCCACCTTATTGCTTTCAGCAGCTAGCAAATTAAACCTTCAAAATAATTCTCATGTGCACTGACTGTAAAGTGAATTTAAATTAAAGTAATACATTACAAGAAAAGTGAGTACCTAGCCAGAGTTCTCAGCAGCCTCTTTCTTCTTCCAAAACCATCCTCAATGCACACAAATATAGTTACACAGTTCACACCTGCCAACATACATCTGCACATACCATATGGTGCAGGACACACCTTATCCCAGCACTCACACACATATGTATTTGCAAACACCTCCTGCCACTGGGAGACAGATGAGTCCAGCTAAGTGCCACTAAAACCAAACAAGAAATGCCTTGCTGCCCATTTCTCCTCAGGCACCCACATGTCCTCCCCAAGGGCAGGTCAAAGCACAGAGCAAGCTTTAAAATGGCAATATTCACCCCAGCCACGCTAAGCAGATGAAGGCCTGTAACTGTACCTTTGCAGATGGATGTGAAGCCAAAGAAATTAATTTACTCACTCAACGTCACAGAACAAACCTGCAACAGGGCAAAGACTTGAAATCTTGCATAGCCTCACTGGTATCCTTCTCCTTATATGTATCTATAGATGGTTCCCAAGCTTAAGGTTTGGACCTAGGAGCAGTCTGCGAGGCTGTCTCATGCCTTTCACTCACTGGCTGCAGGGCAGAGCTAAAAATTACACTGAGGTGGTTTTAATTGCTCTGTTTTCCTGAGGTGGTGCAAAAAGGGTGGAGGTGAACTGATAGATCTGAAGTGAACTAAAATAGGCTGTGGCCTGAAATGCAGTTTCTTTACTCTGAGGCTGCTGGAGAGATCCAAGCCTCAGAAATTCTGAGCATCCTGAAGTGAGTAACCTGAATTATATTTCTGAGAGGTAGTTATTCTGATGGAAGTCAGCTTAAATGAGAATTAGGGAACCCACTTACTACCAAATTATAAATTAAATAATAATTATTTGAAATCCTGTACCTTTTGTTTCTGAGCATATATAGCTCAGTTCCAACTTCTTCTGCACCTATTGCTTGAAGATTTCAGGTTAGACTCAAGAACAATCCTAAAAATCTCTGCTCTTATTCTGGATCAAATTCAAGTTAAAGTCAGCTACCTGCAAGTAACCCCCTGCAAGCATCTCAACAGGATCATCATAGCAGAAATAGCTCTTTAAGTCAGGCGCTAGGCAGAATCAGGTTGGGAAATGGATATAAGAAGATTTAAATAGGCAGAAAACCTGACTCTCTCATTGCTGTGAAACCCAACAAACATACAGCATGGAGCAGGAGAGAAAGTCAGCAGCAAAATGAGAGCAGCCCTTCTCATGGTACATATTGTTCTTCCACAGGACCACAGAAATACCAAAAGAGACATTTTCTTGTGCGGCTGCCCAGCCCCTTGCAGAGCAGAGTGAACACCATTAGGTCTGCTACACAGCACACAGGTGCAAGGAGGCTCTCCAAAGCAGACCCAGAGCCATTTAGTAGTTCACTGGGGACAGATAGACAACCTACAAGTCCCGAGACCCTACCTGCTAGCAGACAGCTGCCTGCTCTGTTTCTCCAGATGTTTTCAATGAAGTTTGCGCTGGCTAGTGACACTCAGCTGGGAAAAGCTCAGGGGTCTTCCAACTCAGCTGGTTCAGGATGTTATGCTTAGTGCACTGGCACCAGCTCTGTGTCTGCAGTAAAAGCCAGCTACTATAACACTCTATTACCAATGCTCACAGCTTTCCCACCCTGCAAAAGCATGTCTCACCACCTCCTCATTTACTTCCCAACTGACCATGGCTTCAATTATCAGCTCTTTTGGTTTGAGAGACACAGGGTAACTAACAAGCTTTCTTCTGTAACTTCAGACACTTCAGAGGACCGGAATTTAGCACTGCAAACCTTAACAAAACCAGGTCTGGCTTAATTAATTTTTAATATCCCCTCAATGTCAAATAAGTAATTCCTTCATCACAGCTAACACACAAGCCCTAAAGACTCCCTTTCACACAAAGTTTTATGTCATGATTCTCCTTATGCAGTAACACAAATGAAGCACCCACTCATTTTATTACTCTGTACAGTGCAGATCTGATTACCAAAATCTGTTCTAAACATTCTCAAGAAACGTCTGGCAACTCCTGGCATTAGCACATAGCTCCTCCTGGATTACTCCTCAGCATTGCAAAGCTACCCATGCTATTGCTTGGTACAAGATTGGATTTACCAGCATTGCATTTCCTGATTCAGCCTTCCAGGTTGGAAGTTTCCTTCCTTTGGAAGTCCCTTGGAAGCCTGTGAGTTAGCATGGGTCCAGCATCAGAGCAGTTAAGGTACCCTTTTATAGGAAGAGACCGATATTGCTGGATGAGAACTGTGTTATCTGCACTGCAGGTCACTGAGTACTCTGTTTGCTGCTAATTAAATTCACTGTTGGAAGCTCCTTACATCTCCACATGATAAGTAACTGCAGAGCTGGATGTTGCCCCTAATTGCTTTTTGTAACAAGGTTATAAAAGTCATGGCATTATGTCCAGATATGGCAGTGCCCTGACAACAGTACATGATCATAGATGACATTAATACCACACTGTATTGTACCAAAATTGTATATTAAAGAGGAAGTTTCAGTCCTCTCAGTATGTTCTTATTTTAGAGCTGTATTTTCACAGGAAGGTTAAGGAGTATTAAAGTAAAACTCAAAGTAAAGTTTGGGGTTATCCATATGAGGTGGTAAATTTAAGACACAAGATAGTCTATATGAGCAATATTATTAATTGCCAGCTTGCAAGATCTCTCTAATAGCATAACACCCTTTGCTTTCTTCAACCCAACACTCAAGCAAACAGAAGGAATGAGTACGTACCAATGCAGCTTTGCTTGCGATCACTGATTACGTTACTTGACAAGGAGCTGTGTGTCAAGCAATCACTATATACAACGCAACTGGTTGCCTTTCCACCACCAAGAAGGAACTGCTGCACAGTTCACCATTTGAGCAACATGGGTAAGAGGGACAGAGATGAAACTACACAATACCATCACAGATATGATTAGTTTTAGTCTCAACCATGAATGAACTATGGAAAAAAGCAAGTTAACCAAGCCTGAAACAAGCCTCTTGACACCAACATTGTTGCTATTTCCATCTAAAAAAACATATTCCTTGGGAACCCAACTCCTGCTGAAGCCTTCCCTGGGCACCACCTCCCATGCCACTGGGCAAAAAATTAAAATTGAGTCTCAGAAGATGATTCAGGCAGGCTAAGAAGGAGAAAAGGGTTCCTAATATTCGTATTACCACTGGGGACACTGTCACTACTTGTACTTTTGCAGTCTCACCAGACATCAGAGGCAGAATTCATCTGTGCAGGTTTTGATATGTGAACTGGAAGTCTGGGTTTGCTTTATGTAGGGATAGGTGCTACTAGATTATGAAGCATATTTCTATGGTAATTGCCTAAAAGCAGCCACGGAAATTATTCCTTAGGAGCATTTATTCCCACTTCTGAAAATAGAGCACCAGCTACTAGTGCAGATGGAGACATCTCCACTGCAGAAGGTACAAGCGCCACAAGGAACAAGTGAATCATCCCTGCAAACCAAACCCACCCCACGTGGCACAAACTTGCCTAAGACCAATAGCAATTGATTATTAGCTAATTAATCAGTTAATCACATTCTGATATATATTTGGTCTCAGAAACGCTCACTAGTCCTACATATGTAACATGTTTACATTAACATTTTGGAAAGTTTAGCAGCTTCCAAGTTCTTTTATGTTTACACACAGCAGAGATCTCTAGCAAAATCTGATCAGGGAGCATAGTGTAACAGACACCTGTACGAAAACAGTCAGAGCCAGGCAACTACGATCACTTTACACAAAACTTCTTGCTGCTGTCTAATTATATTATTTATATATTGCTAAGTCAAGAATAAAATCCAATTTTGCCAAACACTTTAAGCAAAAAATAAAGGACAGGGAGTCCCAAATGGCTTTTTATTTAGAGATGCCCTTATCCAAGACCTGGTCAATAAAACATTTTAGCACTTTCCAACAGCCAGATCTCAACAGAATTGAAACCATCAGCAAGCAGCGTATCTCTAACTAAAAAGCACCACTGTACAAAGCTTGCCGTTACTCAGGAGCCGTACCTCACACAACGTTACATCAAGTTTTTCAGCTTACAGACAGAAGAAAAGATTAGGTTTTCCTGTCTACCTATGCATCTTTACCACTCCTTTACAGTTCCACCAGGAATACAGGTAGGACTTCAATGGCTTTGGTTTGTCTGAGGCATATTTCCAAAGATGACATTCAATCTCAATCTGATCATGAGAGTAAGGCAAAGGAGGGGAACATTCACACAACTCACTGATGGCTTCTGTTTCAAATGGCATGGCAGAAACTTGTTAAATGATTTCTCAGATGGCAAAAAGAAAGCTCTGGGAGATCGAGGCATTATTTGTTGTTCTGTGCTTGGAACATCTGAGATTTCCCTGTAATGGAAGAGATGACCATTGGGAACTGCAGATGTTCCCAGCATCTCTCCGCACCAGCAAAGGCAGTCCCTTCTGGCAGCTCCCGACGTGACAGCTGTGTCACAGAGGCCTCAATGACACTAAAGCATTAAGGTTCCAGTTCAGCTGTGCTGGTGTTCAGCAGTCGATGAAGGGGGTAATAATACCCAGCTGCATATTCATATTCTTACAAGATAGTTGTAAAAACTCTAGGCATTTGACTACAACAGTAGCTTAGCACCGTTTCTTAGACCACTACTAGTTTTGTAGCATAATATACAAGATAATAACTGCTTGTAACTCATGTGCAATAAAGACTTTATGTTAGGGCTTCTGTCAGTGACATGTCACTCTGGCTCTGACATGATGGGCACTGTGCAGATAGGAAGATAGAGCATCTCTGTTTCAAGAGCCTCTATAAATCAAAAGGCACCATTTTGCTGGGAACGAATAACATTCAATATCACGCATTCTTAAATTTGCTTACTGGCAGTATAAAAAAAACCAACAACAAGAACAGTGAGAAAGATTTCAGCATGTACATTATGTAAAGAATCATATGAGAATGACATTAGAGGGCTGCAGAAAGTTCAGCAGACCAGCATTACAGAGGTTGGTGAGAACATGTTTACTGAGCTGGCTACTGATTCTTATTTGCAATTCAAGGAGTCTGTGATTGATCAGACCATTGTTTCTTCCCCTCTGACTAAAGTCTTTTCCACCCTCAGGGAAATACCGAAGAACAATTAGTGAATACTGCACTTAAGGTATAAACCTGTGGCATTTGGTGGATATTTTAACTAGTGCTGGCGTTTTATTTAACGATATCACATAAAGAATTATACAGCCTTACTTCCCTCGCATTATTCCAATCAGCAGCAATTGCAGTCTGAGTCTCAGGTTGAAGATTATATTTGCAAATTACATTTTGAGGGGTGGGGGAACTAAATCTGTTAGTTCATGGTTTGATCAAAAGTTTGAAAGCTACTCTTATAATGAAAGGGTGAAATCTTGGCTGCAAAGTCAACATGAGCCTCATCCAAAATTTCTCACAGCTCTTTTAGTAGCATAAATGTTTCAGGCTAGTACATCTGGGTCTCTGAAACAGTGGCAGCAGTATTTCAAATATTCTCAAAGCCAGCTACTTGGATGGGCTTGAATTGATGACAATAATTGTGAAGATTAGCTTCTCAGGCCAAATAGAAACAAGCCAGGGCCACGCAGGCAGGCTTAGTTCTCTCACAGGAAACACGTGAGCGAAGCAGGATGCTAGGAGTCCAAAGAGGAAAAGCTGGAGGCCTTATCAGCACATGTGCTGAGTGGCAGAAAATTAACAATTTTGATACTGTAGCTCCTCCAAAACACATATCACTGAATATATAACGGCAAAGAATAGAAAGAATAGAAATCAGAGCAAAACCAGAAAATATCTGGCATGTTTTGGACACCAAATAATCAATATTTGTTCCACAAATTGTAACTGCTGAAGCAGAACTTCATTTAGGCCACAGGAGGCACCACAAGCAATGTAACAAGCAGCATTCGGCAAAGCAGCACATACGAGACCTTTCACATCAACAGGATTCTCCAAACACACCATTTAAGGCAGGTCATGAAATAGCAAGACACCAGCTGTTAGCGTTTACTTCTTTCTTGTTACATTTCTAAAACAAACTTTTTCTTAAGACAAAGCTGGCTGAATTTAGATACAATGCTGCCTCTTGCTTCAACCATTTTAATTTGATGAGCAAGCCAGATTGCATGCCAATGCTTCCAACAATTAACTTGCAAGAAATCCCGTGATGAACCTTAGTCTCTTTTCACACTGATTTTATTATACTCACATATCTTTACACTTGTTCATCTACAATTTGAAAATAAAACACTGCCAGGCTAGTAGACAAATCAATGACCTAAATGTTCCAGGAAATGAAATGCTATATGCCTTAGCTGTCATGCAAGGTTTGCAGAAGCAGGAAGAAGTATCACCAAATAACTTGAATTCAATAATTCTGCAGAAGCACCAGTTCCCCTAACCTTAGGAAATTCTGATGCAGCTAGTAAGGGAAAATACATCTCTCTGGCAGTTAACTACAAAAGGAGAAAGTGGAATGCTTAGAAAAAAGAAAACACTGAAAGAAGATTAATACACTGGAAGATACATATGAAGAGAAGGGACATAAGATTTTTTTCTCTGCCAAGCAGTTCCCAGGGCCATAGGGTTACAGATCCATCCTGTGCTAATGCTTCCTTTCTGCTTTGATCTCAGCCACCTTTTTTTTTTTTTAATTTATTTTAAATACTGGCTTTGAAGTTGTCCGTTATGGGAATGAAATAAAAGGATACGTTAAAAAACATCTCTTGATTAGGCATTTGGTCTGACCAGCTGAGCTTCTTCTCAAGTTATGCATAAGAAGCTGAGCAGGCCCTCAAGCACAGGATGCTCTGGCCTTAACTGGAGCCCGATCAAATCATTGTCTTCCTATTGGAGGATGCAGTCTTGCAACCCCGCTGCTGAAATGGGGCTTTGATAATACCTTGTGGAAAATTGGCAAGAGCAAACGTTTAATGTCACATTTCTGCTTTTACTGTACAGCTCTTATTACTTTATATGCATTAAAAATGCATGGGTACTTATAAATCTTTGATTACACTACACACTAGACCTGTTACATTTTTCACCTCCCTTCCAGGATAAAATCTACAGAGTGCATATATGCCATACAGGACATAGGATACTTCACAAATTTGAACACAGGCATTCATTCAGAGGAGAGCAGCAGCTGTTCCCAGGAGCAGTACCAAAAACAGGAAGGCAGAATTTGTCCTTTTTAGCAAATAATTATCTTGGAACTGTGAGAGACAGCCTCAGTGTTACACGATGGTGTGTTTGGAGGCTGAGGTGCCCTTTTCCTCTTTTTGTTGTCCCTCCTCTCATGTTCCTGCTACGAGATGGAACATGACTGGAGACTCTTACCAGATGAGTTGCTATGATTATTTTTTTACAGCTCCAGGCAAGAAAAATACCCCATGAAAGAGACATACCTGACAGGGTAGCTGAGTTTCCTAAAAAAGTGAAACAGTAGCCTACAAACCTACCTAGCAGCTGGAAAGAATCGCTCATAAAAGATGCATAGCAGCTATTGAGTACATTCATTGATCCAACCTCCTACCGACAGCTACTCTTGACAAAGCCGCCAATATATTGCCCTAGTCACAAGCATTCTCCTTACCTACCCTTCAGCCCTACTCCTCACATCTTCTGCTGATGCAACCCCACTTCCATGTAGCCACCACAGTCCTGTGCTATTCCTCTTGCCACCCAGTCCCCTGCAATGAAGCACTACCATCACAACACCTCCTAGGCAGCCTGTATTAAACTTGGTGCAGACAAGAGCACTCTTGTGGAACGTCCTTACTCCCTGGGAAATCAAAGGTGCAAAACATCTCCAAGGCCCATGAAGCTACAGAGGCACCCTAAAAAACATAGTTTGATAAGCCAAGAAAACAAGGCACTTAGCAAGAAGAATCCTAAGAAAAAAATGAAAATAAGTATGAACGTGCAAAGCAAAGATTTTGGAGGTACACATCACACTGCCTGAAACAGATCCCACTGTAATTCTTGCCACGCCACCCACTGTCTTGAGATCTACTTACTTATATATAGTTGTGCTATCTTCCAGTTCAAAGCCGATTTTGGAAGAAGGAGGTATTTCTCTGCCCGTACTTATTTTTTTCCAACAGAGGTAGTTTGACTGGATTTAGGAGTCTGAAAACACAAGACAAAAAAACCCACTGTGACCTAAAGGAAGAGGTAGGGAAGAACTTCTTCAATCACTCAGGTGGTGGTGAAGAGAGATTTGCACCTGGGCCTATTACCCAGCCTGCAGCAGGTCCTGGTAGAAGTGCCCCACTCTGCTCTTAACCCTTGCAGAACCAGCATAGCACTCTCCCAGACCCGCTTGATGCCACCTATAGTCTCCTTGCTGATTGCTTTACCACATGCACATACTGCTGTTTCATGCTTTGAAATAATCTTTTAGTGCTTAGGTACTGTGCAGATTACAGCTAGCAAGCTCTACTATTTTTCAGCTTCCTTTCATTTTCAAGCCAGTATCAGGACAGCTGCTCTTTGGAACTGCCTGTTCCATGCATCAGGAGATTATGAAGAAAATGTGTTATCTCCATGAAGGCTGACACAGCTATTTTTTCCATTTATACTTACTGATTTTTTTTCCCCCCTGATGTAGTGCATTATATGAGCTACTCTCTCAGTTTCATTTTTTTTTTTTACAGCCATATTTTAATATCCTTTAGAAAATACATGCATTATTTAGCATACTGCAGAGTGAGGATAGGCCAGGTGTGAATCATTTTACATTGCAGGAAAACAAGTTCTCTTTTCCGTATAACTATCAAATTGCTTCTACAGAGAGGGTTTCTCTACCGATAGGCTACAACGTTCATAAAATCATAGAGCAGTTTGGGTTGGAAGGGACCTTTATAGATCATTTAGTGCAACCCCCCTGCAATGAGCAGGGACATCTTCAACTTGATCACATTGCTCGGAGCCCTGTCCAGCCTGACCTTGGATGTTTCCAGAGATGGGGCACCTATCACCTCTGGGCAACCTGTGGCATTGTTTCACCACCCTCCTTGTAAAAAATTTCTTCCTTACATCTAGTCTAAATCTCCTCTCTTTTAGTTTAAAACCATTACCCCTTGTCCTATCACAACAGGCCCTGCTAATAAGTTTGTCCCAATCTTTCTTATAAGCCCCTTTTAAGTAGTGAAAGACCGAAATAAGGTTTCCCAGGAGCCTTCTCTTCTCCAGGCTGAACAATCCCAACCCACTCAGCCTTTCCTCATAGGAGAGGTGCTACAGCCCTCTGATCATCTTTGTGGCCTTCCTCTGGACCAGCTCCAACAGGTCCATGTCCTTCCTGTGCTGAGGACTCCAGAGCTGGACACAGTACTCCAGGTGGGGTCTCACCAGAGCGGAGCAGAGGGGCAGAATCACCTCCCTCAACTTGCTGGCCACACTTCTTTTGACGCAGCCCAGGATACGGTTGGCTTTCTGCGCTGCGAGTGCACATTGCTGGCTCAAATCCAGCTTTTCATCCCCCAGTACCCCCAAGTCCTTCTCAGCAGAGCTAGGCTCAGTCCCTTCATCCCTCAGCCTGTACTGATACCAGGGGTTGCCCTGACCCAGATTCAGGACCCTGCACTTGGTCTTGTTGAATCTCATGAGGTTCACACAGGCCCACTTCTCAAGCTTGTCCAGGTCCCTCTGGATGGCATCCTGTCCCTCAGGCATGTGTGCACCACTGCACCACTCAGGCTGGTGTTGTCTGCAAACCTGCTGAGGGTGCACTCAATCCCACTGTCTCTCATTGATGAAGATATTGAACAGTACTGGTCCCAGTACAGACCCTCAAGGGACACCAGTTAATTTATGCCACTCAATAAATATTCAAAGGTCTCTACACCATGATTTTTCTCTGAAAGGCAGAATACTTAGGAACAGAGGACTACTCAAGGTTAGGGGGACGAGTCCTATGTGAAGCTTGGCTTCTTTAACAGAAGATCAGAATTTCTAAATAGTTAGAGCTGAATATTGAGAAAAGGAAAAGCTTTGCTTCCAGTCCCAACATTACCTGAGGAATATCAGTTATCAAAGAGGGAGAAATGCACAATTTTACCAGGAGTGATAACATGCTTTGAAGTGACAAATACTTCTTTTTTTGGACTTGGTGAAACATAGCAGATAGATACAGAAACCATTTCAAAGGTAGGTGACACTATGCAATGTTACCACGCAGGCACAGTATCACTCCACCTGTGTCAAATTCTCAAATTCACCTTAGATGACATTTCTTTTTCACCAGGGCATTGAAGTTTTCCCCTTAAACATCCACTTTTTCATGCTTTCCTTTCATTTTCTCCCCAATTAGCTTTTTCAATGGAGTTAAACTGGAGGCTAATCCCTTCGATTTGAGGGTTATCTACATGAGGGTACTTGAGAGAAATCAATTAAAACTAATTAAGGGTTCAGATTCAAGGCAGAGGAGTCAACCTGCGTGAGTGCACCTTATGGGATACCTGTTGACAGCAGCCTGACCACAATTAAGCAGAGTTTGTTTCTACAGAGGACACTGTACGCCATGTGTGTAGGAAGCACCTGATTTGTCTGGGTGCATTAGCTGCCAAACTTCCACAAAACCTGCAATAGCACATTTCCCTTTACTGGGGAGGCCTCACCCCTGCCCACTGGAGCTGGTCTTTGCAGACCACCCTGTTACAAACAGCCCAACGACTGTGCCTGTTCCTGGGGAACTTGGTTTTCAGCCTCTGCTCAACAGCACTGCTTCCCTGCTAGTGCTGAGCAATGAGGACAATATGAGCAGACTGCTTATGGATCCTGTCCTTCCCAAGTGAGTGCCTTTGCTGCCAGGTTACAAAATCACACACCAGCTTTTGCCCTATTTTTGTCCCAATGTATCTGACTTCTCTGTACAGTAGTTGGGTTTGCACAAGTGGAGGATTGAGCCAGAGCCTGCACACAGGCTGGGCACCTAACTCACAGGCAAGGGACTGAATCTCCTCTAGTCAGGAAGGGAGCTGAACTTAAGTCCTCTACCTCCTTGAAAAAATACTGCCCACTAGGATATCTATAACTGGAAAGTACTACCTCCTCCATCTCCTTCAGCAAATAATAATACATTTCCATGTAATAATTTTGTGTTGTAATAGGAAATACAAAAAATGCCAACAACTGTTCATGCAAGACCTCCTAAAAACAGTTTTGTGCTCTTAAAAATCAATAATCCAAAAATTAAATGGGAAGGTAATGTGATCCCCTTTGTGCAGTTGAGTCTGTTATATATGCAAGCACTTTTTGTCATTTTTTTGTACCAGCATAAGCATATGGGATCAGACACAGATGAGGAATTCTGAACTTTTCGACAGACAGATGAATGAATTCAAGCTGAAGCAGCAGCACAGACCTTGCACTAGCCAGTCCAAAAAGAGTAAAGAAATCCCTTTTCTACATTTAGCACTGTGTGGAAAGGTTTATGTGATCATTGATGAGCTCCTAGGCTAGCTAAAGTTTTATAAGAACTATATCTCTTTATTTCTACGGTCAAAAGGGTGTTGAAGTTTTGAATATTAGCAAGATATTATCTCCATTTTTGCTTGGATTGTATTCAGCAAGGCTGGCTCCACTAAACAGCACATAAATCTTAACTGCCTGTAATCTGTAATAGAAAGATGTTTTTGAAAAAGGGTTTCTTGGCAGACTATTATCCATTTTGTACCACTTTTTCTTACCTTGTTCTGTGGATTTTTTCCTCTCTCTCTTTTTTTTTTTTTCCCCCGATCTTATTCTTGTGGCTGATATATAAGAGCACTGATACAGTGTGGTTTTTCATTTTGGCAGCTTTTTTAAAATGGATTCCATAGCATGATCTGACCAGTGACAAATGACCCAGCACTTCCATGTGGAATACTAACGCTGAATTATCTGGCTTCCTGGGGTCTGCTGGAGATGCAGTGAGAATTAAAAAAAAATTACTGCACAAGACCAGTGGCGACTGATGTAGGGTCTGCACGCTGAGCTTTTGACCTCAACCGTTTCTACAGTAACTGTGCAATGTATTGTGCTTTCTATTCTCAGACTCATATTGGAAGCCAATTAAATTAAAAGGCTATTCATTTCATTATATTTGTCTCCAGGACGCTCAAATAGAAATGCAAACGATTCCTGTTCAGAGTTTCCCGCATCAGAGAAACTGATATTGTACTGCTAATTTGTGATAACAATATAAACCAATATGCAATCTGCACTTATTTAAAAGATGTGCATAGGATGTACACTGAACTTACAAAACACTGATTAGGGAGATCATGAAATCAAATCTTCGAAAGGGCACTTGTTTCAAACCCTTAAGGCAGTTCTTTTTCTTGGTTTAATCAGATAGCTAATCATTGTAAGTCACACTTTCCAAGAGCCAGATTCATCAATACTTGGAAACATGGATTTGTAATACTGAACAGTAACAATCTCAGGAAAGCTTGATGAAAATAAAAGCTGTAAAAAGATGGTCAGTAAGCACTTTGCTACTTTAAAAAACACAATGGAGAAAACGCAAGAATATTTTCTACTATAAATAAAGCAAGAATCATTTGAGGACTGATCCACCAATTTGAACAATAAAGAAACATATTCCCAAATACGCTGTTCTCTTAAGAGCTGGCCTTATCTCCAGCTCAGTGAGACTACATTTTTGTTAAATCACAGAAAGGAAATTGACATGAAACGTTATTCTACTGCCTGTATTTTTATTCTAAATTAAGCTTCTGGTGTAGTTCCCCATGTCACTTAGAGCAATAGTAATTTCTGATCTGGAGGAACGACCTTCACATTGAAGGGAAAAGAGAAGACTTGAACACCATCCTGCAGGATACAAAATAACAGCCTGCAACATGCCATTTGTAGATCATTTTTGCAGGCCAGCAGCCACAAATTGAAACTTGCCTATCATCAGTGGCAGATCAAATTTTAGGGCTTTTATAATGGTCATGGTACCGAAGGCTTGTTGATAGAGTAGATGTGTGCTTATAATGGAGGCAGCAGCCTTCATTGCGGTTTATCTAGACATGGCTGGCAGGATATAATAAGCTAAACGAGGTTGAAATGACAAAAATGTCTCCAGGCTTATGAAAACCGGGAACACTATTTCTAGGAAAACCTGGCAGTTTAGACAAAAATGACACACACTTAACTGCCTTTTCAGATAGATGAAATCGTTCGGGGCCAGAATCATTCATCTGCAGTGCTGAAACTCATGGACCTTCCATCAGGGGTGAGCTTGAAGACAGTTCTCTGGGTTGAGAAAACGAACTTGCTTCCCCCCCGATATGATTAAATTAGTTTTGTTTTCTTTCCACCCTTCCTCTCAATAAAATTTCACTCAGTTGTTGAAGTACTCAAGACAGAAAAATGTAAAGTGAAAAAAAGTTTCTTAAAATGGCTTGGAAATAGAAGCAAATATGAAAATTTCATGAAGGTCACATAAGCATGTCTTGCCATCCTCTACCACAATACGTAGAAGGCACTTAATAAAATGAAAGGCAACTGATTTAGAGATGACTGAAGGACAGGCTCTTTTCAAGGGTGTATTATTAGCCAGGGTATTTTATGCCACGAAGTAGCAAACAGGTCAGCAGTTTAGGGGGCTTCCAAAAAAGCATGACAAAACACAAGGTATTGCAAACCAAAACACTTAGAGGGACTTTTGTATGCACACACACACGTGTATGTATTTACTATAACAGGTGGAACAGCAGAAACCAAGCTCTATACAATAAGGGCCAGAAATCCTGTGCAGGCACATTTTTCTATAAATTGCCATGCTATAAAGTTTCTTGAACCATCTTCTGACATGGTTGGAATGGGCCCTGCTAAAAGAGAAGATAATGAATTAGAAAATTCATTGGTCTGTCTGATACGGAGCCTCCAGTCTTTCTGTATCCTTTGTTGCCTCATTTCCTTGCTTTAAGAGTTTTCCTTATTACTGGAATTCCTTTGCAGAATATTTACCTTGAATTTGATGTAACAGTGATGGGGCAGAACTTTTTCTTCCTACCCCAGTTTTGCAACTTAGATGATGAGGTCTCCAAGAAGGAAGCTCTGTCTTTGATCATTTATTTTTGTTTGGTTCTCTAAGTACAACAACCAGTCTCTAATAAAAACTCCAATAGCTTTTCAAAGCTTTTATCTTTCCGTATGATATGTTCCAAACTAAGCCTTTTCCTGAATGCGATTTTATTTGAAAACATAGGACAGGAAGAGTCCCTCCTTGATTTTTCAATTCATTTTTCTTAAACAAAAAAACAGTTTTTAAAGACTAATTTTTCTTTTCTAAAAAGAAGGTACTTTGGTGATTAGAAAAACCCAGAGGGACAAACTTGAAGTGGAACTTAGTGCTGCAATGTAATTGTGGCCAAAGACTCAGCCAGATTTGAAGGAGGACTTGATTTTATAGAAGCAACAACATTCAGTTACAATAGCTAATGATAAAAAGAAGTATAATGGAAGGGAAAGAAAACTTGTTTCATTTAAGGACTTAACAAACAAACATTCAGTACAAGACCTGATTAGGACAGATTACCTCTTTTTTTTCCTTTTATGACGTGTTCTGCACAATCACTTCAGGCACGTTGTGCTGTCCAGAGGTATGAGAAGACTTGAGATCTGGAAGTTTATTCCTGTGAAAGTAATAGGGAAAATACACTTTTAAATGTGAAAAAGTATCTGACCACCCTGATGACTGTGGATACTGTACTACGCACATACTCCATTACATTATTCTGCATTTGCATTTTTGTTAGGATAGGAAATTAAGTACTTTTTGCACAAGTGCTGAAAAAAAGGAGAAAATGAAAAATACATTTTATTTTCTCTGCAAACTTGAACATTTTGAAGATGTAGCTCTTTCCAAAAATAAAAAGCATTATAAAGAAAACAATTTTTGGTGAAGAATAAATCAATGGGAGTTTTTCCTGACACACTCTGAGTGTTTGTTGAGGTATTTTCCCCTCCTGCTTTCTTTCATCACTGCTGAATGCCTTGAAACTCACGTTATTATAGGGCGTGTATCATTGTTATCCAGGTAATGTTAGGACATTTAGAGCAACCTCTTACACAAAATTAAGTTGGAGTAAATCTCTAGGTGTGCTCTTCTGCTCTCACCCTGATTTCCATTGCAGGAAAACCAAACGCAGATGAAGAGGAGACCAACAGTGAGAAGCACACCTGCTCCCTGGTTTATTACTTTCACAGAGAATGAGGTGGAGACCAGTTCTTTCCCTACATCCCTGAAAGATGCTTTACCACCTTTGTATATTTGACATAAACGCAACTGTGAGCGCCAGGAACTGAACTGCAGAATGAGGGGTAGAAATCAGGGGGATGATGCAAGATACATAAAAGCCACCAAGAGAGATGCACAAAAAAATTACAACATGGTAAACATATTCTGAAGGGCAACTATTCCTACAGATGCTTGCCTCTACCAAAAAAAACCCAAACACCCTTCCCACCTCCCTTTTATTCATTGAAAAATAGTACCTCCTTTTAGGCACTGTTAATTCACATACAATATACACAAGATGATGCTGATAGAGAAAACCTATTTCTCACTAAGAGTAAATTCAGCAGGCTATGCTGAAAGCACCAATCTTCAGTGATACAGAAGTAGGACATCTCTAAAATTAAGCCTTCTTGAAAGGAAAATTTAAAACAAAACAAAAACGAGAGTCACATCTTCAATATAAGCTTACTAAACAAAAAAAAACACCCAAAAGAAAAAAACTCCATGAAACTTAAACCAGAAGCTTATAACAAGGCCCTTCTCAGTTAAAGTTATGGTGCTTTCCAAGGAAAGCTATGGAGATAAAAGGAGTATCACTGCAGAAGAGATAATTTTGTTAGTTCATTTGGATAAGTAGAGATTTAACCCACGAAGATCAGCTGTGTTCTGGCTTGCAATGTCAAGCATGAAGCTCTTGGGTATTCAGGTTTTAGGAATTAGGCCAAAAAAAGTTTCAAAATTGAAGGGTATTTTAACTGAACCTTTAGTTTAAAGTCTCTCTCAGGTAAACATAAGTGAGTTAAATATAATTTTTCATGACTGATTAGAATGTACATTTGACGATCAGTTGCATCTCACATTCTGCTACCTACCAGCTGGAATATTGATGAGACTTTTTATAACTTAGTTACAGCTACCTTGTGGAACAATTTAATCATATAAAATCTTATAATACAGATGGCCCGAGTAAAACAATAACAGCTGCTGGCTTCTGGTCTTGTCACACTGCTTTATCCCTTTGCTTCTTCCCATGCTATACAGCACACCCCTACTGCACAGGAACCGTATTTGAAGGATGCTATATGCAGGGACAAACTGAGTTTCTTCTGCCTAACATTCAAGATGCATAGCCCCAGAAGAGCAGCAGAGACACAGGGTGTCATAGGCTCAGGTCTTACTGAAGGAGCCCTCTGAGCAATGAGCTTATCTGACAATGTGGAGATTTTTTTTTTTTTTTTTTTTTTTTTGGTGAACAAAGTAGTTAATACTGAGAGGACAATACCAACCTATCTAACTGCTTGAAATGATTGTCCTTCTCAAACAAGACTTCTGCAAGGCTCTGGCACAGGGCTGCAGTCTCTAGTCAGAAAGCAGGACAAGCCTTGTCTAAATAAAGCATTTGGACTTTCAAGATAAAATTGCTTAATGTGATCTTTGTTGTTGGCTCTGCAGCAAAACAATGGAAGATGAAGAAGCATTGAAAGCAAACACAGCTCATCAACATACAACACTTCTTACTATCCAGCACATTCGCAAGTGCATCACATTCAAATGGTACCATTTATCTTTATAACCTTTTCTTGCTAGACTGAATTTCATTTCTTTCTTTGTCTGACCTCCAACTCCTCTGCCAGAGGTGGTACAGAAAATATGCAGCAGCAATGGGAAGGAGAGCAGAGGCAGAGAAAAGTATCAATTTATTCCACAGACTTTGTGACTAATCGCCTAGTAGCATCTCCTCAGAATTAATATAATCTTTGAAAGGTTCCCACATGTTTGAGGCTGACTCTGTGCATGTATGCTAATCAGCTTCAAATTATAATCAGGATATTAGAACACAACTTTGCTAAGCAAACGGCTGAGAAGATCAGCAAATATTCATCAGTGAGAAGAAAACAGAGCTTTGGACGGGAGAATCTGATTCCCATCAACTTTTGGCTGATCAGCACACAGCCTGGGGAGGAAGAGAGCCCTCGCAGTGGGAGCACTGAGGGCACTAGGCTGACGGGACCTCTCCCTCATGTCTGAGTGTAGTAGCCAGGCTGCGTCTCTCCTCTTTCCCTCTAACAACAACCACAAAAAATTACCTGTAATGCAGGATGGATGCTGTCTAGATAAAGTCCCCTTGTAACAGCTGGTGAGAGGATTTTTTTTTTTTTCTTTCTTGTGAACCCCCAGAATGAGTCATACAAATAGCCTCACATAGCAGCAAGGTGCTGAGCGATTCAGCTTTTCTGCTGAACAAGCTGGCATCAATCTGTCTTCTCCCCCTCTAGACTTCTCTTTTATAGGACTCCTCCAGCAACCCCAGTAGCACAGCCTGTCATGCCACAGGCACGCAACCACATAGATCGAGTGCACGCACTCTGCATGCTGTCTGGGTTCTGTTTGCAGCAGCAGCTACATGCAGCCTCTCTCACATGACATAAGCAGAGTTGTTGATGATGATAATTTAAAGCTTCACATTTCTTGCTCTTCACTAGCTCCCTTTCTTTGGTACATCCTGGAGGCCTCTGTGTAGGAAAGAGCAGGTGTAGAAGTAGCTAACAAGCTATTCATTAAGACTAGCTTGTGACAGAGATGACAAGCCAAATCACCCCCCTAAACTGCTGTTTCTCAGCATCCAGCTTTAAGGATCACTTTATTTGCAGCTAGAAAAAAATACCTGCAGCGCTATTGCTGGGGAACTAAAGCCTAGTGTACTACTAGTAGGCTTTAGTAACTTAGCCTACTAGTAAGTAACTTTCAGCTTCCATTTCAGCAACTCTACATCGAATATTCCCCCTGGAAATTCATAAAGCAGCTACACTGCCTGTTACATGTGTTATATAAAGACAATCAGAATGAGGTATTTGGGCAGTGACCTGCTTGATTTTATTTTTTGGCATTCTCTCCTTCCCGCCTCCAATATACATTTGTGAAGCATGAAATACATTCACCCTTCCTGACTCAGTTCTATTCTTTTCAATCCTGACAGAATACTTGAGGTTGGCAAGTGAACTGTGCTAGGCTGGGTCATGTTTTCAAATAAAGAAAAAAACTCCACAACACTGCAGTAGATTCATATAATTTTGGTTTCATAGCTGACAATCATTTTTCATCATTGTTTCAAGCATGAAAGATTTAGCAATGGCTGCATAGAACTTCAACGGCACAAACCTTTGATGTTCTGTCAAGCAGCTTTGCTTTTCTCGCTGTCATACACACCGCAGCCACAAATTACTCCCCGGCAATCCTAAGTGAGGATTATTAGAAAAAGCTGAGGTTTAAACAGTTATTAAAAGTACCTTTGTATTTCAGCAACATGCAAACAAGCAATTGTGTTCTTAAAAAAAAAAAAAGCCTGATTTTCTTATTTTAAGGTGCTGCTGATTTTTGTCCCTCTCAACTTGGTCTCTTTGGCTGGGCATTTTCACCTCAAATTCCAAGCAATCAAACTGTCATGAGCATCGCCTACTAAGAGAACACACTGAAACAAACAAAAAAAGAACATTAGCAATCTGCTTATGAGCTGCAAACACATGCACAGAAGCTGAGCAGAGCACATGTTTTTCTGAAAGGCCAGTTGTGCTATTTGGAGTGCAAACTCTGCAGGAGAAAGCTACATGGCAATACAGAATTAGAATACAGAATTCTATTTTCTTTTAAACTTCCACCTTCATAAATGGATGCACCACCAATTTCACCATGAATAAAAAAAAGCAAAGCTAAGTACTCTGAATTCAGGACAATTTTTTGCCCTGACTTGAGCTCCATGGGGCTGTCCAGAGGTTTCTTGTGGATGCCAATTTAAACTGAACAGGTAAAATGCAACTGACCTGTCACCACAAAAGTTTGTGCTTAAAAATCCACGTCTTGACCAGTAAAGTCTTTCACCTAAACAATGTGCACTCTTACTATTTTATTTTTTTACTTGCAGGTCTACTTCATCAACAGCATCTACAGATCACTGTGTTCTGTATTTTGCTATCACAGAATCACAGCATCTTCTTGGTTGGAAGGGACCTTTGAGATCATCAAGTCCAACCAACAGAAACAAAACAAAACAACAACAACAAAAAACCAAACACCAAAACAAAAACAAAACAAACACCCACAACCACACACCACACCTACCCAACAATCTCAGGCACTAGAGCATGCCCTGAAGTGCCATGTCTACACGTTTCTTAAATACCTCCAGGGATGGTGACTCCACCACCTCCCTGGGCAGGCTGTTCCAGTGCCTGACCACTCTCTCAGTAAAGTAGTTCTTCCTAATATCTAATCTAAACCTCCCCTGCCGCAACTTTACACCATTTCCTCTGGTCCTGTCATTATTCACTTGGGAGAAGAGGCCAACACCCACCTCTCTACAACCTCCTTTCAGGTAGTTGTAGAGGGCAATGAGGTCTCCCCTCAGCCTCCTCTTCTCCAAACTAAACATGCCCGGTTCCCTCAGCCTCTCCTCATATGACTTGTTCTCTAGACTCCTCCACTTCTCGTCGGCCTTTTTTGCTGCAGATCCCTCCCCCAGCGCAGTCTTACCTGCCCTGAAGCTGGTCTCCATGGCTATGACACCAGATCTGTGGATGGAGATACTGTAGACCCTTGGAGCATGCATTCCCCTAACTACTATTGCAGTTTTTGGGATGCAGATCCCCAAGATTTTAGCTTCATGACTACAAGTGATTTGTATTATCCAAACGAAAGATGGGGATAATAAAAATTCTCTAAACAATTGATCTGCCCAGGGTTATACAAGGAGGGGAGGTTAAAGAATATCAGCATTTTCCTCAAGCCTTGGAAATGAATACTGAAGATCATTATTAAGATCCTTAAATTTGAGAATAATGCTTAGGCTCCATTGCAAATATTTTACGGGAAACTGACCTTTTTGAGTAAGCCCTAACGTGATCTAGGAGGAGTACAGCAGTTTAATGAAGGGATACAAGAGTAACAGTAGCAATAAGCCAAAGAAATAGGCTTAGTTGTCTGTATAAGATTTGCAGATGAGTGTTTCATACGCATAATAATGTGCGGGCAGACAGGCATTCAGATCCCCAAAAGCTGGATTTGTCTAGTGGTGATAGGGTTGGGTAACTTACTCCAAATGCCTCAAATTTCATTGCTCCCAAGATTTAAAGTGACCTCTTCAGAGACTAGACAGTGATGAAACAACAAATCAAACAAACTTTCCCTGTCTCACAACTTAAGATGTCAATGAGACTATACAGGCACTATGTGATTACTTTTTGGTGTGCTAGTACTCTCACTTCTTTCTCAGTATTTATTTATCAAATACCCAAATGAACTCCTCAGGATAAAGCTACAACTCAAAAATTATTCACTGAAAAGAGCTGTTGAATAATATTTCATACACACACACATTTGTAGATAACCCCCAATCAGCAAAATTCATTGACTAAATTATATGTGGTTAATTATTCGCCCATCTCTCACCACACAACTTTCCCCCTCCTCCCTTTGACAAATTCCTAAAATGATCAAAATGCTGATCACAGCCCAACAGTTTATACAGCCTCTTGCCTTTATATCTCCCTTCCAGTCTCTTCCCTCCGGTCCTTTTGTAAGCAAACCCTTCTGGTTCAGTAATTTGGCGAACCAGTGAAATTTTTCCTTGCGATTATATAACTGCTGCGAGGCACTCCAGTCAGCAGGAATGCCATCCAGGAGATTCACAGCCGTAAAAATGCATTAACAACCCTCGTTCCCTACCACAGGACTTTTATTGGGTATGCAGTCCGTAGTTCTGAACACTTTGATTTACTGGAGTGAGAAGCAATGTGAAAACACTGTCAGGCTTCTGGAGCCACTGAGGTATTAGACTGCTCCATTCATGTACATCATGCTCATGAAAAGCACAGGAATCTGGTAGGCTATAAATTAGAAGATCCCGGAGGTGTGAGATGGGAGGAGGAATCATGAGGGTAAACTTAGCTTGTGATTAGGTTTAAATCCTGAGAAACATTAAACAAATTCTGGCTGTTTCATGACTGACTTACACCTTCTTTTTCTCACTGTTCCTTTATTTAGAATTTTCCAGCAGAAGTGCAGACCCACACTCCCCCTGCTCCTGACTTCCAGCCACTTGGGCCAGCAGGATCTGCCTGCGCTGTTGAGTTCTTTCTGTCATGTCCTTGGAAACCACTTAAGGTCTTTGACTGGATGCATTTTTAATTCTGCTGTGAAGGCCTTACAGAAGACGCTGCCTTGGCTAACAAGGCCTTCCACCCAGCCATGGCCCTGTACCACTCTCTTTTCTTTCCTTCACAGCTACCATAGTCCACTTTTTGAGGAATCTCTTTTAGACAAGGGAAACGAGCTCTCTTTTCCCACCCAGTCTGCACAGTGCCTGGTTTATACTATTAATATAACAGTCCTCTAACTATTAAAGGGTAAACTGCAGCTATAAAATTCATGCTGCACAAATTTCTAAATCTGAATTAGCCTTCAGTCACAAGTGCCAAATTGTATTAGATCCCATGGTCAAAGGATTTGTTGACCATTTTCAATCTTGAACCAGCCCCATAATTTACTTCACATCTGATACCTTGTTTCTGGATTATAAGATTCTGTATGATATTATACATTCTCCTTAACTCTAACCCTATTTGCAGGTAACCTTCCTCTGCGTTGATTCATTGAAATTAGCCTGAGAAGAGCCAGCCCTCATTTTTGCTCATATCGTGCACACAAGCATTGAACAACTGAAATTCTCTGCTTTCCCATCCCCATCCTTGCGGACTTCACAACCAGGTGTGAGATTTCCTTTTAGCTTACCAGAATTCAATGGTGAATCCAGCTGGTCCTCTCATGGTAGCACTGAAAGCTAATGGTACCAGAGAAGGAAAACCAAAGTCAAGAGTTTAGAGCCAGGATGCTCTGCTACAACTGCTTACATAAGCTTATACAGCAAAATAGGTTTAAGGAAAAAAAAAATTCCATATGAGTAAAATATCTTTTTACCTCATTTCCTTATGACTTGTTTTAGAAGTTTCTCCAGCAAATGTTTTTAACTCTTTAATCCTGGTTCTTTTCAGTTTCAGAATATCACAGCATTTTTTTCTTACTGTAATTTTTTACACAAATATCACCATTCATACCTTCAGCTCCTCAGATAAAATGGACCTTTTCAACAGACTACATTGGACTAGACATCCTTACTGCACAGTCAACCTTTTAAGGTATTTCTTAGGGCTCACTCCTGGCTTGATGGAGGAAGAGAAGGCAGGTGAACCTTAGGAAGGGCAATCGACTGCAGCCCTTAACTAGTCATTTTGCAGCTAATCCTCTGTAAGGCAGCTCTCTTCCACATGGTAAATAGGCTTCCTTTTTCTTCTCGCATCTCATTTCTAATGCTTTCAATGTATCTTAAGTAGAAGCAACCAGGCTTCTGTTCTTGGATACCAGCCCGGTTCTCCTTGACTTCACCAGCATGCGTGGACTATCAGAGGAAAAAAAAAAAATTCAGCTCAGTATAGTATTTACACTACATGCTAGTCATTAAAACAGCCACCAGCTCCTGTTTCATAGGCAAAGATATAAATTCCAGGTCATTACATAAACAGACTTTATAGTGCATTTGCAGAAGCCACTACAGCCCTCTGCTCACCCCTCAGAGGAGGAACAGGGACAACATCTTCTGAAACAGCAACACCCTACTCTCCTCTCATGCCAAGGTGCTGGTACAAACCAGAAGAAACATTGCACATCCCACTCACTGCCTGGTCCCCAGTGAGAACTTGACCTAAATTCTGTGGCAGAGCAGGAAAACCAATTTGAGATCTTGCAGCTGATCCAGCTAACATGAAAAAGTGAGAGAGTGCCTTAAGTAAGACTATGCTACAAGACAGAGTCATTTCCAGGACTGTCTCAGACGTCCTGTTCCTCATTTCTCCATCTGTAAAATTGGGTTAATACTTCTCCCTCACACACAGGTGATAATGAGATGATAGATGCTCAAAGACCAAGTATAGTCCACAAAAACACAAGTTTAATTTGGTACAAACTGGTAGCAACTTTAAAGTTTCAAAGGCAATTCAATTCATAGTTTTTTTAGTGCTGTTTCAAACATTATTGTCTACTCTGCTACTGCAGTTTGCTTTGCAAATCCACAGCTGTCAAACAGAAGTCATTAGGGGAAGGGGGGAGAAGATGGAATTTTTGTAAGAGATGATCAGGAGCAAATTAATTCATGTTGGCTATGAATTTTGCATCAGTAGGTTTCAGTGCAAATCCAATTGTAGTAAACAGTTTATATTCCCCCTCTAGCTATTGTTTTGAGCTATCTTCAGATGCATACTGACCTCCCTGAATCGCTTTATAGGCCATTCACATTGCAGAGGTTTTCTTTGCAGCTGATACCCCCAAGGCTGGTGTCTTCAGGCTAAAAACTGACACTGTGTGGAGCTCATATATATCAGCTCAGTGGAACTGTGCTGATTGATAGCTGAGAGTCTGATTTGTAATTAAAGAGTAGAAAAACTGGATTCTGAAAAACAGTGAAGGTGGAGTCTGCTATGAACTTGATGGCTCTGTAGTTTCAGACAACAGCCTTTAAAGTTTTCTGTGCAGGGGAACAGCCTGTAAGAGGTACCTCCTTCCATCACCTAACCAGTCACAATGCATTGCCTACACAGTTGGGCCAACATGGGTGATCCTGTAAATGAAAATCAGTAAAATATTCCAAGCTGAAAGGTCATTTACCTAATCCAGCTACAGAAACAATTTCATGAGCATAGCCAAGGGAGTACGAGTGTGTGAACATCCCTAAAACTATGGAGACTGTCTTTGGGTTAAAAAAAAAAAGCCACTTTCAGTGGCTTTCCCAGCAACCAGTCCTCACTGATACCATCCTCACCTGTGACCACCAAAAGCAATTGAAGAGAGCCCTTAGCCTAGTAATAAGGGGAAATAAAAAAAGGCATAATAGAGGCTTTCTTCATGACAGTCACTCGTAAGGGCTGCATGTCCATTGTTAATAGCCAATAAAAAAATTTCTTCCAGAAATTCTTTATGCCATTTCCACTGTCCCTTGTACTGCTGGTTGGTGGCATGCTGAAGACCTCTTCTTACCAGAGCTTTAAATAATGCACAGGCACACAACTCACTCCAACTTGGATTTGACACTTTTCCTCAAGATTAAATGGGTTACTCATAAAGACAGACAACTCACTAACTTCAAAGCTCGCTGTCTTAGCTAACAAGAAACAAATTGCTTCCCCAGTGACTCCTCGCAAGGGAGTAACACAGAATAAACCTATGATATTTGCATTAATTCATCTTTAAACATAAAGTGTAATAGATTTCATTTCTTTAAGATATTTTCACATTATTTAAATGGACTTGTTTTAAAAGCCAGTAACATGTTTGCTTTGGGGATATTTTGCATTTATATTTACCTTTGGCTGGCAGTTCATTTTATGGGAAGATCTGTTGGAACTAAAGCAGTAGAGGATTACAAAGATTTTAGAAAGGATTTACATCTGAGGCTATTTTCATCCTAATTTTCAGTAATGCTACTTTTCTCAGTTTAGTGACATTTAAGGATATTGGAAATCTTTCAGTGACAGAGCACAGCAGTGATCTTGGCTGCCTGAGGAAAGTGGGGCTTTACTGCACTTGTCCTGATACCTGCTGCCTATAGAGCAGTTCTGATCAGCAGATATCAAAGCACTTTGCAGAGGCGCTTGATTGCATCCACCTGTTTTTGCAGTGGGGGAAACAGATATGAAGCAGTGAAGGCAACAGTATTGTTTGAAGGCCAGCAGAAGAACGGTTAATTTTTTTCTTGTTTGCTTACAACACACACCACAGATTACAAGGTTCTTGCTCACTCTGTCCTCTCAAATTATGTCAAAGTACTTCGAGACCATTATTAGGGTATTCCTGAGCTACCTAGTCCTGTTTTAGGACTCACTGTCCAGTTACCTGCACTTCCCTCTGCTGCCAGGGGAACTCTGCAGCAGAGCAGGTATAAAAGGGGGCCACATATCATCCCAGTGCACAGTCAGCATATATTAGTTTAATCTGACAATAAAAGTGGACTTTAGTAAAATGCTGTCAATGGTAGGACCTGAGGCATGATTCAATTCTGGACAGAAGAGTATATGTATGTGCAAATCTGTAAGATTGTGTAAGCTCAGACATCCATCAAAGCGAAGAAAAACCTTTCTGGGGCTCAGCCGCCAGCGCCTCTTTGAGCCAAAGAACTTCCAGGCTCCAGGCACTCTCACAGGATTGCTGGCCTGAGAAAACAGAGCTGTTGTCCTGTTTTCATTGCTGACCTAACCCACAGCAGCAACACCCAGTGTCACACAGCGTCAGCGATGACACCCCATTGCCTGAACAGCTGCATCACTACTAGCATTTGTTTTATCTTCTGATCAGCTGTAAGAAATTAGCTATCACACAGAAATTAGATTGACTCACATTGCACTGTTTGGGAACGGTATTTGTGCAAAGATTCCCTTAAAGCAGACATGAGGTTCTGTATTTTTTTAATAAAGTTCACAACTGAATATTATGAAGTGCTGGGGCGGGGGGAGGGAGGCAATCAACACCTTGATCATTAGGTAAATGCTTTTGAGTTCTTTTTTTGCTTTAAGATTTACTGTTTAGCCAATCCAATTCCTATCATGCGCAAGTGTTTCCTATATTAACAGGAGAAGAGTGATTTGTGGGTAGTGACTGGGAAACAGGACATCAATTTAACAGGGCCATTTGGGGTTAGCACAAAATGACAGAACAGCAGGAAGCGGTTAAAAGCTTCCCCTTCAGTAATCAAAGCCCTGCAATTTTGAGTCTTTTCCTCCAATCAAGTAGTGTATTGATGAGAAACCAGTTCTGATAATGACCTTTGAAAGACCTCATTCTGGCCTTCTGGAGTAATTCATTTCTCTAACTATGGTGTCCTAACAGGAGCTCAGCAAAAGCACGTCCTCCACACAATCACTTGAGCAGCATGACAAATGGCAGAAACCAAGGACAGGAGATTTCTGTTCCTTTAACTTGGCTGACTTTTTTTTTTCCTTTGAAGGGTCCTGATCTTGGCCTGACTATGCAGGTATTGCTTTTTCTATGCATATCTTCCTCTCTCCTACCTGTCTCTCCCAGCTCATTGAAATTATGGATAGAGTATCTTTACTAATTCATCAGTCCTACTGTAACCTAGTTCGTTCCTGCATTGCATATTTTTAGGTTTCATTCTGTAAGCCTGCCTCCCAAATCAAGTCTTGCTCACATTTCATTCCAAGCTTTAGTTCAATTAATTTTCTTTTCAGCACTGACAGAAAGAAGTGAACTCTCCTTTTTCTTACAAGGGCAGATATGGAGGTGCTGAATGCCAGCTTTCCTAGGCGGGAAACAGTAGGTGTTTGCTCTCAGCCCTGCTAATGTTGGGAGTCATATTTCATTACATGAAAATACACCCTCAACACCAGTGACAAGCCTGCCAGTGCAGACTGCATTGTTGGAAAGGAAGGAATGAATCAGAACAACAGTATCTTTCAGCTTATGTAACTGACCATTCCACAACTTGCATTTAGCACTCCAGTGTTCAGTTTTAAGGCTCTGCCTTTTCCCAGTACCCCAGAGCTAGTGATGCCCATGATCACTGCGACTGCTCTGTTTGGGAGTTCTGCTTGTAAAACAGTAGGAACTCCAAATTTTAAATATCTCATGTTGCACTTCATTGATCTTTAAAGCTCCTAATACCAGCTCAGAAATGCCATGAAATGCTGACCCAGTATGAACTCACTCTGTCAGTTCATATTTGTTCAAAACATCAGCAGGCTTTATGCCATATCTGGGATCATTCCCTCCTCCTCTCCCAGCTGGCAGAAACGTGATGCAGAAATCACGGAAGTTGCAAAGGCTGTCCTGTGTGCCCCAACTAATTCACCAGAAAGGCATCATGTTGACCCCATGCCTAATTCACATCAAATTGGGATGAGTATTTGATAAGTGAATACAGCACCCTGCTACTGCCATCACTGGAAACACGGTGGGGGTGCAGGGAAAGTTTCCTCTCCCAACTGTGTCTTGGGACTCCTGCTCTTTACCATCTTATTACAAGCCAACAAAGACTCTACATAGAAGGGCAAAGGAGAGTGCTTAATATGACAATTATAGATTATATTTGAAAATTATTTTCCTAAGCAGGGTCAGCCAGCCTGCTCATGCCCTGGCACTGAGGAGGAAAAACAGCTTATGTAGCATATATTGTAAAGAAACTACTATATGAAACATGGAGGACAAAGAAAAACATGTATTGGGCTATATTCTAAGGCAGCAAAACAATGTCTCTCTTTGTAGGATCTAGGAAAATCTCAAGCATAAGCAACTTTAAAAAAATCATTTAAATAGTTGTCATGACTGTATTCTTACCTTATGTCTTTTGATTTGGCTCCCATGATGCCCGAACAGTTCTCCTGAAGCCAGTTTACTGTCTATTGTCTGTGCCTGATGAGAGCTCTTATTTCTGATTAGATACTTTTCCAGATCTCTGATCTCCCTCAGCATCACTTCTCCCTAAGCACTAATGGTGTCTGATGCAAGTACCACTACTAGCGTGCCCTGGTGGGTAAGAAGAAAAGCAACACATCACATCTTAGCTTAAGACTGCAACCAAAAGGCAATATCCTCACATCTGGAAGAGCCTTTATATTGTGCTACCCTCACACGCTAAAAGTTCTGCAGGGTTTAGTACTTCTAAGCTAAATACAGTTCACTGGTTCTTTTATCTATAAAAAGTCCCACTACAGAAACAAGCCAGACACGCCAAGCTACTGCTCTCTATGAATTTATTTTATTGCAGCACAACTTCCTAAGAACAAGGCATTGGAGAAGAAAGCAGACTTTTCCATGTATGCTTTTAAGGTAGATGTGAGTCCTGTCCTCTACCACTTCCTCTGAGCACACTGGAACTGCTGGCTTCATATAGACAGAAGCATGAATTAGCCTTTGCAGAATCACAATTCTTACACCCTAGAAAATAGTGTATTAACACTCATTTTCCCTTTTAACCACAACCAGAAATCGGCTGGAGAAAGTGAGACTAGGGAACACTGAAATACATACATACACATACATACACAAGAGTTACCCTGCCATGTTAGGTCAGCATTCAGCACATCCAGGAGAGCAGCTGACCAAAGTGCTGGGATGTCCCACCCTCCACCAGTCCTTTCCACCAGGTGCTCCCAGTCCCCTCAGTCTCAGTACACAGGGAATTGCTGGGCTTCAATCACGTGGAAACCTCTGGCAAATAGCAGGAATAGGCAGCTCAGGGTAGAGGAGAGCTGGAGACCCTCCCAGGATAACAAGGAAATGCAACTTCAGTAGTGAAAAATCACAATCACAAGCCATTCAGCAGCCCAGCTGTAACCTTCCATCACAGAGAGCATTATGATACAAGATCCCAGTTCTTCGGCTCATGAGATCAGCTTACTCACTACAGCCCTGCAGCTGGGAGCTTCCACTGCTGCCTTCATGCAGTGGTCCCCCACTGCATTTTATGCCTTCCGATTCTACGTGGCTGCTGAATTGTTAGACATGATGTTCAGCACGTGGCTGCTGTCAGCATAAGTCAACAAAAGGTGTTTCTCCCCTCAGGGAAACGGAAACCGTTCCTCTGTACTTAACCACAGCATCACCACTGAAGATATCTCCCCACGCAAGTCCCTATTTGTTTTTAGGCTAAAACCAGCCATGGCTATGTTTGAAATGCTGATGCTCCCCAAGCAGCACTTAACGTAACTGTGAAGCTTTAAAATGAGATACAGAAAATTGCATTTGCTGGTATCTGTTCATATGTAAACCCCATTGGAGCAGGATGGAGGATCCCTGAAGGCCAACTATGTTATCTTTGTCTATAGAAAACAATTAGAAAGCTAATTTTAAAATGCTACAATTAAAGGCTTAATATAAATGCATTTCTGATGCTATCAACAAGCTCAGCAGACTTCAAGAAGCTCTTTCAAAATAACAGTGCCTTCAAGCAAAATAGCTGGTTTTGTTTTTCCTTCATGCTGAACAGACTATGGGCAATTTACACTCACTTTCTAGTCTTAAAAAGACTTTATCCACACTATGCATCTTATGTGCTATGAATTCCACACACAGATTGTGAAAATCTACATAAAGCTTCATACAGATTTACCGTTGTGCCTATAGGTTCATGGCTGAAGATAAAGCATACTAGTAGAAAAGCTCAGGGTCAGGCATATAAAAACTGATGAGCAGGAGTTTTGTAAGATTTAATAGAAAGGTTTTTACCTATATTTTAGATAATCAGATTACAGTGGGATTTTAAAATTAATTTCCCTTTTTTGGGCAGTTTTATGTTGCGTTTATAATAATAATAATTTACGAATAATCACACAAATTGAACATTGCACATGAAAATCCTGGGTTTATTGAGGTCACTAGGGCAACTCCAACTGATTTCAATTCGGCCAGGGCCTCACTTTATGGCGAAGTCCTAGGGAGAAAATAAATTCAGACTTCTGGAAACAGAGTAGCATGCCAAAAAGTGGTTTTTTAATTTTATTTTGAACATAGTCACTCTGCCATGAGAGAAAACAGCTCCTTTCATTGCCTTCAGGAAATCAGCAGGTAACCCTGCTCCCACTGATTGCTTGCAAGCATGGTAGAACAGGCTGGCTTAAAAGTTGCTGCTTTTCACAGCGGCCAAACACTGCTGATGAGCTGAAGTCCTCATCTCACCCCTGTGCCAGGATCTCAGCTTCCACTGAGTGCTGAGCTTGGGAGGTCCAAAAAGACCCTCCTGTTTACAGCAGTCCCAGTCAGCTCCTTTAAAGAGGTCCAGGCTTGTCCAGGGCTGTAGGATAAGCAGTCTTGCCTATCAGAGGCCAAGAAATCTTGGGTTCCTACTCCTGAAAGCTGAGCACTCCTAAGGAGAACGTTTTAGATGGGACCTGGCTTTTGTGAGAGGCGGTGGCTGTCAGCTCCTAATGAGTTTCCAACTAAGCGGGAACAGAGTCCTTCTCCACCAAGCAGGATTTTACATGTGAGACAAATAACAGAATTCAGCTCTTGGAGCCTTCTTCCTCCCAGATCTAGAAACATCCTGTTTTCCTTCCACTTCAAACTCCCTTTTTTTCTGGCGTGAATACACACATGCTTCTCTGCATCACTGAACACACTACAAGAGATCGACACATCTCTACTTAACTTCAATTTCCAAAGCAAGTGTCCTAGCACCTCTGTCAGATTTCAGCCAGAAACAGAGGACAGTGTCACTTTGGATGAGCTAGGCCATCCTTTATTCATCTTGTCTACTTAGTTCTTACTTGTTTATCAGAGAAACTGAGGCTGCTAGTAACACCGATCTCCTGCAACATACCTAGCTAGACTGCTGCTGCCAATGTGGTCCTTCCTGCACCAAATCACATTGACATCTACCACACATGTAAGAGCTGGTATCACCAGCACAGAACAAGGCATAGCACAGTTCCTGTTTGAAGCCAGTTCGCCAACTATGGAGAAGCACTGGACACATAAGAGAATTTGGATCAAGAACATAGGAGTGTGGTACCAAGTATTGCAGTAAGAATTCTAGGAAAACAACTTACCAAAAGTGACAAGTTTGATGCCTGTAAACATGCTTTAATCAGAATACTGGATCAAGCCTGAAGGTACTGTTTTCACTAGGGAAGATTTCCTCAATTAAATTTCCATGTCTCTGCATCACACTGTGGAACATTTCTTATCATCACCTAGTAATATCTGAAAGCTCTTGGAGATGGACAACACAGAAGTGGGGCTTCAGCTTCACTGACCATAAAAGTATTTAAAATGAAGTTTTGAATTTCCTGGAAAAAAAAAATTTTAAGTAAGGAAATAGCCAGAATTCTGAATAATATTATATAATTAACTTTTCAGCAGAGAATGGCCTCTTGGCACTAACTATGTCTTTTATTCTGATATATCAGAGACTGAAAACCATGACCTTTCCCGTGCCAACTGTCTTTCAGAATAAACACGAAACCCTCCCCCTTCATCTCCACATACTTAATGATATTAATAGAACATTAAAATATTAATGCTGGTAGACAAGGTCTTTGATAAAGCACATAAATGAATTCATTCAATCTAGCTCATTAGCTTAATATAGTCAACCTTTTTACAATGTAGCTGATTAACATTTTCATTGTTCTTCCTTGTTTTTTCTTTAGACTTTTACTTCTTTGGGGATCAAAAGATCTCTGAATACACAAGCTCAACAAATATCAGTGCACAACTGTACAACAATAGAAATAGCTAAAAGAGAAAACTAAGCAAAGGCTTTCAAAGCTCGTGCTTCAAAGATACTGCACAAAACAACCATTTAAGAACCATTTTTATTTGTATGTTTAACGTGATTATACACATTCATGAGTCCAACAAGATCTGCACTGTGACATTAAAGATACAGTACAATAACATTCAACATGAGGTACTTCATATTTATATATATCTGTCCTTTATAAATAATGCTGTAAGCCTGCTAAGGTCAAATACTGCTCCAGCACGAATGGGTGCTGGGACCTGAAGTTAGCTGAGTTTATCACAACAAATAAAAAAAATATCCCAGAACAGGTCAGTGCAATAAGTATGTAAAAATTAAAATGTTTACTTAAATACTATTTTAGATATGCAGAAAGTATATTGCATTATACTCTCTTATCACAGATTCCCCTCACCAGGAAAATCAAACATACAAGTAGCAAAGATGGCCAGGTACAGTTTAAGACAGAATCTATGGAAGAATCTCTATCGACATTATGCTTACTTTCCAGGTTGATATGGCTGATGCTTGCAAAATGTCAGTGTATTCAAGCTGGGATGCTACTGCTAAACCAACCAAATCCACATTTAGACACCTGTTTAAGTGCCCTCATGAGTGACCGGTACTGGTTACCTTCTTATATACCAGTACCTGTTAGCATCAAGCAGTGCTCAGAATCAAGCTGCGTTGTAAGCATTGAAAGGTGTTTTGGGGTGCTTATAATTATTCATCCCTATTGAAAAACTCTACATGCACCAGCTCCTAAAACCTGGAATGGACTCAGAGGAATTAAGCTAGAGGTTGCTTTCATCCTATTTCGTCAAAAAGATTTCATAAAAGCAGCAAACAAAAATAATAATTAAATAACAGCTAATTTTCTACAGATTACAGCTACACAGTATTCTGATCTCCTAACTTCTGCTCCAGCCAGTGAATGTAGTAGATACCTCACCTTTACGTGTAGATAATTAAAAACGAAAACATAAATTAAAAGTGAGAACCCAAGCCTAGTTATACCAGTGCAGTATTCTCTGATTTGTCCCACCAGCTGAGGCACCTGATTTTTTTCCAAACAACTTGGAATGCACCTTGCTACTGCAAGCAATTTGTCAATCTGATCATCACTCAAGAGTAATTACATCTACATCAATTGCTTGCTGTAAGAGAACTTAATCAGCTGATTAGCATATTTCTCTGCTTTTAAATGTATTTAAATAAATGGAATTGCTGCTCAGATGTTGTCTAAAAGTAGATGACCGTTACCTCATCACAATTTTAAGAGTCCCTTTTGCAGTCTCTTCAGCAATTCTTCCTCCATTCCATACAATTATACTCTTGTCTATTTTACGCTGCAGATCTAAATATAATTAACTGGACGCTTTTTTAAATCTCTCTCTTGGAGTTTCCATGGAGCATTCTGTTTAGATGTCACTAACAGTCTGGATTATGTACATCTGTTACAAAAAAGCAAAACATTTTTCTATATATTTTGAGGGTATTTACATTTCAGAAAGAACGTTGCTTACACACACAGTCATAGGTATGTATGTATATAAAACATTAAACACTAACATGGGTAAAAAGCATAGATCTTGCAGGGCAGTTTTTTACCTGACTCTCCTTTCATTACCTAGAGAGAAGATCTGGGATTTGGCCATAAAGTGTTTGATGTCTACGCTCTAGCTTTTCTTATTTCAGATGGTATTTTGGACACTGCAAAGATGTATTGGCACTTTATGATGGCCAGGGGCCAGGATCCCAACCGTCAAGAAACACTTAGAGTAATAGTATTAAACTGGTAAGAAATCATATGAGAAAAACATTTTTATTACAAAACTGGCAAGTGAATTTAGGGTTATGCTGGATTAATGTGTTGATATACTATAACATTAATCTTCAGCCTGTCTAAAGAATCATTTGGTCCTCTCAATTTGTTAAAACATATACAACAAATAGAACCCACTTCAGAGATGAAATAAGAATGAGATGTTTCACAATAGGTATTGTGCCTCTGAGAAGCAATTGTCCCAAAGCAACAGTAAAGGATTTTCTTATATTTAAATAGTACCTGTATTTCTTACTGGTTTCCTTCCTTGATAAAGGAGTCATGATCCCCAAGGTTTTTCCAAAAACAATACAGACATATGACAGGAAGCTTGAAAAAACAACAATTAAAAAAAAGGACTCAGACAAGGAGAAGTTCTGCACCACATAATCCTCTGACATGTCCTCTGACCATAAGCAGTTGCAAGAGATCCAACACTAACCGTTAGAGGAGACTTCCTCCTCCTCACTGTTATCTGATGAGATATACTAAGTGCAACATGATCATAGTTGGGAATCGTCTTGTCTTTGTCTAAATTTCCACTGATCAAGTACGGTAATAAAAAGAAGAAATGTCATATTACAGAAAAAAGTCCAAGTCAGGATTGGTACACTCTCTTGTTCCTCTATAATCTGCCTCTACCATGTTTAGGAGTAAGAAAACCCCCCCACCCAAAACAAATAAAAAAATATCCTGCATTGGATGCTAGATATTAATTCTCATTTATTTAGCAAGGGTTCAAAGAAAACCCATTTAAATAGCAAATCAACTTCAATGTAGCAAAAACTAGGTCATGGGAGTAGAGTTTCAAAAGCTGCATGTACAATTTCAATGTATGCAAGTACTTCCTTGCCTTCAAGGTGGAATTTCTAGGAAATAAACTCTGAGGGGTAACTTGCCAAGCCCACACCCCCCCTCCACTGTAAACATGTCCATGCACTGTGGACACAGTCAGACTGATGTGTAGCTTCCTGAAAGCTGTCTGCTTCTCTCCGTTTTCCTCTGCAGCCATCCCAAATAGTTGGCTGCAGAAGAATCTGACAGGATGAAGGTTTAAACCTATGCTTTCTCTACTTATAACTGAAGCACTTCTTTCAGCTCCCATGATCAAAAGCAGCTCAGTTTACTAGAATCTCTCAAGTCTGAAAAGCAGACAGGACAGCTATAAAACAAGGCTTCTCATTTTCTACCCCTACCTCCCCAAATAATTACAAGCAGAAAGCAGGAAACGAAGAAAGAAAAAATGGATCAATGAAGACAGCATTTAGTGAGATAAAAAGAGAAGGACATCCTCTGGTGATTCACAGGTGCATCAAAGAAAGCATCACCAGCAAACCAGCACCTCTCTTACAAAGCCTTTAAAACTTGCTTGTTCCTAAAAGCTTCCAGTTTAAATATTACACTTAAACTTTATCACCAACAATGCTACAAGTATAGCAAGCCAGTAACTTGCCCACAGCATTTAGTTACATATTATCTGTACTGATCACATATCTGCAGATAAAAAGCTAAGTGTCAGTAGGCCTGAACCAGACAGGTTCTTCATAGCAAAATGCTTCATCTCCACACACCTTCACTCAAGCATAAAATATCAGTTCAGGAATTTGCCCTCCCTGCACTCCAGTGCCATTTGTACTGTCCGAAGAGCACTGAAACTGAACAGTCACCTTCCCACACTGAACTTCTGTCATTCCTTCTTGTCCAAAATAGCTGAGTTCATTACCATCCAGAATCACGCTAGCTGTGTAAAACGTGTCAGGCTCAATCTGCACTGGATATTCGAACCACACGGGAAAAGTGTTACTAGAACCATCTGAGAAATATTTACTCAAGTTCTGGCCTAGGATAACTCCTTGTCGCTTGAGTTCAATCTTGGCACTGTACTCTGCTGATCCACAGCTGGAGCCGTACAGCCCAAAGCCAGCAATAAACACTCTCTTATCAACAGCAAACTGGATGCTGTCACACCGGCCCCTGTAGCGCCACTGGTTGCTGCGGTAAGCACAGGACTGGAAACGGTGACACCGCTGAGGAACGAGGCCTTTCCGGGGCTTGCTTACAAACTGTAACTCTGGCTTTTTGGCAGCAGTATACCAGAGGAAGATATCATTGGTTTCATTGAGAGTCAGAATCCCAGACTGAGCAGCGCCATTTGCAAAGTCGTCAAGTGCCATAGTAGGGATGCGTATCAAGTACAGAGCCTTTCCGAGGACTTTGCGCTTGTTCTCTATGGTAGCCGTTAGCTCTTGTCGCTGACACTCCACTTCAGCCCAGTTCAGAGCTGCTTCAAAAACAACAATTTCTTTGGCATTCAGAGTCTCCCTTCGGAGAATGCTTTCAAGTGTCTGAAAATCAATGTCACAGAATCCCTCAGACTTCAATGCTAGCTCAGCTTGGGCATCAATCACTTCCCAACAGCGCTGGGTCAGGTCAGGTTCCTCAAATAAGCAGCTTTGGGAAAGCAGCACACAGGCATTCTTTGCACTTAGACTTGTCTCTAGAAAGTTGACGCAGGCCCGGGCAAGATGAGGGACGATATACTTCTTGGCAGCATAAAGAGTAGCCAGTACGGTATCTGCAGCCAAATCAATTTCATCACAATATATGTATCTGAAATAAAACACATGCATGTAACACTGCTGCTTAACACAAAAACGCAATTTGTCAACAACATCTAAAAATTATAAACAAAGAATATTTAAATGACTCCACATTAAAACTAAGCAGTGCTTTTGGGGAACATTGATTAAAACCAGAAAATACAAACCAAATTCATCACTCATGTAAGACCATGGAACAGAACAGGCTTAAATCTAAGGTGAATAAAACATCACATTTGGGGTACATGCTATGTAGACAATGGTTACGTTTACAAACTATGGTACCTACAGCTCTGTTTTCCTTCCATATATGCTCTGGCTAATGAGAGGCTATCTTCCCTGGCAGTAGCTCCTCAATGGCTACCTTACTTGGCTAACACAACAGTCTGGAACACATTTTACGAAGACTACTTGGACTAGGTGTCCCATGATGGTGAATGATGATTTACTGAGGTGGATATATAAGTACCAGAATGAAAACAAGTTTATTGGGAATAAGTAGGTAGTCTAAGAAGAGAAATGCTATCAAAGTATAACAGTTGCTATCCATTTTCATAACTACTGCATTGGGGTTTTTTAGGGGGTTGGCTTGTTTTGGTTTTTTCAGTTTGTTTTTAAACTGGGTGATAAAGCAGAGAGAAAAATGAAAAGGCACAGGATTCTAATTTTCAGATTTCTTAATGCTTATAACATCCTAGCTCCACTAGTACTGTGTTTTCTCTCAGTCTCATTGCATAAGGAGGAAAAAAGCTTTACTGCTACAGTAATGTTGTGGAAGAGATGAAGGTGAAATTCTATTTATGTGACTAAACTGCTGGGATTCGGTGCTCAGAGAAATGAAGCATTGTACAGTTTGTTCTTTTTAATATCTCATGCTTCAGGGCCCCATTTGCAGCTGGTGAATGCAATGTGCTAAAACCATGCCAAATGCAATTTTACTCTTCATAGGGATAAGCAAGCCTTGATGGTTATGGTTGATAAAAGTGCCTTCCCCAGTAAACCTGAAGTTATATGCGATCCTGTACTAATTAAAATTTTTTGCAGAACAGATGTGCTTATAAAGTGGAATTAGTACCTACACTGATCTGATTATAGTTGTAAATATCTTTATTTCTATTTTTGCAGGTGTAGGGTACTATCCTCCACGCTACACTTAAAAAACATGCTCAGAGCAGACTGCTCAAGCAATATAATAAAATCTAAGAGGTTACAGAGAAAAAGAATACTTACACAAACCCAAACTTTTTTTTTTTGAAAAAAACCCTTTATTACGTAGTTTCAGCTGGGCTATTTGTAACAACAAAGAGCACATCTATATATCACTGGTTACAGGCTTAGCTCCTTTACTATCCAAAAAAATTTCAATGTATCAATTCTTTCCTTTTTATGATTCTCCTCATTGCTTTCCAAGTCTTTTCTCCTTTCTATTGCTTCTCTTTGCCTGCTAGTACAGCAGAGAACGATGACATCTGTTTTAAACTGAAATAGTACAAAAGTTGCTAGTTTAATATTCATGAAAGTGAAGAACTAATATCACTGATTTACAACAGACACAGCACAGATCAGCTGTCAGCAATATTACGCACTTCTCACTCTGCCAGTGCACCAACTCTGGTCTGCAATTACTGATATTGCCATTTCACCCTGTTCTTAAACAGAGGATTCTGCTAGACCACAGGGTTTGATGTTTTACTAACACATATATCCTGGGATAAGATGAGACCATGGTTCTAACTTGAACAGTCAAGATTATGATAAGATTTAACACATTAAAGACACCAATTCAGTGCGTCAGCTAGACTATGAATTTAACCCTAATTTTAAAACTGTAGAGAACAGCCAAAGCAATTTTATACTGGGAGAATAATTAGTATCTACCAGTTGTGGTATTATTTCCTGTGTTACATCTGGCAATACCTTGTTTGATGTTTGTTGGCAGAATGCCCACTATATAGTAAAAGATAAAAAAAAAGTATGCTATAAGAATTCACTGTTCAGTGGAGAAAATCTCTAAAAAACAAACAACAAAAATAAGCCCCAAACCCACAAAACCAAACTCAACGTATTTTCTAACAAAAGTTATGATGCATCCCTCCCAACTGTCGAAAGGAGCAGATGAGGGAGAGGGCTCCTTTGGGATAGGTAAAAAGTCTTTTCCTTCTGTAGCAACAGTATCATGAGTCTTCTGCCATCCACTGCTCAAAAGCAGTTGCAAGGAACACTCATGGGGATGATTTCCCAAGGGGAGAGGAGCGAAGGGGACTGTGGCTCCCCTCGAGCTCCACCCAGTGCAGCACACGCACTGAATCCTGCAACGAGGGAGTGCTGAGTGACATCCCTCCCCTGCACTGTCACGGCTGCAGACACCCCTGGTGTTCGCAGACACAGGAGCACTCTGCAGGTTCAGGCACACTGTATCAGTGGAAGTTAGTACTGGCAAGAGTAGCTCAACATCCACACAGACCACAAACTTCTTGTTGTCTTTTGGTTTTTATTAAATAAAAGCTGAGAAGGTGAAGAGTTCCATGGTTTTGGCCATTCTCTCAAAGATAGTTTTCAAAATTGCCATGGGCTAAATAATATGTCAAGACCTAGATGCCACTAGTGATACTCTTTTCCAGGTCTGCTCTCTGAACACATTTCTTAATGATAAATTAAGAAAGCATTCATGTTTTTTATGGCAAACCATGCTTAGCCAGAGTGAAATAGATTTGCTGTTCAAAAAGGAAGGGGGGCTGGGTGAATCCAAGTATCTTGTATTTGTGCCTTGTAAAATTCTGCATGAAAGTAAAACACAAGTCTGAGCTCTCCAGAGAACACCTGCAAAACTAAAAAGGCCCAAAGCAGGGATCCATAACACACCTACCTACATAATGTCGTATCTTAACTTTGTATTCCAGGTCTATAGAACATCTGTGTGACTTCAGCTTTTCCTGACAGCTATTGATATTTGCACAGAACATTTCTGATGTTCGTGATGACCTATAAAAACCTCTATGCAACAAACTCTATATGAAACTTTAAATGTCCACCTACAGTGCCACTGAAATGTAAAAGAAAAAAAGAAACCATTCTGTAATCACAAGCTAGTCAAAACAATCTACGAAATACAATACATTGCTAGCTAGCGATTACACCATTACATGCAAGAAAATCTGCAGCGTGTTAAAAGGATCGCTATCAGATACTAATGTATATTCTTTATCAGAAGGCAATGGCAGTTACTAAAGCTGAAGGGAAAAAAACCCTTAAAGGCATAGCATTTCTGTGATAGGTTATTTCTCTTTAATAATCCGAGTTTAATAGACACATTCAAGGACAATTCAGCAGGGAAGCTGCTTCATTACGCTCATTTAGGAAGACAGTATTTCTTATGCAGTTTGCAAGATGAAAAATAATGATCATGTAAACTGACTTTTTTCCCCCCTTAGAATAAAAAATGCTATTAATGTAAACAGCCTTGTTATCACTCTCCAAATGCATCAATATGATAGATGAGGAGAAATTTAATTTTCAGAGGCTATATTCAATAACTTTGGGTCATTTTTCTAAGATAAGACCTGCACACAGCAAGTTTATAAAAGAGCTGGAATGATGTCAATATACAAACCCAGCAATTCTGGGTTTGGGGATTTTTTTGTGTGTGTGTTTTTAACTTTTCACTATGCTTGCAATGTATAACAAGGTTTTTTTGTTACAGCTGACAATTCTTTTTAGTAACTCCATTCCTCTGTGTAACCTGCAGTGACAAATCAGATCAATAGGCATTACAGTATACAATGTGCCCAAAGATCCCTTGTCAAAGTTATTCTTTATAACTGCCTACATTAGACTAGGAATTTGAGGGGAAGAGTAAAATGACCTAAAAGTTTAAAATACTTGAAACACAAAAAGAAGAATATTTTAAGCAACTGCTTTCTGTTTTTATGCAAGTCTAATACTTTAACTATGACATTACCAATGTATGTATACATCATAAAGGAAAACATATCCAGCAGATGAACGATGCTTACTTCAGCATTGCGAGAAAAGCAGCAGGCTCAACATCTGGTATACGGATTTCATCTTTGTCCTCAGCAAGCTCTCCATAAAACATCGCATGGAATACAGAGCTCCCAACAGCCAGGACATACTGTTGAGAAAGGGAAATCTTATTTCATGCTTTAAACTGAAAGCACTGCCAACAAAAACAATGTGGGAGAGCCACTCTGAGCACACTAGGCTTCACTGACAGACTCTACAGACACACTTCGGTAAGAAATGAAGTCAAAGCTAAGAACAGAATTACACATTTTCCCTGCATTTTACTCACAGGGGCATATATGCATTAGCTACTGGAAAACACTCATATCCACTACAGAAGTTAACTGTTTCTAGAAAATCCCAAGAGTAATATTAATCAGCAGCACAAAGCAGTATTCCTAACTTTACAATGACTGCCTTAGCAAAAATGTAATGTTTAACAGAAAACACAAAGAAAAGCAAGTGACAGACAATTCTACTGCATGTAGCCTCTTAAAATAAAGAATTATGCCTGTCCCAGAAGAGCCGAGTCTCTCACGCTACATCCTGGTGTAACCGTGGGAGCTCTCTCTGGCTATGCCCGCCCGAGCTGATAATGCAGCTGTTGCTTACTTTGTGTCCTGGCAGCCGCTGGGTCCCACCTGGTGGCCCGACCACAAAATGAACATCTGCCATCAAGTCATTGTTGAACATCACTGCATTTCTACAAACAGAGGCAGCGAGTTAACTTATGGAGCCCAGTAATTCTGTACTTACCCCAGACCCAAGAAATTCAATTTCTTAACACCTTCAAGTTGCATGTTAGTAAAGAGAAGCAGGTCACACTTTCTTTTAAGCTACTTTACACATCATCACACAAATACACCAAAGAAAAAAAGTAAGCAGAAATGGGGGTAGAAGTGTGTGCAATAAAAAAACCAACCCCAAACTTATGAGAACTTTTCAAAAAGTGAAAATCAGTGTCAAGAGCATCTAACACTGCAAATCCCCACTAAGGACTAAAAGCAAATCTTTACAGGTATGCTGCAGCTTCCAGCAACATTTTTATTTACTCAAGACAAACAGCTGCACCGTCTGGAAAAGAGATATTAAAATATTTTCCATTACCAAAATACTTGTTTCACACACACAGAAAAAAATAGAACTGTGTTTTCTTCAGCAAATAAATGAATAACTAAACTTATGTATTACAAACATTTTGCTACTTTTCACCATCCCATTCAAACAGCAAAAATAAACTGCCCTGAACTTACCTCTCTCTGATGGTTGGATAAAGTCCTTGCCAATTAGGTGCTGGAATAGTGTTGTTGTTATTGAGATTTTGCTGGTGGTACTGCTGGACAGCAGTTGTATTAGTGTTGGTTGGTTTCTTTCGGGGAAAAATATCAGCAGCCATCTTCTTCTTCTTTTTCGTCTTCAAGGTAATGATTTCATAGCAAACTGGAGGCAATTTGCTGCTGCTACTGCTGCTGCTACTTCCCTTCTTAGAGCTCTTCTTGGACCTGTTCTTGACCGTCTCTGGAAGCATCAAGAAGAAGGTGAGACATTTCATGTTCTTTCCTTTCTCATCTACCATGAGTATACCTGTCTGTAAAGCTAGATTGCCTAATTAGCCAGGAACATTAAGAAATGCATGTGGAAGCTGTTAAACAGAAAGCAGCAGAACTGAGAGTTTGCTTCTTTTCCAGCAAGACAAGGTGACCTTTCCAGTGCACCGAGTAAGAAACTGGCTTTAAGTTTGATCCAGTACTTGAATTGTTAAATACATCCCCATCATTCCTGCCAGTTTTATTTCTTTCCAGATCTCCTGATAAGGATTTGCCTGAAAGCGCTACACTCTGCCAAGAGGGTACACGCGTGGCTGCAGCAACGGCTTTCTGAAGGGGGCTAGCAAGACGCACACTGTATGTAGCACTGCTGGTCTGCTCGGCGAGCTGAACTTGTGCGTTGAAGGGATCAGAACAGAGTAGGTATTGCAGCGCTGCAGATGGAGTCACCCAGCGTTCAGAGCCAATAGCTGAAGTCACCGATAACGATTGGACCCAGCCGCACAGTGACACCTATTGTAACGTATGCTGCTCTGACATTAAAGCGACAGCAGTTGCACTCCTCATTTCATACCTAGGGCTAAGTGATAAAGTAATAAACGGCATGCACAGTTGTGTAAGTGCATGACTGGCCAGAAGCATGTGTCTTTTAGCTCTCCTTGATGCTGCTTAAATTTTCACAGGGAAAGCAATAAAAAGTTGAAATCAAGTAGAAAGACATATTTGAGTCTAAATATTTCTATGGGAGCTATTTCCACATGCAGTCGATATTAGCATGACTTCATTTGTCTCCAGTATTCCCACAAATCCCTACCATAACAGATGTTCAGCGAAAGCATGCTATAGATAGCGGAACCAAATTAAAGCAATCAACTAGCAGCAGCAAAGACAGCGATGCAGTTAAACAATCCCTTTCAGTGCAGCTTCTATTCCAGTGTAATGTGAATAGAGATGAGGTCACAGCTTTAGCTTTAACTCCTTATGTTTCTAGATAATGTAATAGCCTTTGACAGGGGTCCTGAATCACTAAGCAGTGCTAATTAAGCCAGCTTACACCAGACATGGCTGCACCACATCAGAAGAAAACTTCTGGAGGTGCAATCAGATTAAAGCAAATCAGAGTGAATATATTTAATCAATATTTCACAGCATTAAATGAAAAACTCTAATGATTTAGAGAATCTCAGACAGAAATCACTTGAGATGCATCCACACTCCAATTTTATTCACAATTACTTTCTGAAATAAACAGGATATAAGCTATGCCAACCAAACCACTTAAATAGGAAAGGCGACTAATTTTTAGTCATTAGTTTACTTCAAACTTAAATTTAGATCAGATTTCCTTAATAGCAGGTCAAGTATACAAAAACCCAAGCAAGCATAGCCACTTAAAAACAAAAGCAGGGAAATAAAAAATATTAGCTAATAGGTATCAACATTTTACACCTTAAAATATTGGGGGGATAACTAAAATAGGATTTCATAATTATTTTCAACTTTTAAAGAAAAAAATCCTCTTTGCTTTCAAAGCAAATTTAGCCACTTTTAGCCTTAATTAGTTTTGCTGGACAAGAGTACAACAGTGAAAGTAAAGTGATCAAAGGTTGGTGGAGAAATGGTTGACCTTACTGAAATCCCTGACAGAAATCCGCTGCTGACTTAAACTGAAGCACAGAAATGTTGGACTATTTATTTAAACACTGTCACAACTGCTTGAATCACAGCTACAGTTTTATAACATGCACTCTCCGAATGTCTTTAAACCCGAAAATGTAAAACCCAAGTGCAGGTATTTTAAAGATTATTAAGCATCCTTGGGACACACTCCATATTAAGCACTGACTAAACAACCTGGTATTTGATGAACTAAAGACTTTGCTGCCAGGGTTTGAAATTATACCATTTCCAGACACACATCTGTCCCCTCTGTCTGAAATCATTGCTCATGGAAGGGGAAAACAGAAGGATATGCATCCATGCCTTAGTTGCTACATTTCACAACCCAACATCTTATGCAAAATCACCTTGCCCAGCAATTTAAAAGATGTTAGATTATGCCTGGCGTGGCTGAAAATCAAGTATGTTCCTAAATACACCAAGAATCAGGTTATGCAATTTCCAAAGAAGTATTTTCTAGCAAGTTTTTCTTTCTTTTCTCTCCGGTTTCCTCTTACATCTGCAGCAGACTGATTTGGAAAGGAAAATAACAATCTAAGCTATATTGAACTGTAGAGGTGAAAGAAGAGGTAAAGGAGAACAAAACTCATCCCACAAATGGGATGTTTACATCTCCTTACAGCTGAGAGTTTATAACAGGAACACAGCAGGTATTTTCAGCACAAAATTTGAGTTTATTGACTGTGCATAAGTATTTTTTCCCATCCTTATGTAAATTTCCAGCCCTTCTAGTTACAAGAATAACCCTTTTGCCACTGCATGGGAAATACATTTCAGAATGAAGACATTTTAAAAAAACCCTTAAAGGTAACAGGAAAAACAGGCACTCTTCAGAAAATCTGGTTCTCAGCATTGCAGTTGGCAGATGACGAAAGATAGGAGTTAGGAGATTCATATGGGATATTCGGTTTTCATTCCATAAATCCATTTTATAGACTACCAAAGTATATAAAAATCAAGATCTTCACACATTTTTTCAAATCACTTGACCACTACAAACCCAAAGATTATACAAGCATCAGATAAGGTCACTGGGAGCCTACAGAAGAGATAGAGAATGACAGACAGACTGACCATTCCACTCAGTCTGGAAAAGAGATCTTTGTAAATGTGAACCTGTAGGAGTCAACCATACCTTTGACTTGTGTAAAACACATGTATAGCATGTTGTACTTCCCTGGGGACAGAAAAGTGGGAGAAATTGCAGCTGCATTATGTTCTCCCTGAATCCAGAATCCAGATCCCCAGCAGACAAGATGGCAGGATAAAAATCCACTCCAGTATTTAAAAGGCTAACTGCCATCTTTGTCTATCCGTAAGTCACCCACCAAAATCTGGTCTGCTGTAACTGGAAAATAGTGCTAATTCCACAAAAGACTCCAAAGGTTTCTATGAAAAACTACAAACCTGTTACAGGCTTTATACCACCTTCAACTGTACTTCATCAGCTCAGAAACTGTCTTCTAAACCAATTATGCATGTGAAATGGGGAAAAAAAACCCCACAGATTTAGTGCTAGTTGTACTCATTATTCTTTCCATTCTGGCAGCAACTTCCACCTATTTTCCTACAACAGTTTTGTTCTTTTACTGTAACTTACTGTTAATGAATTTACAAATCAGTATGTTAGAAGTCAGTAAAAGCAAGCTATGAACTACTCCCTGTTGAAAGGCTAGTCAAAATCCCAAGTTCAAATCAGTCTGTCTCCAGCAAGAGGATCAAGGAAATTGACCTTCTTTCACCCAAACATCTACCAATTTCTGAAAGCCTATTATGATGTGTTTCTAATCTTCTTCAGCAGTTCTTATTTTTCTTTATTAATTATATATTAACAGAACCAAACCTGATACACACAACTTCGAAAAAGGGAAACATAGTTCTTCAAAGACACATAAATCTTCATATTATAAGCAAAGTAGTCAAACCAGAAATGCTTTAATTTAAAAGGTGTAGGAAATTCCACACTTAAATCTTAACACTGGCCTAATGAAAATCAAAAATGCCAGAGGTGAAGAATTAAGCGAAGGATGATATTCCAAGGCTGAGATACTATGCATCAAGTTACATGCCTATTTCAAATTATTAGCAGCAAGTTACAAGTCCTTGGAAATCAGCTCCTAACTAAATATTGTTAACAACTGAAGTATCAGTTTTGCTGTCCAAATCCAAATGTGTGCAATATACCTGCAATCCCAGTTTCATTTACCCTTTAAGACCATAATATAACTTGACACCATTGTGACAGTTGGCACAGGAGTCATATTATAGCACAAACCTTGGTACAACTTTAAATAGTACAGTACTACTATAATTATGCCTTTCTAAAGGTAAATCCCAATTGAGAAATCCTTTAATTTACGGGGCTGATGGGAGTACTCTTCCACATATTACATCAGTTCCTCCTGCCACAACAGCAAGTACAGCAAAGTTTTTCTTTTTTTTCCTCCCCTTCTTCTTACAAATCGTGGTTTTCTGTATCTCTCATTTACAGGTCCATTCTTCATGTAGCAACGTGAACTGGACAATTCTATAAAAAAATAAGCTTTCATCAAAATTCCTAATAGTCTGTCACAACCAGATCACGAATAAAGAAATGGATTCCAAGTGGGCAATGAGAAAATGCATATATTTCTTTTTCGTAAAGTTGTCAAGCCTTTCCCTTGGCAGTTACTATGCGTATGCATTATTAACATTCTTTGTTTAAATTCTGGATTTCCCCTTTCAAAGAAACAAATTTCAGGCAATACATCTGGATTAACCAAAATAAACACACAATGCTACTGTTTAACAAATCTACCTATCCACTGCTAATTTTCATTGAATTTAAGTTGACTTTAAATGCTCATTTAAAAATGGAATGTAAAAGTTCAAGAAAACAAATAAACAAAAAAATCCCCAACCAGCAAACCCAACCTACGCAGCTGAGGAGCCTAGTTCTGTTTACCTATCTAAGAACTATTTAGTGACCTGGAAGAATCCTTCCCAGTCACCACTCCAACCCTTCTGTTTGCAAAAATGCTCATTTGGAAAGGAGATCTGATAGCTCTACTCTTGACTTCCTCAAGTAAAAAATGCATTACAGTTGACAAAATCTTCCAGCCTCCTCTCTCACAAGTTTCTGATTGGCAGCACTGAAAGTAACTAAGATTGCAACCACTTCTGTCTGTTGCGTGGAAGAGCTGGCCCTGGTCTTATTCAATAAGGTCTTCTATGGAAAAAAAAGATGACTAAAAGAGTTTCTTTCCCAGAATTGCCAAGATCTGGGAAAGAGTAGAATAGCATCAGTGTAGAACTGAATCTTGAACCAACACTAGAAGCTTTAAAACAAAGTCAAATATAGCCGACCTGTATTTTGCTATAGCTTTTATGCTACACCAGCAACATACTTGTTGGCAACTGTTCTTCTTAACCCTGTTTATCATTTAGTTTTAAAGTATGAGTATTTAAATATTTTGAATTATATTATCCACTAGGATAGTTTTTCTTTTTTTTTTCCTAAATGCCTGTAATGCTTTAAAGAAAACAAAAGCAGAAAGACCTGAGCAGCCCAGTCAACAGGTAAATACAAACTTACATAAAACAGAAGCTTAGAGAATGAGTATTCAGATGTCTTTTACTCTTTCATTCTTGCATTATTTGCTAGTATATAGGCTACGGCACTTCTTACCAGTCTCCCTAGCAAAGCAGCCTTGATTTTTTTAATTTGTTCTTTTTGTATCTGCTATCATCTTCATTGCCCCCTTTCGATTTTTGCACAACGATATGCTTTTTGAAACAAAACAATCAATACAAAATATTATATTTAAGAATAACACTTTTCCCTATGTTTTCTTGCAAATAAACATCCACTTTCCTTCTGTGAGGATTTCAGTTGGCTTGCCACGAACCTGCTCCTACACCAAGTGCAATATCTTCTGCTGTCATTTTTTCCTGTTACTTTCTTGCTTAGCTGCTTAAAGTTTGCAATTGAACCTCAGTGAGAGGTTCTTTGTATTTACGCCCCAAACACAATGTAACACAAAAGACTTCTCTAAACTGTTGAATTTTGCTTTTAAAATTAAGGTTCTGTTCCCAGCTGGGTCAAGATAAAGACAGCTAGTGTATTAAAGCAAACAAGAAAAAAAAATGTTTAAACTTCTTTTGTATTTCATTACGATTTCAATACCAGGCTTGCTGCACAAATGACAGTCCATATAAACCACAACTGTATAAAGAAAGGCTTATTTTAAACAGCTAACAATGTATTTGATCCCATTACAGTGAATTATCACACAAACATTCTCTTCTGTCCATATGGGCAGAAATAATGTGAAATGAAAAGCTGGTTTTCTACTAATTTAAAAATGACAAATTATGCAATTCTTCCCCATCACTACTACCCTAGCTTGTCTGTTTTACTTCATGTTGAGTTTTGCTCTTGACAACCTGTGGGGTCAAAAAATAAGTTCTTAGTGGCTGCCATTTTTTTTTTTTATTATTTATTTCTAAACATGATATTGCAAACCTGAAAGCATTCAACCCTTTTTCTAAGGCAGAGGTCAACTTTAATTCTAGGCTGCCTCTTACCAAAACTGACTTACAAAGGAAAGATCAGATAGCTCAGGAAATTGGTAATGAGATCCAGTGGTTTTCGTCTCTAGGTCACTAATTCTAAATTGACCAAGGTCAACAGTAATCAAAAGTCATTAGCATTTAATGATCGTTCAGTGCCCTGTGAGAAAGAAGCTAGTGATCTTAGTGCTCTTCAGAAAAACCACCACTACAATTAGTACTCACATGCTGCCTATTTCAAGGGAGAGATCAGGATCAAATGACTACAGCCAGAACTTCCTATCTTTAAGACAGATCTTGCCTATGTAGACAAACCTTTATACTAATTTTAACTTGGCTCAGGAACTACTCTTTTTAAACCGAATAGTTAAATTTATATAGGCTCTATAAAGGGCAGGTTGGAAGGTGACTGGTCCTATTCCTTTACACCATCGGTTCCCAAATGTCTTTGTCCTCCTACACACAGTAAATCTACAAAATGCAAATGCTAACACAGATAAAGAGAATACACTTTCTCAGTGAGTCCTCACTTGTGAGAGTCTACGGCACTGGAAGAGTAACTACCCCATAAGTACCCACAGGGGGACTGGATTACAGTTGATTATGTTGGCATGTAATTCAAGGACTACATTTTTCATGAGCAGATAACCTACTTTCACCACATCAAACCATAGCATTGAAGTACTCTGTGGGACAAAAGAAGAGGAGAGGATATTGCTACAACCTACACCATTCTGTGTCCTGCAAATTTCAGTCTCCTGGGAATGTGATTCTACCAGCACCTTCCAACAAGGTTAAGAAAAACAAAGGGGATTTTGGGAAAGGTTGGTTAGGTGTTGTAATGTAAATGTCATTAGGGTCTGTCATGGGAAAACTACGCCATGCCAATCCATAGTTCCCTGAACTTCACTAGATGTAAAATATGTGGCTTAAAATCAGTGATTTGGCACACTGCTGTTCACAGCAGAGGAACATACCTGGAACCATTCCGTAAAAGTATTTTAAATGAGCTTAAAAGGGTGAAAAATTGGTACAGCTTCTTGTTTCTACTGCATTTTAAATGAGAAAAGACGATAATTAGCCCAGTTAGTGAAAGAGGAATCAGTCCATTGTAAAAACAAGCACTTGATAAGAAATGCACTCTCAAACACAGTGGCTCTCACTTCTCAAAATTGAGAATCAAAACCCATGAGTAACAACTCTTGCAACGTTTTTACAATTGTTTAATAACCCCAGTTTTTAGATATGAGAGAGTGATTGCTGCTAACCTGAGCTGCATCCAATTAGTTCAAGGAATGGAACCAAAATTATGTCCATTAAATTGCACTGTACTCAATTAATCTTCCTTTGCCACGTGTTAGAAGCTTGTGGAACTTGTTACTTGCCTTTGTTTCCAGACTCAGAGCACACGCAGCTTGTTTGAATGGCTGTTCCACAGGGAATAAAGATGTTGCCAAATTTTTATCTTAACTGTTTTAGAAAATCAGATTTACTTTGCTGCAAGGACTTGTCACACTTGCCTATTAGATCAGTTATGCTTTAGTATTTCAATCAGTTTCTCCTCCTCTTTACAAGTGAATGGCAGCTACTTTGCAGCGATGAATTTTCAAGATGAACGCATACATGCTCCTCAAATTCTGGTTTCAGAATATATTTTTAAGCATTAAGATGTATTTGTCTAGCAATCTTACGATATCCTAATTGCCTGTTCTCCTTCACAATAACTCTGTTTCAGAGACCCTAGGACATACCAGAACTTCAGTAGAGAAAAAGAAAAAAATTAAGAAAGGAGCAAGTAATCAAACATAAAAGCATAATTAAGGGACTGTGCAAGGTAAGCATATATACACCTTAGTTTTACATACTATAAAGTTTTACATAGTATGAAAGCCTTTACTTTTTCTTGGTACACATGGAATAGTATCAGCTTGGTCTGATAGGAGAGTATTACAAAATCAAATAGCATTAAGAAATCGAACACACCCAGGTGTACTTTGTACATGTTTAAATGCCTTACATTACCTTAACACCACACAGTATTCCTCTGAGCTACACACAACAGAAATCCAGCAAGCTGTCTGATAGGGCATAGATTTCTTTCATCTCTGAGTTGAACTGTATGCTGAGGACTCCAAAGGAAGGCAAAATACTGCAACAAAGGGACAGTGTAAGCCACTGCATACATTTCTGTTGTAAATAATACACAGCTAGCTTTAACTCCTCCCCAAATTAAAGAGTATGGCATGCACTTTCCTCCCCTGCTAAGTGGGCAAGATGACACACCATTAAGTACCACGTGGTATATTATGGATTAGATTTTAAAGGGACTTTGTTCATCAACTATTGCAAGCCTACATATAAAATCTCACACCATCGGACACAAGTAAAAATGCTACCTGACTGAAGAGTTGCTTTCTTTTCATACTCTCAGAAAACCCTTGCAACCTGAGCAAACAGGGAGGCAGCAAAGCCTCCTTTAAAAAAAAAAAGAATGTAGTTTTTTTTAAAGAAAATTACTCCTTTAAATTGCTTTGGATGTGAAGAGGAGAAACTGCAGCTAGGGTGGATACAGAGTGTAACCTGGTGTATAAATATCCTGTCACAGGAGGATGTTATCCACAAATCATTCAGCCCTGTGCTAGTAGTGGTACATGATCCTCTGGTGAAATACTTACTCAGGATACCAGGTAACCTCAGGATACAGGTAACAGGGCTGGATAAGATGATGTCTCAAGATGCCTTCCAAATCTGTTTTCTACAATTCTACACCCTACATACCCAGGAGAGCCAGCAGACATTCAGAGATCACCAACTAGGTTCACAAGTGTTTTGAAATGCGAACACTTTCTAGATGTTGGACTCACTTGGTTTTTTTTTACTCTAGCTTGCAGAGTTAAGAAACTCAGGGCAGCAGGATCAGGAAACAGGCAAGCCAGGCTGGGAGAATGGGAAGTTTGCAAATTCAAATGAAGTCACCATTTACTTAAGCTTTACTCCCCTCAGTTTTCTGACATACATACATATCCTGTGGTTTTGTAATTAAGGAATCATAGAATAGAATCATAGAATGGCTAGAGTTGGAAAGGACCTTAAAGATCATCGAGTTCCAACCCCCCTGCCATGGGCAGGGAGACCTCTCACTAGAGCAGGTTGCTCAAAGCCCCATCCAGCCTGGCCTTGAACACTTCCAGGGATGGGGCATCCACAACTTCCCTGGGCAACCTGTTCCAGTGCCTCACCACCCTCACTGTAAAGAATTTCTTCCTTATATCTAATCTAAATCTCTTCTCTTCCAATTTAAAACCATTGCCCCTTGTCCTGTCACCACTCTTCCTGACAAAGAGTCCCTCTTCAGCTCTTCTGTAGGCTCCCTTCAGGTATTGATAGGCTGTTATAAGGTCTCCCCAGAGCCTTCTCTTCTCCAGGCTGAACAAGGACTGGATTGGAATTCAACCTTATGGCAGAAAACAGAACTGAAGACAACTTCCACCCCACAAAGCTTTTAATATTTTCCTTCTAAGATACCCATCTCTTATTTGCTTCTTTTGCCTTATCTATCAGCTCTTTGAGATAGAAACTGTTGCTTATCACTTGTTTATATAGTGCCTCACAAATCAGGGCTTCCAAGTCAGCTCAGTATTTGAACATTTGCTCATGTAAAACAAAACAAAAGCCTGCAAGGTTTGAGGAGTTAGTAGAGAGAATATCACAGGAGAACTACCTTGAATTATCAGAGAAAGCTAGTGCTGGGCATAAACAACATTCTGCTGCAAAACTAGTGTTGCTTGCACAAGTTCACACAACAGGTTAAGACCTACATTTCTTCTGACAACATAACGCACAGCCTATCATCATCAGACCTGTTTTAATTGAGCCTAGTGAAGAACTGATGCTTCTATCATAAGCGTAACAACTGTTTGGTAATTTTAGAAAAAATACTTGTTCGCAAGCTCTAACAAGCAAGTGTCGAAATACCAAAAATTACTGTTGCAACTTGCATCTTTTTTCTCAGCCTTAAAGGGCAGCTAAAGGAATTCCATATTGCTTCTGAAAAGCGTTTCCTCCAGGGCAGAGCGGAGGATCACTGGAGGGGAAACACAAGAAAAGTTATTGTGCAGTTAGCTGCAGTGTACTTACTGTGGGGCATTAAAAAAAAAACCAAAACAAAAGCCCCCAAAAAAGGTACTGCACTCTACATTCAACTTTGGCAATCCTGCAGAACTTATTTCAAATGAGTAAGGTCCTAAGAGATTTGATTTGCAAAATCCAATTACCCTTTGAAGCCAAAATACTGTGTGTTATGACATAACGCACTTTCTGTAGGAAATGGCAAGACTGGTTCTTTCACACTAAAAGGAAAGTTATTTTGAGCTTGACTGTAGCATAAAACAGAGCAGAATCAAATACAGGATTGTATACCTATAACCCAGTATCATCTCTCCCTACAAAAAAAACAATCTAAAAAGCCCAGGACATGGATTAAAGTCTGATATAAAGATTACATGCTGAAAACAAAGTATGGTGAAGACTAACACCACCACAGAAACCACCCTGTCTCTTCAGATGAGACACAGTCAATCTATTGTTTTAATTAGGTATGTTAGTAAATCATTGTTTTAGGAACACTTACACATCATAACTTCAATTCAAACTTTCTCTCACTTTGAGTGAAAACAACCCACTACTCTCTCCTGTTTTTAAAGACATCACCACTCAGGAAACAATATAGGAAAATGAATTGAGAAACCTGGAGGTTACCACAGATGGACTTTCTCAAAACAGGAAAACAGTAAATTGCAAATGTGTGGGCCTTTAACTGAAACTACTCAGTCTTCAGACATATGTGCATAAGGAAGTTCAGCCAACAATGTAGGGAAGGCAAGGCGGTATTTATGTCAAACCGGGTGCAATTATTCATTGTTCCTCTAGGAAATTTACTGAATTGATACTAAAAATACTTCTTTAAAAGAAGCCTTACCAGAAAAAGCCACCAACAAACCAAACCCCAACTTTCAGGTTTACATAACTGAATTTCTCCCAGTGGAAGTGCTAGCCTCTACAGAGTCCCCCGCCCCAGGTGCATTGGCACTGCCAGCTCCCAAGTTCGGCGTCCCTCGCGCTCCTCCTGGGATCCCAAACCACCCGAGCGTTAGAGTGACTTATCACCGCCGGTTCGCTCCCGGTACCGCCACGGAGCCAACCGCCTGCTGCACAAAAAGCAGCTGTATACGCTCAGTTTTTAAAAAAAAAAAAAAAAAGAAAAAAAAAAAAAAGGATTAAACCTCTCGAAACGGCTGCACACACAAATAATTACTCTGGTGGGGCAAGGACCGTTTTCCAAAGGGCTCTTTCTGCCGCCGACACGGGCACTGGGGGATCGGCTCCCCACACAAGCTCCCCCAGCTCCTCTCTACCTTCCCAAGTTCCGCGGCGGGCGCGGCTCTCAGGTGCGGCCGCTCCGCTCCGCCCCGTCCCTCACGGAGCCGGCCCCGCAGGACGGCTGAGGACCGACGGCCGCCTGCTTGCCCCGGATCCCCCACCGCTACCGTCGCCCGGTCCGCCCGCCGCCGCTCCCCTTTACCCGGCCGCCGCGGCGGGCGGCAGCTCCCTCACCCGCCGCAGGACGCACGGGGCCCAGCGGGGCCGCCCCGGCCCCCTCCTCTCACCGCGCCGCCACCCCCGCTCTAAGCGCGGCGCGAGCGCCCAGTAACGGCCGTAACGGCCGTAACAGCCGTAACGGCCGCCTCGCGCGCGCGCGCGCCCCCCCCCCCCCTTCTCTCCACGCACTGACCTGAGGGCGCCCCCAGCTCCCTGGGCGGCGCGGCCCCCTCACAGCGGCACGCGCAGCCCCGCCTCGAGGCCGCGCCCGCTCGCCCCCTGCGCGCACGCGCACGCCGCCCTCCTTTCCTCCGTCCCCCGCGGGCGCGAGCGCGCAGGCCGTGCGTGGCGGCGGGGACGCGCGTGGGCTCAGCCCACGGCCTCAGACACGCGCCCCCAAGGGCCAGGGAGCGGCGGTAAGGCTGCAGTGGCAGGGCTCGGGCTCCTTCCCGCACCCACCGCGCCAATTCCCGCCTCCCGTGGGGCCATCACGCGTGGGGGTGCCGGCAGGACACCCTCTCCGCGCCGCCAGCCGGGTTTCTCCAGTCCGTTGGGATCTTTTTTTCCCCTCTCGAAAACAAGGCTCCGCCGCCCCACAGGGCCCCGCCGGCCCCCGCCACACCGGAGGCCAGTCGGGCACTGGTCACACCGCCTACAGGGTCCAGGCAGCTGCGAAAACTAAAGGTTTTGCCGCCAAAAAATGGGGCTTTGGCACCCAAAAAAGTTTAAAAGAGGTGAGAGACGAACTGACAGGGCTTTTTTCCTTAAATTAAAAATGCCATTAGTGCCTGAAATAGGAGCACGTTTTCAGCTTGTCGCATCCCACGACTTTGAGATTTTACCTTCTTATAAAAGTGTTGTTTTTATTTATTTGGGGGTGCAGTGATACCTGTGACGAGGGGAGTGTTCACCCTTCCCTCCAGACAAGCGGCTTGTTTGCTTCCATTTGCACAGTTACAGTGACCAAATCTTTTTCCATATTGAAAGTTGTTCATCCCCTCTCCACACCTCTAAAAAAAAAAAAAAAAAAGTAAAAAATAAGTAAACCCCACAGCAGAAACTCCTCTGGCTGCAGCGTCCACATCTCATCTGCGGCCTGAACCACCCTCCTTCCTCCCTCCCATTGTGGTGTCGTGTCCCGCCCCCCCCCGCCAAATAAACTCAGTCACACAAGAAGGGATTAACGCTGCACATCCTTCCCTGCACGAGCTGTTCCCAAGCTGCTGCTCACGGGGCTGCTGGGTTCAAAAGCAAAAAACAAAAATATGAAAAAAACCCCACTTTGAGCCAAGAAATAATCGACAGGGATCGAGGCATTTCCAGGATCAGCAGCCAGGTTTATCCAGGAGCTTCATAAATAAGGGATTTCTCATAACGCCGGTGTGTCTAACCACATGGGAAATTAAAATGCGTTGCTAGCATTTATTTTTAAAAGCTTAGCAAAAGGCTCTATTTGAAGCTTTAGGGTGTTGGGTTGTTGGTTTTTTTTTTTTTCCTCCCCCCTGACAAAACAATTATTTCTGGAATTGCTGCTGTGTTCCGGCTTTAGTCTCCCATGGACATTCATTTACCTACATTATATACATGTTATTTTAGCCGATACCTTTGCAATGTGAAATTAGGCATATCTGTGGATAACGAGTACTTTGCTTTTCCTATTTTAATATTTTAACTATCAAAATAGATAAGAAACTAAATAGCAACAATAATGACCGTATACACACACGCGCTTTATAGCTCTTATAGATTTTGCCAGCAGAGTACATGCTTTAAATTACAGCGTGTAAATGATGATTTAATTGGGACTTGGGAAGCCAACAAAATAGTCATTGTCTGAAGTGAACTTAAAACACGCTGTAGATAACCACTGTAATTTTCCATCCTATTTTCAGACTGAAGGTAAAAGGCTCTTTTTTTGCAACTGGGGTAATACAGATTTCATTTGCTTTAGAGGAGGGTATTTTGCAGCCTGAATTTGAGATCCCATAGAGGGAAAACATCTTCTGGCCCTCACCCCAGCACACCCAGGAGTTAGAAGTTGTCCTGCAGTATTTTCACACATGTGCTTCTACTCGAGAGGTCTCAGGGGCTGCCCAAGTTAGGCCCCAAAATTAGGGGCTCCACCTAACAACATTTGTTTGGCTTTTTGGGGCTCCTCAGAGCTGTCCTGCATTTCAGGCCCAGCTTGTTCAGCCGCACGCAGGAGCTGGGACCATGACTACCTAGCATCCACCAAAGGGCTCCAGCTCTGGTTTAATGCTGGTACCACCACTGAATTAAACTGAAGCAGAAACCACCACCAGCTGAAGTTGCTCCACTGCAGCTGGTGATGCAGGAGACCATCCTTAGCACTCAAACATCAGTCCCACCCCGTCCTCAGCCCTCTTCACTCGTGGGGACTTACAGATGCAGGATAACGGGTTACAGCTCGTCTGTGTGGACCTTCTCATAACACATGCTCACAGCACTGCTGCTTGGCACCGAGGCGCTGGCATTCGAGCTGCAGTCTCTCCTCTTCCCCCTGCAGTTGCACACCCAGTGTTAGTGACCTGCTGTGAAGGACACCACAGAGGTGTGGTTACCTGCCCCAGTTCAGCAGACCTCCACACAGCTCCCTGCCTTGCTCAGGGATGTGTTTAGTTAACATCGCACTGCATTTTGGTGACAAGTTTCAGCTCAACTCCAGAGCAAGTGAGCCACCAGATAAGCCAGACCCAGCCAGGACTGCGGTACTGGGCCACAAAAACCATCTTGCAACAGGGGAAGAGAAGTGCAAAGCTCCTGCTGCTGCTGGGGGTTGATGTCCCCTCTCCTTGTGCTGTCACCCTCCAGGGTGTCTATGTATAAAACCTCGCAAGGAAGAGGAGCTGTAGCCTGAGAGCAGCTGCAGTGAAGGTCTTTGGTGTGCTCCTTCATGGCTTTGGGGTCTTGCCTGCTCCTAGCCCAGATTTCTGGGCAAGCTCCAGCATTGCCTACTGCAAACCAAGGGCTGTGCTGCTGGGGAAGGTAAAGCGGAACAGGCTGTGTGTTGGGGATAACTGATCAAAGTGTTTCAGTTGGTGCCTGCAAAGTCCCTTAACTGGGATAGGTTCTGCTCTGTGGTGGTAAAATAAAGCCACATATTTGTGTTGAGTCACATTCAGTCTCATCTATTCTCATGTCACAGGCGTATTTTCCAGGTATTGAGCAACACTTCCCAAAGACATAATAACTTGAAGAGCCATTTAAATATTCATTTTCCAGTTCAACTTGCATGCCGGGGAGGTTCTTCCAAATGCTCCAGGGTATAATTAGTTTCTCCAAAAGCATCTTCCCACTAGGCTCTTTGCTAGTGCTGACCACGTTTCCCCCCCAACCTCTTAAAGCTTCACTGAATTTCTGTGCACAGCCTCTCGCAAAGGTTATCATCTTAGGTTTAATAGGGGGGAAAAAGAAAGACAGCACAAGAGATTTACTGCAAATGGAAGCTATTACTTGAGCAGTTATCAAATGAAAGAACAATATAATAATGTCTAGTCATAAAGATATGAAGAGTTGCCTGTCAGAGGCAAACACCTGACTTGTAAAATTAGCCTGGGCAGCTGCTGTGAGCTTTTGGCGGGCAGGACAAGATCCTTGCAACATGCAGTAAAACACCCAGGTGTTTTGCAGCTATACAGGCTCCAAAGTGGGCACCCAAACTCAGAGCAGCCAGAGGGAGATACGCTGGCATCCCAAGGCCATGGGAGGTTTGTGTGAAGCAGAGCTATGGGGATCAGCTCAGCACCATCCCAAATGCCCCCAAGGGGTTACCGTTACCCCTGGGTTTATTCAGGCATCTGATGTCTTCCAAAGCTAAACCCATTACCTCTAGCACAGCTGTAGCTCATTGAGGCTGCTGACCCCAACTTTTGGGTTAAGTATTAACTAACTAATCGCAGATGGTGTTGAATTTTGTCTGCCCGTTGACCCATAAGGTCAGGTCACACAGGCTATGAAATTGCAGCTAGAAAACAGGGATCCTCAGTCTAGTGTATTGGCACGGACAGTTTTCCTCATCTCTCCCAATTCTGCCCTCCTGCCAAGGGTCAGGGCAGAAACCCCTTCAGGCTAAACCAAATGTCCTTTAACCTTTCCAAAACAAAAATACACAGACAAGTGGATAGCAGTGCCCATCACAAGGGAGGGAAGTGGGATATTAGCAGAGGACTCTTTGACTCCTGTCTGAGAGCCAAAATCGCCTATCAAGGACTGTCCAACCCCTCTCACCATATGCACCAGCACCCCAGCCCTTTTCCCCCTAAAACCACTTACTTTCAGCAGCACAACCAATGCTCACACCTCCTTTTCTGCCACCACACACATTTTCTTTATCAATACTACACCAGGACCTAGCCCCAAATCTCTGTTTCAAGAACCCATGCTCCTCCTGCAGCCTTTTATGGCCAGAGCACATCCTCATTAGACCTCAAGTGCAACAGTCCCAGGTGCCTTTTAACCCCTCCTCTCCAGGCAGGTCAGCGATACCAGTGGGGGCCACAAGTGATGCCTCTCTATTTTGTGACTGCAGTGCCACTTGTTTTGGTGTCTGGATGGCAAAGTGTTGGCCACCATGGTTTGTGAAAAACTTTAAGACATGGAAAAAAGCATGATGGGAGCCTTCCCAAAGCCAGCGACGATCCAGCTACTAACAGGGGTGGTCAGCCTAGCCTGAATGCAGAGAAAATCCCATCACAACCTTGCTGGCAATATCTACTTTTAAACAGCCAGAAGGTTGATTCCTGCTGTCTTTAGCTGAATCTTGAGACCTTGAGAAAGAGCTGAAGGCCCTGCGGTATCTGCAGGGGCATCTGCTCTTCTGAAACACGCCAGAATAAGGTGTTTCATGCAAGCCAAGGGATCCAAAACCCAAAAAACCTGTTCTTCAGCATTGTCTTTTGGAAACAGAGCTCAAGGGTTATCTCAGAGGGAACCTTTGGCTCAACTGTTCAAATTACAGCGAGACAGGGTTGCCTGAATGCCAGGTGAACAAGCTTCTGCTTGTGTTGATAAAAAATATAAATAAAAAAATGAGCCACAATTTTTTTGTAGCCAAGATAGAGGAACCATGGCCATGTTTCATTCTTCCTAACAGGGCTGTCTGTCAAAAACGGGAAAGATGGAAAGCTGAGGTTTTCCTGGTAAAGGCAAGCTGCAGCTGGTGGTGGCTATGGTTGTGGCATACCAGTGGGTTTCCTCCTGGCCTTGGGAACACAGAGAATTAAAAAACTTCCTCCATCAGGGAGGTGTTGCCCAGGTTCTTGGCTCTGCACACCCGTGCACTGGGACAGACACAGATGCAACGCAGCTGTGGGCAGAGCCCTGCCCAGTGTGTGGGTACCCACATCCCAGTAAGCCGTGCTAGTGGCATGCTGAGAAGCTGCACGCCTCTGCCCCGTGCCCTGGGAGGCGAGCACTCCTCAGCCAGGACTCTTGGCTTGGCATAGGGGCAACGTACAGGATGGGCGGTATGTCTTCTGGATGCACATACCTGCTGCATCTACCAGCGTGAAGTGACTAAAAAAATATCCGGCAAAACCAATAGGCCAACAGATGACTCCAAAAAGTCTGCTCCAGTGCTCAACTAGTCAAACCACCCAAAAATCCATGGGTGTTAAAGCCTACCTCGAAGTCCTCGGAGAGATTCTGATTAACCAGGAGGGTCTCTGAAGAAAACCACTTGCAGGATGTGATGAGAGAGCTGTGCAAGCTGCCCCGGTTTCTGGCTGGCCTATCAGCCCCAAGCACTAATAGCAGACAAGTTTGCACAGAGGCTTAACTCGCTCCTGAGCTATGATGGCAAAATAAGATGGTGCTTTAATAGAAAAATTAGAAAGGAAAATGGTTATTGAATTTTACTGAAAACCCCCAAGGCAGGATGAGGAAGAGGATGTAAAAATGTTCAAGGCAATTAAACTGGCAATAGGGAAGGGCAGGGTGTTAATAACAGCAGCCTTAATTATCCCAACTTACAATGGGTACACCCTGTAATAATTTTCAAGTATCATTCAAGTGATTACAACAGGCTTGACCCACTGCTTCTTAAATAAACTACCGTAATTATTAACATGCATGTATTATCAGGAGCTGCCGTGAACAACATCTCAAGTCTGTTGTTGCGGAGCAAAAGATGTGGGTACCAATCTTGCCCTTAATAATTTTGTGCACGTGGGTTACGGGCCAAGCAGGAGGTAGAGGGTGTGCAAGAGGATGCACACAGCATCTATGCAGCGCACCAGGCAGGGGGCACGTATGAATCTTCACATCCTTCAGAGTGAGTGAAGAGATCAAAGACACCTTGTTCCTGCTCCAGAGACATTAGCTTACTCTTCCCCCTCTAGCCCTGAGCATGTTTTTTGACTACAGTCTACAAATGGGGTGGATCATCCAAACTCAGCTCCGCTGCAATCGAACTGGTTGCAGCAATCTTCACCAGCTTTGCCTCCTGCTGACTTACTGTGTGTTTTTTAATCCTGTCCTTTCAGTGCCCAGAGGAAGAGCACAGGCTCCCTCTGTGCCTTGCTTCTGCACAGCAGAGGGCATGGATTAGCCCTGAGTGAGGCATCTTGAGAGCTGTGACCATCTGGCTGTCATTAGTTTGATTTGATGGAATTGGACAAATGTAACAATTAGTATAGCAAAAAACCCTAATTAAAAAAAAAGAAAAAAGATGATGGTGATTGAGGATGGATGGGTTTTTAATTTTGTTCATGAATGAAAGAACACATTAATTAAAATCCAGAGTTTATTTATGTTAGTCTTGTTTTGTAGCAAGCTGCTCCAAGGTCTCTGAACCTGGCTGACAACTCATGTCTTTGTACTGTGGCCCTTAAAATTCTCCACACTGGGTTTCCCCCAGCTCTATTCCTCTCCTCCATCCCACCACTCATCTCTGCTCCCACATCAGCTCCCCAACAGCCTCTCACTGGAAGGTGGGCAGTTGCCTGCAGTGGGAACAGTATGGGGACAGTGAGGTATGGGGAGGACCCTGGCACCGTGGGATATTTCACGACCGGTGTATTGAAATGCCAGCGTGGCATTTCAAGTGCTGTGGAAGCAGAAGGCATTCAGGCCTAGACGTGAAGTGACATTGAAAATGTCTGGGTTAGTGGCTTAACTTTCAAGCTCCATAGGTGGTCTAGAAGAAGCTTCAAATGGGAACTAAACATACTGGAGGATAATGGCTACAGTTCCCCAAATGTGGAAATAATGCAAGCAACAAATCCATCCATGGTTTATTCCCTGATGGGGGAGGATGCTTTTGCCTGAAGGGAAGTGCCTTTGGGAAGCCACTTCAAAGGACACATGTGATGGTCCCATCATAGCCCCAAAGGTGGGTGATGGTACCACCAGCCTGCTGGGTCTTGGGGTGGGCGAGAGGGTTGACCACCTCCAGAGCGAGGTGGGCATAGCATTGCTGCTCTAGTAGTTTTTCCTCTGAAATGCTTTTGTTCTGAATAAATACTTTGCTTTAGGAAAGCTGGCTGGCCAGCAGGCAGCCTGGTAAACTGGTTAAAGGCGCACATCAGTCCTGGACAGACCCTGTGCGGTTCTAGGAGCTGCTACCGGATAAAATAGCCACATTTTGTGAGCAAATTATCACTCGTAGGAAAGCTCTTCCCCTCACGGTCACATTAGTAGCCTGAGAGGCCACAGAGTCTGAAAATTCAACATTTGTAAGAAAACCAGTGGGTTCACAATGCGATTACAGGGAAAAAAGGTCATTTTGGTGCATTTGTGTCTGCCCCAGTTCTGCCTGGCAAAATGTACATTTGCAGGCAAAATGATGCAGGTTTGGGCAGAAGTTACCCAACAACCTGATTGGAGGCATGCACCCAAATCCTGCATTTTAACCTTTTTTTCTGCTCCTCCAAATAATATTCAGGAAATATCTGCATGAAACATTTCAGCTTATCATTGTGAAACTACATTTTTTTGTTCATTTCATAATAAAACCTACAAAAGAGATTTAAAAGACCACATAGCAAAGAGGATTAAAGAACCTGAAAATGAAAACAAATACTTCATTGGGTTTTTTTCTTCTAGTCTGCTTTGGTTCAGCCAGTGAACCAAAAAAACCCCATTATTCAAACAGCTGAAACAAGTTGTGTCAGCCTTTGAGAATTAAATGCAATTAAATATATGTATGCAGCCTACCAGCAAGGTGATTTCTCTGCAAGTTGTCTAGCTGTGTATTAAGAGTTACTGTTGGTGGGCTTGTCATCAAGTTACATTATTTCCCCTGAGATCAAAACAAATCAACATTTCCCCGCTCGGTGTTTCTGAAGACGACATTTCAGTAACAGCTGAACAGCAGGGTCTGGAAGGGAACTGGATTATAGACAGAAAGAATATTGAACTCAAGGAAAAATCCAAAGACTACATGAACTCAAGGAGAGGAGATGGAAGAATTATTTTTTTTTTTTTAATTATTTGGGTTTCAATGATACAGTATGTGATTTCTCACGCAGGTCACAAATTTAATGCAGCTGCACCAGTGCCCTTGCAAATTACCAACCCCAAAGTAACCTGATAAAACCAGACCATAAGACGATCAAGAAAGGAGATGGGGGAAAAAAGTGCAGTGGTTTCAGAAATAAAGGAACTGACTTCTAAACGTGCCAGATTTCCTGTTCTGGAGGAAAAATCACATGAAAAATACACCTGCAGGCTCTCAGAGTGGGATACCTTGCAGCATATACAGTACTCCCATTTAGGAAATAACCAGGACATTATCTTGCTGGGTTTTCTTTGATTATACACATTTCTGTGTGAGGTCAACATCTTAAGATTGTCTTTTTTCGTACAATGTTCTGGGAGCTCTTTTGCTGTTTCTTTCCCCTGTCAATCTGCGTCTCCTCTCCTGACAGCTGCCGGCTTTGCTAAACGAAGGACAGATTATTCTGCAGTGAAAGATGCTTTTTTCTTTGGGGAGAAGAAAAAGAGGGGATATAATTCTACTCATCACCTGCAGGCAGATATATTGCAATTTTTCTTTGTTTTTTTTCAAGGATACGATGAAAAGGTTGCTTATCTGGGTTTCATGGAAGAAACTGAGCTGGTTTTCTGCAGAGGCGTGAGAAACTGCATGAATAAAGATCCCCCCAGTCTTTGACTGGACTGATACCCACAGGGGACAGCCCTCCTGGGTCAGGACCACATCCCACCACTTACACTGCCCGGTCCACACGAGCAATGTGCTCCCCAGATTTTACAGGACTGGTAACTGCTGGAGGTGATGGGAGAGGCTCTTTGCTTGTGCAAACAGTGGGGTCCTGCTCAGTTTTTAAGGTAATCGCTGCTCACACCACACAAATCACAGCCCAGTTTGACCTCACTGCAGACCAGGATAGGTCTTAGGGTCAGTAACAGCCTGAGGATGCTGTGCTGACAATGCAAGCCTGATAAATTTTTTAATAATAGGTGGTCATATGCATGACTTTTTGCCATGCTTAATGGTCCTACTTGTGAATCTCTTTGTCAGAATTGACGTGAGATGTGAATATCCTTTAATTTGATCAAATAAGCAATAAAACCCAGCTTGCTCAGCTGGCACGAGAGCCCTACAGCCAGAGCAGCTGTACCGCTTTACACCTGCGGAGATTTTGGCCCAAGTTTTGCTACAGCTGAGCTCCAGCCAGTAAAACTAACATTGATTTTCAATTCTCCAAGTGAAAAAAAAAAAAGGATTTTTTTTTTCCTGCAGGCAGGCAGAAGAATGTTACCACCAGCACAGTCTTAGCATGAAACCGGGCTAATCGACCTGCGGTAGCCTGCATGGTAGAAAACATGCTTCCACAGAAATTAGTATTTGTTTAGCTTTGTTTTTAATAAAATAAATAATAATAAATTATATAGTTCTTTAATAAATTATTACTTGCAATCAGAAATTTATAGCAGGAGGGAGACAAACCAGAAAAACACACAATGAAGAACAACAAATGTCCTAAATAGGTATAAAAACACCCACGGCAGTTTGGGAGTTCTCCTACCAAATCAGGGGGCTCTTGTTTTTGTCCCCTCAGCATCACACACGCAGCTCTGCATCCTTTGCATCTTGGCTTGCTGCCAGGTCACCTCCACACAAGCACAGCACAGATTTTGAGACAACGCTTCTTAGTCTACAGTGAGACATAAATTGGAAAAACTGCTCTGGAGAAAAAAAAAACAACATGGATTTGAAAAAGCGTGTCAAAAATTGCTGGAGAAAAAGAGGAGTAAAAGGAGTGGGATGCTAGTTAATGTGCTTTCAGGTGCTATGTATTCATAGCTGTAGCCGTGTTTTAAAACAGCAGGTCACTACTAGCCTGTAACAAGCAGCAGATTGCTGGGCTTTAGGAACCATTCATTCCTCTTGAAAACAATGGTGACTATTTATAAGAATAAAATTAAGCATTTGCTATATGTAAGTGTGCTGACAAAAGGAGTGAAGCTAAAAGAGAAAAAACGCCAAACACATTCGGTAGAAATGTTTCCTGTATGTAGAAATGCTGCTGATTTGTAACGTGGATTGAGCATGGGACTGGTGGGAAATGGCTCACCGCAGGTGTTTTGCTTGCATGAAAGAGGCTGCATTTCAAGCTAGCTTCCCACTATATAAGCATGATATAGTTGTGCCCCTACCTGAGAACACGCAGAAAACGAGCCTTACCTGCCACTCCTTGTTTCTGTCAGAAGTACCTTAAATATTTTGAGGCTTAAAGATGACCAAGTTCCAGGACAACGGCAGCAAATACCAGATGAGGGCATCAGCATCTCCAGACATGTGCTTTTAGATGATATTATAAACCATCCTGTTTAATTAAAGACCTCCCCCTCAAGTTCCCAGCGTGAGACTGTTTATAGGTGGGGAGAGAGAAGGAGAAGGTGCTCTAGTGCTCTCATGCATGTCTTTTGCTTTCCTCAAGATTTTCCCACAAGCATTCATGAAGTAGCCGATTTTTGATCTCTTCTGATAGTGGGGTCTTATTAATTTATTGCAAAGAAGGTAATAAATAATAGTAACGAATGCCATCAGCTAGCATCTACTGTATAGGAATCATGCCTGCAGTCACCAGCAGGCAGTGTGGTGCGCAGTGGCGTGGCCCCAGGGCTCCCCATCCCCTTGCCACGGGCTTTCCTTCCCAGGCTGGGCTGTGGCTGATCAGATGGTGTTTTGCAAGTGGGAAACGGAGGTGGAAGATGATAAAAGACAGTAAGAGCACGGCAGAAAGCAGAACAGAACGAAGCGCTAAAGCCTTGCCAGCGTAAGCCACCTCTGCCTATGGGCAGCAGCTCCAACCATCCAAGGCTTGAGTTCCTTCCTGGATGGCGTGGTCTGAAGTTTTGGTATGAATTCAGATAGAAATATCTGTGACATAATGAGTAAAAGTGACTACTCGCTCCCTCATGCCAAATTTAGGTTAGAGGTCTCCCACCGAATTACTGACCAGGCCCATTTTTTAATTAGCCAGATCAGAAAGTGGCAAAGCCCTACCCCACAGAGCTACAAGTGTGGCAGAAGACTCTGCATGCATCTCCAGGGAAGAATATTTGCATCATTAGGATAAACTTGAAATTGAATCTTATTCATATAATCAAAACATCTTTGATGATTCACTTCCCATCATTCCTGTACAGTATTCAGGATATAAATAGCTGTGTTTTAGGTACAAAAGACTTGCAAACCATCCTCCCAGTAGTCTTTAGCATGACAGAACAACTCCAGCAGCTGCAGGGTGTGAAGAGAATATCAATTGTAGTTTGTTTGTCATCAGGAATCAGACACATGGTCTGCAGAGTAGGACAGATGTACTTGTCAGGATGCACAGGAATCAGTTACCAGCAGGGACTTTTTAATCCAAAAGTAAGACATTTAGGGTGAAGACAGAGGATAACTGCATAATGACATGTGAAGTATTCCTTAGCTGGTCACCCAAGGACAAGTAGCATTAGAACTGGAGCTTTCCTTGGCCAAATAGTAATTAGAAGGAGTGAAGAAAAATAAACGTGCAGTGAAAAGCCTTTCTAAAATGGTGATGTAGCCTGCATAATCTTTATAAATGCACTGGCTAAAAAAACCTGATTTGCTCTAAGTGTGCGATAATGGAAAAGTACCAGAGGTTTCAAATGGAGGTCAGGTGAGTTCTGGTTCGCAAAGATTAACTCTATTATAGCTGGGAGTCTTTCATGAAACATTTCCCATTAAAGATGACAAATGCAGGGCTCAGCAGAAGCTTTACCATCCCAGCTGTGTCAGACATAAGCCCAGGTGTACAACGCAGGGCCTGCTTTCCTTTAGACAACCCTTAACACATTTGCAGCAATTGCACGGTCCTATTGGCCCAGTCCTTTCTTGAAATACTTGCTGCTGGGGGGTTCTGGAAAGGGTGAAAGGTGGCACCAAGATCCTGCTGCTTCCCAGGCAATAGCTGCATGTCTGGGACCATTAGAAAAACCATAGCTTCATGGAGGTTTAAGGCATATGCCGGTAACTGCGGACTGGTTATAGTGATGAGAGCCAGCTATACACTGTGTCAGCAGGCCCCAACTGTGCAAAACACAGCTACAACATGATTAAGCCATGCTCTTAAGTAGAGGATGTCATACTGCAAAACATTGTGATCGTCGTATGGCCAGTATTAGATTCTTGCTGTCTCATCATTATTTGCTTGTATTGCTCATCCTCTATGAGTTTTGTAAGCTTGAGCCTTTGGGAGGAAAAAAAAATCCAGGATGTGAGTCCTAGATGTAACATGGATGGTCTGCAGGGCTCTAGCAGAGTCCAGCTGCAGCAAGCCAGTTCAGCCCAGTCCCCAAGGAGCTGGTTTGACTGGAAACACAGGGGTCATACAGAGCTGGTATGGCATCCAGGAGAGCACGCTGCTCTCCTATTCTCCTATGCTCATATTCCTAAAGGCTTGCGCTGTGCTTTTGGCTCTTAATTACCAGTGTTTTGAAGAAAACTGCTGGATAAGGTAGCCAAAAGATTCACCTCTTCTGAAAAAAAAAAAAAAATCACAATAGAATTCAGGTAATAGCAGTGTTCAGGAAGAGTTCAAAGTTGTGGCTTTGTGACCTCTGAGATGGAACACACCGTATGGAGAGAAAGCACGGAGCAGCGTGGGCTGCACTGATGGCAGGGGCTACGTGTGGTTTTTCATAGCCTTGAACATGGGTGTCCTATTGTCACCTACCAGCTAGGTCTCTTCTTATACCACTGACTCCCTCCCAAGACGATGGAAACAGCCATGGGCACCAAGCGAGTGCTTGCAATGTGCCTAATGAGTGTTCATCAGCAGAAGATTAATGGGAAGGAGAAATTTGCAGAGAGATTAGCGAACCGATTCGGATGCCAGACAAGGCAACTTCAGTCGCTCTTTAAGGAATACATTTGTACATAAGCTAACAACTCTGCTACAGTTTCATACGTCATTAGGCTAATGTTCTGTTTAAATAGAGTTATCAATCATTTTGTGATTAAACCCCTTTGTGCCTGGCAACAAATTGACGGGAAACGAAAGCATTAGTGGGTTGTTTGAGGATTATAAAACAGTACTTGTAAAGCTCCCACTGCTTCTGTGGAAGGTGAAAAAGCGCAGAGGAACTAATTGTTCGTGCCAAAACAAGCCTCCAAAAGTGCTGCGACGTAAATAGAAATAACCAACTGAGGTGTCTTTTATTTGTTCTGACATGCTTGAGCCTTGCAGGCATACATTTGGGTCACATTTTCAGCTTTCTTCACAAATCTGGAAACTTGTGTTACTTTAAAAAAAAAAGGAAAAAGAAAAGAAAAAGGGAACAAAAAAGAAAAAAGAAGGCAAACTGACACCCTTGTGAAACCTATAGTTCCAGCAGCTTGTATCTTAATGTACCTTAAGAAAGATGTGAACTAGCACTAGACTCCTTATTTCAGAATTAAAATGCTATCCTCTTGCTCAGAAATTATTAAATATCTAAAAAATCAATTTCAAAATTTGCTCTTCAATGTCTGCCTTATTTTAGTAACCGGTTGCAGGGAGATACCATAATAGTGCCCTGCTTATTTCTGTGTTGAAGTTTTGCATTTAAACCACGAGTAAAACTCTTCCATTTCACCATCACATTGATAAGTTTAATTTCCAGTTTACGGCCATGGGTTTTTCAATGGAACCACATTTTGTGCATCGCATCCTGTATGAAACACATTTTTACTTTTCCCAGGAAGCAGTTAAAAAGTCGTGTTTATTAGCCCTGTCAGCAGCAGCTGTTGAAATGCTATAGCTGTGGTTATTCTTTATCTCCACAGCTGTAGCTTCTGGAAAAGAACAATGAAAGGTCAAAGGCAGTGGCAGCCCATTTTCCTGCACCAAGATATAAGTCTTTCTCCAGCCCTCATCAACTGCAATACAAGAGCACAACCCTGAGTGGCACAGAGCAGGTGAAGAGACATCAGTTGCTCGCTCTCTCTTCCAACACAAGAAGGAGATGCCTTTGGATGACACTAGTAAGAGCCAAATTCACAGAGGCAAGAAGAGATGGTTCTTCACACAGTGGGGAGAAGATCTGAGGCCTCCAAGGATGCTGAGATGCAGGTGCTTGTGTAGATCCAAGAGCAGCACTTGGGTGGTGCAAACACACAAAAATCCTGTGGGGGTTAACAGACTGGCAAAACACTTCAGGCTCTGAACCTCTTAGGAGTAGGGGGAAGAAAGCTCCATTCCTGCCCACAGGCTCCAGTGCAGGGATGAACTGAAAGGGGGGAAGACATTCCTACCTTCTTGTGCCAAGGAAATTTTGAATACCCACCTTGTGTTACTGACACCTGCCTGGTTCATTCACATCCATTCCCTGATCAGGGGTCCCTATCAAGGGGCTTTTTCTACTAACACAGCAGCTTGAGTTATAAATATGAATATAGGAAGAAAAAGGCTCTTGAAGCTTGATTGCCTCACTCCAGGACCACACCAGCGGGTGGGGGGCAACAGCAGACTCCTGTCTGCTTCCTAAGCCCCACCAAATGAATATCTTTTGCCCTGGGCTCCAATTCCTCTGCAGAGAGCATGGCAGCAGCCGCCTGGCAGAGTGCCTGGAGAAGGTTACAGCTGGTCACCTTGCAGTGACATGCTTCAGACAGTGGCCTTGCAGAGCAAACAGACCTGCATTTCACACTGAGAGGACAGAAGAGCAAATTGAAAGGCTCCGCAAAACAATGCGGGCAACATAAGTCTTCTGACGGTCTACTATCCTAAAGACAAAACAGCTCCTAAAACTTTAGATGTTATAAAAATGCCAAAAGGAGAAAGAGGAAGAGACAACTATTGCACTATTATCCATAACATTTTTATGTCTTAGAATCCTCTGTGTATGAACTTCTCATTTCTTCTTTAATAAGTACTGGCACACCAGAGAGTATCATAAAAGAGGAAGAGAGCATAAGGTGTAATATAATATTGGGGAGAGGAATAAGCAATAGCAAGCCCCACAATCTGGAAAATGAGCTTGTTTTCAGATAGTTGAGGCTGGAAACAACTTTTGTTTCCATTTCGTTATTAAAACCAACAGCCTTAATTCTTCTTCAATTTTGTGATTGAAGCCAAGAGCCTTAACTCTTCCTTAATTTTTCAAATCAGACAAGTAACCATGACTAAGGCAATTTAGTTGGAAACTAAATAATGAAAGAGAATATTCCCAAATTAGCTTTTCCACTCATAACTACTTCAGGGCAGAGTTAACATGGCTTGGGTGCTTATTTTCGCATTCCTATGTCTGAACATTTTTGTGCTTCTCTTTAAGATGTTACCAACTTAAATTTAGGTTTGGATTTAAATTCCTGAGTGTGCATTTTCTTGGGGCTGAAGCATCCCCGTGGTGTGCTTTACCCATAAGCTCAACCTTAACTCGCTCTTCATGTTGTTTTCTAGAGCTGTAGCCAAATAGATGGTGTTAATAATACATGCTCAGGCTGCACACTGTGTGCCACTGTTGCATCCTAAGAGAGAATCCTTTACTTTTAATGCAAATAAGTACAATATCAAATTGATACATCTTCCCATTTGTTTTGGTTTTGAGATGAATACAGATTAGAGCTGCCTTTTTGGCACGCGAAGGAAGCAGATACAGGAGTATTTACGGGAACATGTGGGACATTGGCTGGTTTCATCTGCCACAAAGTCACCGCTCACTCATGTCCTCTGAAATATTAATATGCTGCTGTGCTGGCAGGGCCATTGCTGCCTCCACACCAAGCTCAGTCCTGCCCTGACCTCCTCCTCAAGGAGGTGGCGATGCCCTGTAAAGACCAATGGAGCAATTTCCTGAAGTGGCACCACGAGCAAGCTGTGTCTGACACTGAAGCAGATGTGAATTTATGGTCTTTTTTTCTTGTAGAATCTTAAAGCTTGAATATAATTACTTAAAAGCCTTTCTAATAACATCATCCTCCCAATGAGGATGGATCCGTCCAACACCTTTCTGGAAGTTCAAGGTAAAACCTTGGCTAATAAGGGGCTGATGGTACCAACTAGAGAAACACATAGCATAGGCAGATGCTTCAGCGAACAATTAAACCCTTCTCCCCTTCCCAGCTGCGCTCAAGCACCGCAACCCATACCACTCATGCTGTCCAACGCCCAGGCTTCTTCCATGCTTTTCCAGACACGAAGCAACTCTGTGATGGGGATACATAGTTACGGACCTGATTTTGAACCTGCTTTATGTGTGACACGAATAGGCATTAAATCCATGGCTTGGGAAACAAGAGCAGGGCTTTCACTTCCATGACAGCCTTGTGCTGCCACCTCTGCCAGCAGTGCTTTCATAATTCAACGCTGCAAAAAGTCTTAGATTACAGTAAAAAGGCAGGCATGTACCACGGCTCTGCGGGCTGCTTTTAGCCAGACGGTTGAACTCCTGACACAGTGGCACTATTATTTTTGTTAACAATATGAAAGATGATAATGTTAGAGCAGGGCCTGGGGCTAGTCTGCAAAGAGCACTACAGTCACTGGCAGGTGACATATCTCTGTAATGCAGCAAGTCGAACTTCTGGCTTATGCGCTTTCTATTAAAGATAGATGAGAAAAAGGCCCCTTGGAGTAGGACTGCCAGCAACTAGCTCTCTGAATGGGCAGCCATCTAGTTATCCACGCTCCAGTCCATGGAAAAGCCTTTTTTTCTCTCTACAGACATCCTTTGTGCTCATTCCCCACTCCCACACCTGCATCTCAACAGCATGGAGATTGCCAGGCAAAGGGACCAAGGTGGTTTCTTCAACAAGCAGGACACCTTTGGAAGCTTGTTTAGAGGACAGAAAGCTCCAGCAGCCCAGTCCAGCCATCAGGGCATTGACCAGAGAAGGAGAGACCCTCAGGGGACTCCCATCCACCACTCCAAGCTGCAGAACACTTGGGGTAGGAGAAGGCTCTCCTGTTAGAGCTTTGGCACCCATTGCAGCACAATTAAGGGTTTGCTAGACCGGAAAGAGAGGGAAAATATGGCCAAGATATTGCAGTTTTGGGGCACCAGAGGTAGATCTAAAATATAATGATACAATGTAAAACGAAGGGGCTTTCCATGAAGCAAGCCTGAGACCCAGGGCTTCTGAGTTTCTGGGGAGTGCTCAAACCATGGGAGATCTCAAGTTAAAAAAGGATGTAGCAGCAGCACCCCTGCACAGAAATGTGGAAATATTGTTGGGGCTCAGACATGGGATGGGCCCTTTCTAGTGCCTTGAGGGCAGCATCCCTTCGGGACATATACATGGAGATTTCTGATCCTCTGAGATTATGCCACTGCTTGCGAGCTTAGTAGAACAGAAATAAGACAAATACCTGAACATCACAAAGATGCTGCAGCAGTTCCAAACGCAACTAGAGAAATCTGGTATAATAGCAACCCTCCACCACCACCGTTTCATGCACTGAAACCTCAGAATCAGCACAACTGTTTTAGCACTGCCAAGGAAAAATTAAAGAGGAAAAAAGCAAAATAAAAGCATCTCGCTAGTTTGTATCATAAAAAGCCTCTGAAACAATGTCATACTACCAAAATGCATATTATATTTAAAAAAAATAATACTGTGCCCTCAAAACAATGAAATTCACTGCCCAATGAAGTCATTGCTGGAGATACCTTACAGCACACAAACCCAATTGCCTCATGTTCATTTTGCCAAATTTAGAAGGGAAAGTCTTATGTTCTCAACTATGAATAGTCTAAAATTAGCTCCATCATTAGCCTTTGACACCATCCACATTAGACTTTTTTCAACAGCAAGGTTAAACATGGAGAGACACCCCAAAGAGTCACATTTAAAAAGCCTGCAAATCAGTCATATTCAAACATAACTGTATAAAAATGCATGGGGAGCACTTCAGCGATTGGATAAATGACAAGTTAACAGGCAGAATAAACAGCAGGAGGGACATCTGCAGTGTTATGGGAAGAACTGACTTCTTTGAGGACTCAGGGCTTATATCTTGTTGCAAATAGCATTTTGCCTGTTGAAGCCCAGAGCACTCTGAGCTGGAGGTGACGTTTGCCAATGCCATTAGGGCTACAACATTTCATATGGCAGACAACTGGGCTGAAGCACCTATGTGCTCTGCAAAATAAAATTGGAAATGATAATTCAATGAAATTACACCTTGCAGCCACCCAGCACTACTTAAAGCTTTGGCACAAAAGCTGCTTGTCCAAAGAAGTCATGACAGGCCTAGCTTATCCAATATTTATCAAAGCAGCAATTATAACAAGCCCTGTGTAAATAAGACATTATTCCTAGCCAATAATCCAAAAAAGCGAAGTGTGCACACACCAGAGAGCATCAGGCTTGTTGCTGTGGGAGAGACATCCTCAGTATGGATCAGGTTCTGGAATAATATATGAGGATTCCCAAACTGTCCTCAAGGGGGTCTCAGCAACTCACTGCTGAGGAAGGCTGGGGATTGATGGCAGGGACCAAACCAAGCCCCCATTGCCCTGCTCTGCAGCAGAAATCTGCAAACTCTGGACAAAGTTATTATTAAAGTTGAAGTAGAAATGTATTGAAAACACTCCTAGGCAACTTGTGGAGACCTCCCAAACAACACTGACACAAGTGGGAAAACAGAGATCCATATTTTTATGAACCCTGTGAGACAGAAAAGAAATCAAGGACCATCCCTCCACCCTAACCCACCATGATCAGAGTCTTCTATGCATTCAACACTGCCCTGGGAGACCCCAGCAGCTCCAGCTGGTGATGGAAGATGCCAGGAGTTAAGGAATTATTCATCCAACTGAATGTATTAACAAAGGAGATAGTGTTTTAGTTATGAAAGATATTTCTACCCAGAGCCTTGGAACAAGAAGAGTTAAACACCCCAAGTCTGCACAGCAGCACAGGATTTTCCAATTCTATTCTTTTTTTTTTTTTCTTCCCCCCTTTGAATGGGATTGTTTGTTTCCCTTGGAGGCTAGCAGTCACACACAATGGGCAGATTTTTCAATTAAGCCATTTTTTTCCACTTTTAGTCTTCAATGGAGCTCAGGTGCCAATTGTTTGCTGCTTGGTTCCTGCCTTCCCTTTCCTGCCAGCAAGTTTAACCCCTTTCTCTTATTTCTGCTTTCGGGGGTGTCATTTGGTCAAAAACACTCCTAATGCAGATGGCTGACAAAAGATTACCAAATGGCTCATTAATGGTCTGTGTCAGGTATGAGTGACATTAAACAAGGCAGTATATGGACCTTCTATCTATGAACTTAGAAACAGAAAGTCAAATATTAACCAGTAATTTTTCTTTCCTTTGAAACCCTCTTCATAGCATATTTATTTATAAAGTGAAAACATTTTGCTTTTATTAAAAAAACCACGTCAACAACAGCCAGCTTAGGTGAGGCTCTCTTCCGATGGATTTAAGTAAGGCTAACAAAGACATTGCAATATTTTTTCTTTTCAATCCTTCATCAACCCATCACTTACTGGGAAGGCAGCTCAGTGAGTTCTAGCGCAGAGCTGACATCCTGCACCCTTCGAGAGCTACCTCTCTGACCACCCCAGCCTCCGGGAAAGCATACATTAATGTTTCCCACACATCAGGGATTAGTTAGGCCCAGGCTGGGGCTCAACTCAGTTGCAGTGTCTCTGCTAGAGGTATTAAACCCTTCCATACATCAGATTGATTCTGGTTGTCATGTAGCCACTGTGATGCTGTCAACATGCTCTATTGTGGCTTACCCTGACATCGTGATCAAGTGCTTGGGGTTCTGCCTCATGTATTAAACATCAAACCACACGAGCAGATAAAAATCCACTCCCTGCCATGTGTTTCACCCACACATTGCTCTGCATCGTCACTATCAGAGAAGGGAAAAAAGACGTGGCCAATTTTAATGCTGTAATGCCAGAGTTGCATCTCAGTAAAGAACACCTGAATGGTGTCGCCTGCAGCTATTGGCCGTCACACCAATGCGGTGATGCTAGTAGGGGACAGCTGAGGAAAAGGGGGTTGAATAAGGCCACACTGGAAGAACGGAGACTAGAGGACATGGGGATTAAATCTAAAACTACTCTGAAGAACTGAAACAACAATTTATAAGAACAACTGATCCAATCGGGAACAAGTGACTGGCTCTCTTTCCAGATACCCACAGTACTAAAGTCCATAAAAAAGCTGTCTGCAGAGACTGGACACTCCTTTCAGCCTTGGAGAGGGCCTCCTCCAACACCAGCCATTGCTCCTTCCCGGCTACATGCAGCTCAGCTCTGAGTGGTACATCTGCCTTTTGTTTTTTTAAAACAAGAATTATACACAATACCAAAATTTTAAAAAGAACCCTCAAAGATACAGGAAAGGTGAGCATAAATATCCAAATAAAACAAGACTGAGCTACCAAGAGAGATCATACTCTAGAGCAGTGGTGGTGTGGTGGGAGGGAAGACATATACAGGGACAAAGCTATTGTCATTTGGAGAAATTTACACACAATGTTTATGTCCCAAGCAGCATTTGGAAGTGAAGATTTAGTGATTTATCATATCCTGATTCACTCCTCCCCTGCAAAAGTGATTGAGCACTTCTCTGAACACACTGTTCACTAACAGCCATCAACACCTGATGCTTCACCCACAAACCCAGAACAGCTTCATCCTTGGCAAAAGCTGTCCCCTTGGGGCTTTCTAAAGAGCTGGGGTTTAGGAGGTGGCCTTGCAGGGGAACACTTTCAAATGTCAAAGAAGTGATTTAAAAATACATAAGGCTGTGAAACCTGATGGGACCTGGAAGAAATAGAAGGAGCAGGTGTCTCAGAAGACGGATCTTTGGCCAGTGAAACCAGATAAGCCTCAAAAATCATTTAACAGAGGAGCTGGGAGTGCAGCCCAGCAGGAGGTGCTGGCAACACAATCTCCTGCCCCAGGTGAGGGAGTCCCCAGAGACCCCAAAGGCACATGCCCCTGTGGCCAGCAGGCAAAATCTGACTGGGACTCAGCACCTTCCTTGTGGCCCAACCTGCCCTTTATTTTCCACGATCCATGCAGAAACTTGGTATATTTATGATTACCGCTCTGTAGCTAAACTTGGCTGAAATCAGCACTGGGCCCCAACACTGAAGTGGAGAGGCATGTATAGACAGATCCTTCTTCAAGACTCCGCTCTCAAGTCTTGAAGACCAAGCTAAAAACCTGGCATACGTATGTGTTCGGCAAGGATTATTAAATCAAGTAAAAAAACATTTCAGGGTTTACTTCAGTTGATCATTTATGAACTTAATTGTAATAAAGTTCCTTCCGAAGAGAAGCTTCAATTATATTCGTGCATAAAAAGGAGAAAAAAATTAATATAGCGTTAAGAGAGCTCAGCACTGAGAGCAGCAGCGTGCGGGCTGAGCTTCTTCAGTTGCTGCTTGCCAAGAGACAGCTTTCTCCAGCAGAGCAGCACCCCAGACATGGCTATTGCTAGAGAGTAAAAAACAACCGGGGAAAAAAGGTTTCAAATGGAAAACAAAATTTGCAGAATGCCACTGAAGTTGTGGTGAGACCCAGAACTGGGTATTAACAAGTTTTCAAGGACAAAGTTGTAAAGTTTCCAATGACAACTGCAATCTCCCCCTTGCAAATTGGCCCAGCAGATACACGTTGTGTCCCCCTGCGACACAACCATGTTGTGGGATGGGGCTCCTCAGCCCCTTGGCAGGGTGACTGGAGTGCTGCTGGTGCCATCAAGGGACACGCTCACACTGAGCCCTCCCTGGGAGCTCTAAGTGACAGGAATTACTTCTCCTTACACGGAGGGCTTTGCATAATGAAATAAAAAACCCAACTCTGGCACCATAAGAACAAGGTATATGCAGGTGAGAATTGCCCTCTGGCTTCGCTTTCCATGCAGGTTCCAGGGTGGCCTTGGCTGACCTGCTTTGCCTTCAGGCTCCTACCCAGTCCCAGGCACTTACACAGCAGTAGCTTTTAATTACAACATGTTACAACCAAGAGTTAAGTAGTTTCTGTTGAATTTTTGAGCTTTTATTTATCCAGCATGATCAACCAGTGTAATCCACGGGCTTGGGAATCATCAGCAAAATGGTTCATAAAAATACAAGGGGCTCTTCTTCCCAGTGACATCGATGGGGCATCTGTAGGAACTGAACTGATACCAGGGCATAACAAACCCAGCATAAATTTAGATCATTATGTTATCAAGAAAAAAAGAAAAAAAAAAAGGGACACATACTAGCTTTGGATCTTCAGTGGCCAATGTATTTTGGAAATAGGCTAACATATGTAGTCTTTCTGAAGACTACCTCCACACATGGATTTGGAATCAATTTAATGCACAGTGCTTTATGCAATTATACCTACAGATGCCTAAGTGAGAATTTAAATTAGCATTAACTTGATAGCTTTTGCTGAAGGCAGACAAATGCGAATGGGCACTGGGCAGATTTTCCTGTAAAGCTCTGCTGATCCCCATCAGTTCCTGAGGCACTGCTCCAAATGTAAACCCTCATGATCTTTCAAGCAATTAGGACCTCTCCAGCAAGAGCCTCTATGCCCAAGTGGACTCAAAAACAAGACCCCATCTCTGCACAAATCACATCTCCGCAGTGCAAAGCATCACCATTTAATCAACAGAAGGAATGATGCTTGAATATAAGGACCTCACTGGTTCATAAGGATAATCCTTAGCCAGAAATTCTTACAAATCTGTATATACTGGTCTGACGGCCTAGACATTATATGCAAGCCAATCAAAAACATTTTTGAATGAACTATTAACAGAAATCTGTGCGAAGATTCATCCGTAGCCTCCTGCAAAGTATTTTGCTTCTGAGAACTGTCAAACTCACTGCAGAGGCATTTCACAGTTGGTCTGTGCACATGTTGACTCCCAGGCACATTGCACTTACTGCATGTGGTTTGCTCCTGCCAAACCTGCACCCAGAAAACAGGCTAACAGTTGTTCTTCTGTCCAGAAGCCCCACATAAGACAACTCGAAATTAGCACAAGTAGGTCTCTCCTCCTCATTTCAGTTTATAGCACACTTATATTGGGATTTGGGAAGAAGATGTTCCACCTCATGAGTAGGACAAGAATGTCAGCTGTACGGTTATAGAAGAATGACTGAAAAATAAGCTCCAGCCTGTGCACCTGCATTTCTCACCCTCCCCACCAAGCCTCTCAAAGTTTGAGTCAACCAGAATAGGAGCAATAGCACTTCCAACTGCCTATCCATAAACCCATCTTACCTACGAAGTTTAACTTCCCCTCTACCGTTTTGCATTCAGGTTCCCTATAGAAACAGGCCTTTTTTATGAATCCCAATCCACAGCAGTGAAAAGTGGAGTTGTCAAGCCACATTGAAAAGGTACCATTGACATTGCAATTAAGGCAACAACATCACGACACTTATCTACAGTTATTTTAATGGAGAACTTGCAGGCTAATTCACAGCCATCCAGCTACATTTATTAGGAGATGCTCATCTTCACACCTACTACAAACTTTATTCACCCAGAAAGCTTTTGAGAACTAGGAGGCTTTGAGGAGGTCCCTCAAAGCTGACATGACAAGCTGCGTTTGCAATCATATATTTTCATAAGCTTTCAAATTATGTATGTGGTTTTACTATTAGTATCCAGGAGCTAGGAGAGAAAAGCAAAGTGTGCTCCTCTGCTCTGTGCCAGAAAGGTTCCAGAAGAGCCTGAGTTACTCTGGAAATGGCAAGAGTCCAGATTTGAGGACTACTGAACATGGACGTGGTTTCTCTGACATGAAAAATCTTCAAGTAACACATGGGCAAGAGCAGGAGAACTAGTGTCCCATGGTTCTTCTGCATTGAACCACAACAACTCATCACTTGCCTTTAACGCTTCTTGGATGCACAACATCTGAAAACCAAGAGGATTAAAGGACTGCATAGGATGCCTCTTTTAAACACTGAAGTTTGCAGACACTGCAGCTTCAAAGCTGCCTATACCCCAAAAGCAACCTTTACTCTGTCATCTCAATAAACCACTCAACTTGTCAGCTACTCAGTCAAAGAGAATTTCTGATTCCTCCAAACCAAAGAAGTAGTGGTTTTGTCCACCTGTGTTAAGCACAGAAGACCGTGGGGGCAGAGAGGTTTTTACCTTGTTACTAATGAATGTTAGGAAGGCTGGCTTCCTGATAAGCCAGAAGAGTTGGCAGCAAATACACAGCATAAAAATGATTCAGAAGCAGTCTGATCCCCTAATTTTATGAAAAATCAAAGCCACAAGACACATAATCAGCTGCAGTAGAGAAATTATCAGCTAGGGAGAGCACCATTTGTTCACTGCAGAAGCAGCAGCAGACTCAGATCCTTCCCTCCTGGAAGCAGGTGCAGGTAGAGCAAACTGAGATATGCATGGGTGATGCTCCTCTTGGGGTACCTCCCTGCTGGTAGGAAGGCAGACTGATATCACAGGATTGCTTATCACTCGTTAAGCAGCAGATTTCAGTTTCCCCACTTTCCTGCAAGGAAGCATCTTCTGATGACTTGAATAAATCCACAGCTGTGCACGTTGTCACCTTGAAAATCTACTGCTTGGAGCAATTTCTCCCTTCAATAGCTCTCAGAATTGGCACTGAAAGGCTGATAAGTTTTTAAAACATTTCTGGACCTCTCATCTGTCTGAGGAAAGACATGTCTAGATGACACACACCATTGCTCTGTAATCTGGAGGCTGAATTTCCTTGTTGACACAGATAGGATAAAGAGACACAATTGCTTTGTATGAAAAATAATTTGTGAGTGATTTTTAAAGGAGTGATATTAAGACAAGCCTTATGGCTGTCTCCAGTGAGGGTACAGAGGGGATTCCCTCCTTTACTGGGGTCTCCTGCAGGATCCTCTGCAATTTGGGTAAGTCAGGCTGTGGCTCCTGGACTCCTGTGGAGGAGAAATTCAAGCAGCAATAGTGCAGCTACATGTCCTTTGTTGAGACTCTCATCTCAGGGCATGAAAGCTCACATCCCAAAATGCACAACAGTAAATGCTCAAGCTCACTGAAAGGCTTCATGGCTCTTCATTTCCCCCCGTAAATGAATAACACGACCTTGGAGCACTGCTCTGTAGTTTGGCATTCTCTTTTTTATTGTTTGAACAACAGAGGAACAGCTTTTGAGATTGTCATTGTTGTCTTTCATTGCAAGAATTTGTGTGCTGAATATTTAGGATGTACTCTCTGAAAGTAAAAAATCCTGTTGTTAAAGCAGCACATGAGCAGATACCCGGTATCTCAGGACTGCTCCGTACAGGTAGTCCCAATGCATCAACACTCTGGGACTTGCTACACTGCCATCCACCACTGCAGCCTCTTCTATGTGCTGGTATGGCCAAATTCCAAATTCCAGCACAGTTTGGTTTTGCAGGAACACGGTGAGTTTCTAATTCAGATTACACTGTGACCAGGAAAGTGGGATTTTGCTGGCCGGGCAGCATGATGCAGGGAGACAGATGCTTGTTGCAGGAAGGTGCTGCAGCGGTCAGCTGGATGGGAAAGCCTTGCTAAGACCCCGAGAGGCTGCAGCACAGAAGTGACTCAATTTCCTTAACACTGGCATCGTGTGACAAATTCAAAATCCACTACTTCTGTTTTGTTTACCTCAGAAGTGTCTGTGGCAGTTGGGGAGGATTTACACTCCAGTCAATAAATGCTCAAATAAACCTCCTGCTATTCAGAAGGTGCCAGACCTGGCTGTAACAGAGCAGAAACCAAGGATGGGGCCCCAGCGAGGGCTACAGGAGGAAAGTCCTCCACAGTAAGCTGCAAGCTGTGTTTTTCCATTTGCTGCATTTCTTTGGTTAGCTCCATCAGCTGTGCTGCATGTAAGGAGAGCTGATAAGATGAAATAAAAAAGCAATTTGGAAGAAGTGACATTGCTGATCCTCTCACGGAGTAAGCACTGAAGAGTGCTGCTCCCCCTCCATGGGGACTGCTCACCGGTTCCTTAGTGCTTCAACATCACAGTGCACAATTAAACCCCAAAGTAACCCACCCTGCAATTATAAAAATGAAAGTCTGGAATCCTAACTACTGATTTGGGCCTGCTCTCCTGGATACCCTTCAATTCTATTTGATATTCAACCTCAGAGAGGCAGGGAATGGCAGTCCAGTGTTTTGAGGCAGCAGATGAAGCTGCCCCAAATTGAAGCACACAGGGCTTTGCTCTTTGTTTTGGTGCCTCACTCCTCTGCCAGCCAACGTATTTGTCCCCGACTATGATGCATGGTAACCCACTCCGGGAAAACATTTGCGCCTTCTTTTATCACCTGAGGGTGTTTTGTGAGGTGAGAGGAGAGGAGAAGCATTTCACCATTGATTTTAGAAGCCCGCCAGCCTCATGTGACCTTCACCTCCTGTACGCTGCCATGAGTTATCCAACCTGTCACAGGCGTTGGAGGCTGCAGCACAGCCCTGCCTCAGCCCCTAATGAAAGGAGACCTCATGTCTGAGTACGTGGCACAGAAAAGCTCAAAAAACCTTTGGAACATTAAAAAAAAAAAAAAAAAAAAAGAAAGAGAAAATGGCAGAGAGGGTGAGACAGGTACAACAGGCACTACCTGCAAGTGGGGATAGAGCCCCCATGCCGCCTCCTTTGAAAAAGCTCTCCTCAAAAGGTGAAAAACATGTTTCTATATTTAACTCACTCACTCAGCGGAAAACATGCCCCTGACCCAGCCTTATTTACCCAGGACATCCTATCGAGGGAGTTTTTAATCCAAACACAGTGCTGAAAATAGGATGGATGATTAAACTCCTGACATAGCACCCCATTTATGTCTCTAAAGGTTGAGTGTAATTTTCTACATTTCATAATCGCTCTGTCTAACCCTTTCTGCCTTCCTGCCTTCTGCAGAGCACTTGCTCTTTCTCCTCTAGCCTCAGGTTTCTAAATAAAGGTTTATATTGATCCTGGAATTTCTCTTCACTCCAGATGAGTATAACTAAGGCAGAGAAATTGGTCAGCAGTGTTTTTTCCCTGCTATATTTTTTGTAGTTTTGACTAAATGTACTGTAAGTACGGGATGGAAACATAAGACTTGCTGTCTTGCACACAATGCTGGTACCTCTGGTTCTGATCCAAACAAACACAGTCACCAAGAAACGGGTCCAGGAAGTCTCCTGCTCAATGCAAAGTCATGCATCTTTAGAATAAAAACCAAGCCAGCCTCCAAGGTTTGCCGGGTGTACAGCCAAAGCTCAGCTCCCCTGACCAGCAGCTACTGGTAAGACACTGTTGTGGGTTTAAGGTTTAAAATCACTGCTGATGCTGTCACCTGGTGCTGTCCCGATACACGATATGATTGTCCACCTCCATATTTTGGACTGCCCTTCCTTGGGCACTGCTTAGTGACATCTTTGACCAAAGTCCTCATGGTTATTGTAAAATACCACGCAATGTGGATTTACAAACACACACATTATCTCTGACAAGGTCTCACTAGTTCTAGGCACTTTTTGCTTTTTTCCAGCCAGGGTTCACACTTTGTGCCAAGCACACCCCACTGCAGTGTCTCCATCTGAGCTGTAAAGGACAAAGGGGTCTCTGCAACCTCCATTCCTGTAGGTATGTCACCCAGAAGAGACCTTGCTGGCAGGTGACCAGGCCAGGACGGAGTGCCAGATCCATTTTTATTTCCCCCTCTCCAATGAGTCTATATTTGGCCATTCTCCATTGTGGTGGTGTGCTCTCCACCCGTGACATCCATATATGCCTATACATAGACTAATAAACTTTACACTAAGTCTTTGTCCATATGGTTCACTCAATAACGGAAAGTTAAGATTATTGGTTAAAACTTAGACATAGCTTCACTTTATCCAACTCTTCAACAGGCAGGAGGTTAGCTTGTCTGCTTTGGAGCTACTCGCTTTTCACATACCCTTCTCCCCACAATCAAAGCCCGAAGGACAGGATCTCAGTAAGCACCTATTTACAGCGGGATTTGGGAATTCACTGCAGTTGATTTATCAATAGTGAACAAACACAGCACTAGGTCTGTTCCTATCATCAGGGTCTATCTTAGGAGACTACTCTGGGAGGATGGAGAGTTCATAGCTGGCACGAGGCAGAAAAAACTCTGCAGATCCTTACCAAAACCAAAAGCAGATACTTTCCAAAGGCTTTAAGAGCTGAATCTGCTTAAGCATCCACATAGCCCTACATATAAATCTCTAACAAAGCTGAAACCAGATGCCTCGGGAAAAATATAAGACTAGAAGCAAACATACAGCTATGCTTCTTCCAAATACGGCTCCAGCCTCCAACTAGTTGCTCTTTATGGAGTTAATGAGACGACATTTCTGCTTCTTGTGCTGGAAAAAGCCATGAGTGCAATCTCTGCCCACCCTCATCACATCGCCATACAGACAAAGGTAGGTTTTGTGTCCGCCCAGCGTGACTGAGGAGGAGTAAGCAAGACCCTGCCAGAATGGTGGAAGCAGTGAACAGCTGAAGAGAAAGCTGTACATCCATCAGGAATTGCAGGCTCCAGGCAAGCTGGGCTGAACCGATGTTTTAATGGAAACACTGATTATAACCCCGACCCCAAATTGCATAACTGAGTGGCAGTGGTCAGCTTTGGTACAGCTTTCTCTCTCAGACTGATGCCCTTGGAAGACAACTGCCTGAGTAAGCTTCATTTTGGTAGCTGATGAGCTAGCGTTTTGCATGTACAGGCAAGATACTCCTTGTTGTTCAAAGCACACAAAACAGAGATGGGTTTTCCATCTTCATTATTCATTCATTCATCATCGTCATCCATTTTCATCTTCCACAAACTGGGGTTTTGCAGATGCAGCCAGGAGATTCCCTTTCCTTTGGCATCAGTGAAAGAGCACCTTCATCCAAAAAGGACTCTGAGCTCTTTTCCCTCCACTTCCTTTAGATGCCCCAGCAAAGGATGGGGTCTCTCTGCCAGTGGGACCATCAGAGCAGTAACAAACAAAACACCTCACAGGCACGTTGACGCAAGCCCCGAGATGGGCCACAGCAACTGGACTGGCAAATTGCTACTACCTTCGCCTTAAAAGAGTGCTTTTAGCTTTCAGATTAGAACATCATAAAAGCTTTGCTTTATCATCTGAGTAATTAAAATAAATGAAGCACAGAAACTAACTGACAAACATCCAAATAAAACCTCTCAGCCAGTAACCAGGCTTAGGAGCAAGCAGTTTCTTACACAGACCTGCAAAGCCCAGCACCCAGAAGCATCCCACCCAACACTGCTGTCGCCCAGGAGGCCACCATCGCAGCCAGGGCTTTGCAGCCCCAATATCGCACATCAGCAAGAGCTGGATTTGTAGAAAGGTGAAAAGCGGTGCTGCAGCTTAGCATGATGAGGGGATAAAGTTATCTCGTCTTCCTTCAGCAGGAAGGGCCCAGCAATTGTCACTGTATGGCAAAGAATACCCTCAAGATGTGCTGTCAGTTTTGACCATCTGTGTGAAACCATTCTAAGCATCAAATGAAGAGATTTTTTTTTCTTTAATTGCAAGTTTAAATGAATGCCATTTATCAGCCTTCTTCCAGTGTTGCACTGCTTTCAGTCAGTGCAAATATTTGCTGGGTTTAACTAGTTTTTTACATAATTACTTAATTTCTTCACAAGAGAAAAAAACGACCCTTAGTGGGAGTGCTGATAGTGCCTAAAATTAAGCCTTTATAGGAGCAGTTCAACATCCTTCCAAAGCCCAGGTCTTCTGGACTCAGCTTTGTGCCACTAATAGAGACATTTCTATCTGTTAGCAACACACTTTCCTCTTCTTTTCTGGTTAAAGCTGGGAAAGGATTTTTTCCTCCTCCCCCTCCACAGCAGCTTTATCTTCAAGTAGGGTAAATAAGCATCACTGAGCAATGGCAGCAAGGGTTCATTATACATGCTGGCCTCTCATTTTGCATTTCAGCTTAGCATCCCCTTCCCTGTGCAGTCCTAACTTGCAAATAGTTGCGTTCTGCAAAAAGCACCAGGAGACCTTGAATTAGCACACCATGAAAGGCAGGATTAGGAAGCGGTCATTAACAATAGCTGCATGCCCTGAAAGCCTCTCGTTTAATGGAGTGGTAAGAGATTATTTACACTGTAATGTTAAGAACCCTGATATCCGAACGTCTCATCAGCTTAAGATGTGCCCTTTAATTCCTGTTACCTTGCCGAAACCTCATGTCAAACCTGCATGGGCTCTGCTTGCATCAAAAATGAATCACTTCTAGCTGCTGGAAGCCGATTTTTCCTGACCAGATTTATGTATCTGGGTAATGGGGCGTAATAGAAAGGTGGTTAGGATTCTCACGTCAGTTTAGATGGAAGGATTAGCACTTTAAAAGAGCAGATTAATCTTTGTGAGACCCAAAAAACCCCCCGACTCCTGCCACAGAAACCGATGTTTCTGGAAATGACCTGCTGCACCTAAATGACTTCCTTTAACATGTATAAAACTAAAGTGACTTAATTTATGGAGCTAAAACCCTTTAAAAGAAATCGACACGCGGTACAACTCAGACGTGGACCCATAGATCATCTCCACAAAACTGCAGACCTTGTGCTTAATTAGGCATTGAGAACGTGAAGCCATGTACAAGACACACTTCGGTGCCTTTCAGAAATACTGAAGCAATTTTTGTGGCTGTGCATTGCCCAGACCAGAGTGTGCCAGAGCATTGCCTCCCCCTATCCTCCCTCCCCATCCACCAGGACACAGAGAACTGACTCACTTGACCCTATGTCGAGCAATTTTATTTCTTAAATGCATTTGTAATTTCATTAACTTTGATGTTTTGGGGATTTATTTTTTTTTTAACCCAGTCTAAAGCCAAGAAGGGCTTATGGAGAAGATAATTACTCCCTACTCATACAGGACGAATAGGCCAAAGGGGACTGTTCTGATCCTCTTGTCTGATCTCTTGCCATTTCCCAACAAGGTCTGAGCAGTCTGGAGTAAATAAAGGCTAATCTTAAACTCCTAACAATGTCTGACTAACAAGACAGGACCTTTGACAAGGGGTCATCTACTTTTTGGTATGGATGTCTCAGGGATGGGATTCAACGCCAGATAAGTAATCTACTTTTTTTTTTTTTTAATTGTTTTTCATGTTAGTAGACTTGAAAGGCCAACATTCAATATGCATTGAGTCCATCTTCATTGCTTGATTTTATTTTTTTTTTTAAATTTATTTTAAATGTAATGTCAGCTAGAATCAAATGGCTGCAGGAAGGCAGGAACAACAGGAGCCAAGACCAGACTGGTGATGGAGCTGCAGCAGTTGTAGCTGAGAGCAGATGACTCGCCTATTATGAGTACACTGTAACACATACCTTTCTGTCCCACCCGCTAGTTTTCCAGACTAACTCAGTGCACAAAGACCAGTTTCTACATTGCAGTCCCCCTTTACCTCTCTACTGTTGGCACCACACCTCACCTCCTTGCTTCTAGTCTTAAAGCTGCCTCTTGTTGTTCCCTCAAACCCTATTCGTATCCCAGGCTGGAATTTCTAAAAATTCTTTTTAAAAGTTATTAAATTATTTTGTCTTTCAATGCCCCTCTTCACCTTGTTTGCTGGTGGCATTGCTTCCCCTTGCAGGTAGCCAACTGCCACCCAAGGAGCTCTGAAGCCACCAGAGATACTTCTGAACTTGACACTGGGAAATGAGAGCAAGGGGTAACATTGCAACAAATATGAGCATCAAATGAACGTTAGAGATCTTTTGCTTCCTCGGTTATAGCACATTTGGTCAGGTAATTTAGCAGAAAAATGGTTCTTTAAAACACAAAACAGGCCAACGTGCTAAGTTTTAGCACTTTATAAAAAACACCAAAACAGTCTTACAATGGTAAGACTTTAGTCTTCAGGACATGGATGGCTCAGAATTCCTGGTAATAATGGTTTCTTTATTACTATAAGTGCATCTTTTTTTTCTTTTGACTAAAATATATGCAGATTACTTCATGTTGTAAACTGAAATAGAATCATAGATTACCAGGTTGGATGGGACCTTGAGGATCATCTGGTCCAACCTTTCTTGATAAACGCATGGTCTAGACAAGATGGCCCAGCACCCTCTCCAGTTGAGCTTTAAGTATGTCCAATGTTGGGGAACCTACCACTTCCCTGAGGAGATTATTCCAATGGCTAATTGTTCTCACTGTGAAAATTTTCTTCTTGCGTCCAGTCAGAATCTCCCCAGGAGTAACTTGTACCCATTACCCCTCATCTTTTCCATGTGACTCCTTGTAAAAGGGGTGTCTCCATCTTCTTTGTAGCCACCCTTTAAATATTGGAACATGGTGATAAGGTCTCCCAAGCCTTCTTTTCCTCAAGGCTGAAGAAACCCAGTTGTTTCAGCCTGTCCTCATATGGCAGGCTTCCCAGTCCTTTGCTCATGTTGGTGGCCCTTCTCTGAACACTCTCTAGCCTCTCCATATCTTTTTTGCATAGCAGGGACCAAAACTGAACCCAGTATTCCAGCTGTGGCCTGACAAGCACTGAGTAGAGTGGGATAATGACTTATTTTTCTTTCCTGGTGATGCCCTTGTTGATGCAACCCAGCATCCTGTTGGCTTTGTTAACCACTGCAGCACACTGTTCACTCATATTGAGCTGCTTGTCCACCAGGACCCCCAGGTCCCTTTCCACAGAGTTGTTCCCCAGCCAGGTAGATCCCAGTCTGTGCTGTACTCCTGGATTATGTTTTCCCAGGTGCAGGACCTTACATGTGTCCTTGTTGAACTTCATAAGGTTCTTGTTCATCCACTCTTCCAGCCTATCCAAGTCTTCCTGCAGGGTGGCTCTCCATTCCCAAGTGGCCACACCCCTACTCAATTTTGTATCATCAGCAAGCTTCATCAGGGTACACTTGATCCCATCATCCAGATCACTTATGAAGATATTAAACAACAGTGGGCCCAGTATTGATACCTAGGGAACCCACCTGTGACAGGTTGCCAGTTTGAAAATGAGCTATTGACCACCACCCTCTGGGTGCAGCCTGTCAGCCACTTTCCCACCCACTGCACAGACCCCTTGGCTAGACTGCATCGGTTTGTCTAAGAGGAGGCTGCAGGGAATGAATACAGAAATAAAAAATAAATAGAAAATAAATACAGAAAACCCATACTCCTCCTCAGTGAGTTATTTGCTAAATCATATCACATGGCCAACTCCACACTCAGATGGATTGCTCCAGCCCTGACCCTGGAGCGTGCTCGCGTTCGGAATTGCAGATAATTCAATGATTCTTTGTGCTGGCTCAGCTCATGGCTTCTCTTGAGCAAAGAGTTCAGCGCTATGAAATTTGCATCCCAATAAAATAGCCCTATGACATAAATAATGCCCATTTGCTTTTGGCTAGAACCAACATGTTCATTAATCTCGTCACCTCCAGATGGGCTCGGTCTGGCTCACTACAGAGGAAAGGTCACTGCTTTGTCAGCTTTGCGCCTCAGCCTCCTCTCATTAAGTTTCCATCTAGATACCACAATCTTTGCTCATTAAGAAGCAAGGATTTTTAGGATTACCTTAATATTTGCCAGACCAAACAGCCTGAGAGGCTCAAGAAATGGGACTGTTGTGCATCCCCAGAGCATAACACTGCCAACCAGTTCAATTCACAGTTAGGCATCTAGCGGAAGCCAATACAAGACCCTTTTTTTTAAGTCTGGTGAGTACTGGCCGTTATTTTAGGATTGGGTGAAAGAAGGGCGATGTGGTACTTGGATGTCTGACCTGGCTAGAGCAAACCTGCCTCATTAGGTACCATCCTGGGGGCTCCGAATCAGTTTCCCCCTGGCCCCCTAGGCTAGAAGCTCAGCTACAAACAGCAAGATCAGAAGAGGGAGAAGAAGGGTCTGAATAGACACCAGAAAGAAAACACTAGGGAAGATACACTCTCATTATCAGACAAAGCACATGCACACAGCAACTGATTTCTGGAAAGCGGCTGGCCAGGGAGAGATATCAGCAGGCTGGCAGCCTTGTTATTTCTGGATCATTCCCTGCTTTTCAACCAGATGCTAGCTCATCTCCCTGACCCAGCAGAGAAAGGTCACTTATGGACTCTGCTGTTACATACTTCTGAGAGCTGGAGGGGACACTGCCAGCTTTGTGCCATCCCAAGTCTGCCCAAAGCAAGAGATGTGCTAGTTTTTGGGAGCACTCGGCTTTATAGTCAGTTAAGCACTGCAAAGCCCACCCATTCCTTGCAAGTGCAACTCCGAGGTAGTATGGTAGAAATATGCCCCCACATCTCTATCCATTTAACAAGCACTAGGAATCCCAATGCAACACAGATGTACCAGTGATATTTTTAGCTTTTTACCTCAGAAGGAATAAGAAGTCAACAAGATATGTTCTAGAAATAGCCATTTCCAACCTAAAGAAAAATTATACTGTCCAAAATAAAACATTACATACATTTTTCTTCCTCCCAAGAGGAAAGGCATGGGAGAAGGTAACACGTGAGAGGCACAAGTCACGTTGCCAGCAGTAGAGAAGGACAGTTGATACCTCACATGATTACATTTCTCTTGTCACCAGATATGTTCACCAGAGATGAAAAATTCATTTCATGATGAAAATCCTTTGTTAAGCTCTCTCCCTTGCAGAGTAAGTACTATAACCCAATCTGCTTAGCACAGTGCATGCCTTAAAGTGACCATGGGAGATAGCCCTTGATGTGAGTTATAGTCTACAAGCAGAATAGCACACAAACAGTGTTGTTCCAATTAACTTTTGCTTGCCCCTGGTTAAGATTCATTTTTCATTTTCTATCAAATGGATAAAGCCCAGCTTTCAGAAACACAACCTTCCCACTATGTACATCCCATTACACTGTCACCAGCGGCACAGCCAATACCAGGAAAGCCAAGATTCAAGAAGCGAGCTGGAGAACAATTCAGACTGGCTTCAACAGTTATTACTGTTAGACCTGTTTGTTCACCCCCAAGCTTTGTGGTCTTTTCTTTCTGCTCTGTATCTGCTACAGATTCTCCTGGTTCAGGGTAATTTGGCATTCATAAGACACCAACTTCACAAATTTGCTGCTGGCAGGTAGAAACACGCTTTGCTTTGCAGCTGTTCGCTGTACATCTACTAAACCATTCAGAAGCCATGGGGGTAGGAGAAGCATGAAAAACTACATTTTGTCCTTTCCAGGATTGCTGCAGTGGGCCAAATCCACAGCAGGTGCAAATAAGCATGAGATCCTCTACCTTGTTCCACCACCTGCTTTGCAATATAGTCACTCAATTCAGCCAAAACCTTAATGAACATGTTATTTTAGGTCGCCCATGTGAATTATCCACATTTAAACAATCAAACAAATTGAGGTTTTTATCCTACTGACCATGCAAGAGGGCTTCCAGCTTCCCTGTTGCCTTCTGTATTCAACCTGATCTAGACTTCATCACTACTCAGGACAGCTAATCCATTTGAACCCCCCTCATTTCTCAGGTATATTGGAACAAAGACACAGGAGTGCTCGATGCCCCATCCGCACCCTTCCTTTCCTCTCCACAACCACTCTCCTGGCCCAACATGATCATATAGCCAGTTTACTGAGAGTCCTGTTACACGAGAGAAGGTGCTCAGGGGTAGAACTGGCACAGCACATTTATTTTATGGCACTGTGAGTAAGTTCAACACACTGAGGGCGAGAGGGGAAAGCAAGCACTTACCCAGTCATTTACTATATGCTACAGCCTTTCCATTCTCCAGCACGTCACGCTTCTCCAAGGCAGCCATGTCCCCAAGGTAGCACTGAAGTAGAAAATGTCACATGAGAAGCTGGCAATGAAATGGGCAAACAACTCTATCTCTGAGCCCAAGGATCCTTTGGGCAACTCCCCTCCAGGGCAGCAAGTGATGCTTCAGGGCCATGCTTCTGGTGGGCTTTTCAGGGAGGGCTGGGAAGCCTGAGCTGTCCCATGGCGTTAGCTAGGGCAGGCCATTACCTTGACCTTCTCACCACCATCCTAGAGAAAGGGCTGGATCCTTAGCTCTAGGGCTGCATTCAGAAACCATAAAAAATTTTGAAGGGTAGCTGGAGGCAATGGGGAAAGGAACAGCAAAGAGTTTTTCTATAGTTTTCTTGGAAGTAAGCAGTGCAGGGGAGAGGATACCCCACACCATCTAGGTGTACTCCTAAGGGAACATTTCTATCCCCTCTTTATATCCCCTCTCATTCATCAGCAGCATCACCTGAACAAGCCAAATGCCCCATCTGGAGGCAGGTGAGGACTGTGCTTTACTCAGCAGCAACATGAATCCAGCTTGTATCATTTACACACAAGACGATGTGCAGAAAAAGAACTTTAGCAGTAGAAAACAGCAACTACAAAATGACAATTTTATGTTTAAACTCGGGCTGAAAGCGCTTGGAGGAAGGTGACTCAGATATATCTACACTTTCCTCCTCAGAGCTCATGCTTGCGTCATCCTGCGTCACCCATAACCGGCACTGCTTTATTACTGCAGAAACCTGTTTTTCATGTCCTTATTTCCTGCCTGATGGTTTCTTGCGTAGGTGGCAGCAGAAAGTCTATGGCACAACACTGTAGAGCCTGTCTGATGAGAGATGATTTCATTTTTGTTTGAACTGGTATTTATTACACTGGGGAGATGGGCAGTTTATCCCTCTGGGTTAGCCTGAATGGGGTTTTTTTCAGCTCACATTCCAAAATTATTGAAGAAAACAGCTCTAAGCATTTCTAAAATAAAAGGAGTATGTCAGCAACTTAACAGTGGCTTTAAGTTCATGCTTTATGTTTCTGAAGGCTGAAACCTCTGTGTCAAACCCTTAAGGCTACCTTGGGCTTATCACTTGAGCTTCCTGCATTTCTCACTGTCCCTCAGAAAGTATTACTGTCCCCTGTGAAAGTATAATTGACGCACAAATCCAAATTTGTCTCCATCCTAGTTGCCGTATCATCCTCCAGGTATATTATCTCAAAAAGAACTTCAAGTAGAAAGTGCTTTAGGAAATGGTTTGCAGCCCCTCCTTCCCCAAATGTCCAATCTGCTTTAATTAGGAACAAAGCATAAGATCTGGATGCAGCTAGTGAGACTCACGTTTCAGAAGGGCCGTAACCGGTCTGATAAAGACATACCACTTTCAATCAGGCTATTGGGACTTAGATTTGAAATCTGTTGACATACAATTCTAGTAGAGGAAAATAAAATGTTATTAGACATGTCTGCTCTCAAAATCAGCTTTGCCTGGATCCATCTGGCCTGCAACGCGGGCTTCTGCCTTTCTCTTTTTTGTGCTCTGCTCAGGATCAACCCAAATCCAGTGTATTTAAATTCCCATAAGACAGAGTGCAGCTGATGGACATCAAATGCAGTCTTCCCAAAGTGGCTGCCAACGTCCCTGCTTCCAGGTAAAACTTCAGGCAGGAGATGGCAGTTTCCTTAGTGGGTTTTTGTGTCCCTTCTGTGATGATGTGCAGGTGACAGCATGCATGGTACGGCTCCCTTTTGGCAGTCAGTCCTAAAGCAGGGCTGTGGTGAGGACATGGTGAAGCTCTCTCCTCCTTGTACTAACACCCAGGCTGGCAGCAATGAGATGGTGACCTCGGCGAGCTGTGCTGTGTTTGCCCTCATGTCACCTGCAGCTCAGAGCCGGTCTGGGCAGCACCATGGGAAAACCTAACGCAGCCTTGCTCTGCTTGTAAGCTTAATGATACAATACTTTATACACAGCAGGAAGCTTTGGCTAAGAAGTCAGCACAACAAAGGCCTGGGGGAACAGGTTCATACTGACAGTTACCCAGGCTTAAGCCTCCCTCTCTAATAGGATTAGTACACAGGCGTTTGTTTCCTTGGCCCAATTAGAAACCCCAATGAGGGGGTTTTTAGCAGCCTTCAGAGACCTTCAGTCAAAACCAAGGACCATCTACCCTCCTGGTCTCACTTTGTACCACCTCCCATTATGGTTAAACGTGAAACATTAAGAAAAAAAAATCACTCCTTGCCTCTCTCCAGTCAGTCTGTCCCACAGGAGAGAGAGTACAAGACCGAGAGGAGGAACCCTCTGGTCTCAGAAGTTTTGGAGAAGGTTTGTACAGCTACAAAAAACCCCTTCTTTTCTTACTGAAATTTGAGTTATCAGAATCACACAAAAGATTTACTTTTGTTTGTTTTTTCCTCAGTTTGACTAATTTCTAACATGAATGGGTTCTTAAATTTAGTGTGGTTGGAAAGATAGATGGATATGTCCCATCAGTAGACCAGGCCATCCTCAGGAGTTACTAGTGGGCCCTTCTCAGCAAAGTGCAAGGGCACCAACCACCCACACTATGCTGGGCCGATGCGGTCTTCTGTTTTTTGGGGTTTGGTGTTTTTTATTTTTACCCAGGCCCTCCAAACTTTTCCACATTTCCAAAAGGCTTTTTGCCAAGTCTTGCTGACATCTCCTTGCAGGTGGCACTGTCTTCTGCCTCTCCTCTCTTTGTAACTAAACTACGCAAAACTCATACGAACGTAATTACTACCGAGAGCTCAACGCTTCCAGCAAGCATGGTTAACACTGGCCAAAGCATGCAGAAGTTTTTAAGGAGGATCTGACAGGCAGAAAGGCAGGACAACCTTATATAAAAAGCCAATTGTTTTCTTTCAGGAAATAAGACTTAAAAATGTCTATTTTTTTAACATATGTATTAAACACTACCATGCTGATGAGAACAAAGTCCATCCTGCCCTGCCCTGAATGCTGGGGCTCCGGGAAAGAGCCAATGAAGGTTTTTTTAAACTTCAAAGGATATGGATAGACAAAAAAAAATTCTGAACTGTGTTGATTCCTGCTGTAGGTAGACAGATGTATAACAAAATAAGCGACAGATTAGCCCACCACATTGCAAGTGGCAATATGGGTATTTTCCTTGCTAATTGCATCATTAGCTAATCCGCCCTCAAAGTTAAAGGATGTGTGATCAAATTACTACTCTAATAATCAGCGACGTGGTCTTTTTCCAGCTCTGCAGAACAGGTCTCTTGCCCTTTTTTTGCCTCTGCTTTCCCATCTGCAGAGGTGATAATTTTCTTTTTTTTTTTTTTTTTTTTTTTCTGAGAAACAGGAGGTTAACCTCAGGAAAACTACACATTTTTTTTGGATGGAAGGTAGTGCATCAGAACAAAATATTTGTGGATATTAAATAAGGGAAACTTCAAGACATATGTGCCATTTTTCTTCTTCTTCTTCATCCAAAGGACAATGAATCCTCAGCTCCTTTTTTTTAAAGTTTATAAATAGGGTTTGGAAGTGCATTGAGCATGAGGGGAGTCATCATTCTAATATTGCTCTACAGTGCCAAGCTAACGCACCGCTAAATTAAAACCCCTCTTACCGGTACAGGGGAGGGATCTGCCAGTTGAGTTATCTCCCATCCGCTTTATAGGACAGATTACAGATAGAAAAGGGCAGCCCACCAGGGAGAATGGTTCTTGCTCTTTAAAATCGTAAGCAACCTGTCACCAATGTTTCTTTTTTCTCATTTGCTCTAAATTTTGTGGTGACTTCTTGACCTCATTAGAAGACTCCAAGGCCCAGCTTGAGACTGATGTTGATAGAAAATTGAACTGGACCCAGGGAATATTCAATCAAAACAATACATTCACAGAAAAGCCCATCATACAGTTGAAAATGAAGATAACTCAGCTGCTGACATTTGGCTGCGAGAAAGCCAGCAGTGTTGCAGCGATGCAGCCGTTACTGCAGGCTGGTTTTGGGAGCCCTGAGAGATCAGGGGTTCATTTTCCCTTTTTTATCCACATTAACTACCTGAAAGGATGTTGTAGCAAGGTGGGGGTTGGTCTCTTCTCCCAAGTCACAAGTAATAGGACACGAGGAAACAGCCTCAAGTTGCACCAGGGGAAGTTTAGGACGGGTATTAGGAAAAATTTCTTCACAGAAAGGGTCATCAAACATTGGAAAAGGATGCCCAGGGAAGTGGTTGAATCACCATCTCTGGAGATACTTAAAAGGTGGGTAGATGTGGTGCTGAGGGACAGGGTTTAACAGTTGGACTTGATGATTTTGGAGGTCCCTTCCAACCTAGACGATTCTATGATTTCTCCTGAGTAACACCAGTCATTGCTCCTGATATAAAAGCATGTGAGCTCTCCCACAAGATCAGCCTTCCTCCTAAAGGCCTGAAGAAAGGAGCAGCGAGGACCCCACACAACGGGGGACTGGGGCAGCAAGAGCAGGAACGCCAACACAGTCTGTGCGGAAGGGGTGCAGCTGAGGCACCAGTTCATTTTTCAGCATCTTATCTGCCCACTGTGCCCATGAAATGGTCCAGCAACACGCAAGCTGGGATCTACCCCAGCTGCTCTGGACTGGTGCCATTGTAGTAGCTCTCTGAGCTGCCCTAGGAGGAGCTCCCACACCAAGCCTTACTCTGGCAGCTGGGAGTAAGGCCTTTTCCTTCCCAAAAGTTTAGAAAGCAGTGCAGTTTTTTCCTGTGGTTTATCCTTTAAACATGTCCATGACCAACCTGCCTTTCTCATGCTGCATACGGATAGAGGGGTTTGCAGCATACAGAGTCCCCATGGCCCATCCTTATCTCCAAGAACACATCTGTGCTGAACATGCCCAGGGTCTGAGCACTGTTGGGGCGTCATCCAATGCTGGGTTTGTGCTGAGCACACTCCCTGGCATGGATTTTGCTTGTGCCAACTCATTCATGGGTAAGGCCATTCTGGTTGAGGGCCGAAGAGCTCTCAGCTGTAGGAACACAGGCTGGGTGCCTGTGTTGCCCCCTCAGGGCTAGTAAGCAGCAGTGGTCTGCTGTATTTATCAGTGTAGTTGTATTCTCAGGTCAAGGCAAAGGCTGTTTAAAATGTCAAATGGGCTAATTAGTGCAGGTTTTCAGAAGCACCGAGTGCTCATTACTCCAGAGAAAATGGGTGAGAACTTCAGCTGCTCAGTGCCTCTAAAAAGTGTGTATCTAAACACTTGCATGGACCCTATCACCACTGAAGGCATCTCCCAAGTGCATCCCAAACTCACAAAGCTGGTCTAACTCTGCTTTCAGTGAAGCAATGGCAGGGAGTGGGATGGGCTCAGCACCAGGAGTGCTTGGCAGTGTCAGGAACCAGCTGTTTTACAGTTGACCATCTCCTGAGGGCACAACAGAGCTACTGCAGCACAACAGCAGAGAAAAACCCACAGCAATGCACCGGTCAGCAGGAAAAGCAGGGAAAACTTGCCATGAAAAGCCTGCTTTGCTGTGTCACTCCAGTGTGCCCAAGTGGATACAGAGCAGCAAGAGAGTAAACACAGAACAAGTCATTAAGAGACCATGAAAACAGCACCAGTGTCTGCTCTGCAGCTCTCTCCAGCTGAGGCCTCTGAAGTATAGACTCTCATCTCCAGGAATTTCTTCAGACTAATGTTTTTTTTTCCCCTCCACAACTAGTAGCAATAAGCACAGATGAACCAGCAGAGCCTGTACAAGCCCCTATTAACCAACTTGTCCCCATGGGAAATTTCCAGTTCCAACATCTGCTTTTAGGGTTCTTGCACAGTCAGTCTTAGTACTGCAAAGCCATAAACATCAATTTCTTGAAAAATGCCCCCCAGCCTCCCGCTTAGTGCCCAACCTCTTACTTGTTGTAGTTCATGCAGAAAATTATTTGCCTCGGGTCTGTTTAAGCCACCTGAAGATTCCTGGCTTCTTTGTTCATCAAGCACCATGGCTGGGATGGGTGCCTGCCTTGGAGGAGCTGACACCACTGCAGCATGAACTATATTTGGCAGCTTGTGCTGTGCTGCTCCCAAAGCAGTGACACGTTTCCATCCACCACTGCTCAAAAGTTAAAAGCTTGTCATAACATGTCAGGTGGCAACGCTGAAACGCAAGTCTGATGAGACAACTTTGAGTCCACCGCAGCAAGCCTGCTCTGGATGCTGAAGAGATGGAGAATCAGTATCTGAGCTACTGAAAAAAGGCTTCATCTGCTTATGGCAGAATCCCTGTCCCTCCTCTTGCCAGAGGAATGCATGAGAGAAAGGAAGCCAGTTGGAAATTTGTAGAAATGGTCATTTTAAAAACTGTAACCAACCCTTTTGCTGGAAACTTAAAACATTTCCGTAAGCTTCAGAGTTGAGTGAACAGCAGGACAGGGTTTCCATCAGTATTCCTAAAGATAAGAAAAAAAAAGAAAGAAAAAGAAATAAAACTCTGAACTCAGTACAGGAAAAAAGCAATTTGCTAAGTGTTAGTGCTAGGCCAGAACATGGGGCAATGGCATTTCCCACTCCCAAAATAACGTGGCCCAAACCCAGATCTCTTAATATTTGGGAAAGTTTGAAGCTGGCATACAAATTATTCATAGAATCATAGAATTGTTTAGGTTGGAAAAGACCTTTAAGATCATCAAGTCCAAGCATTAACCTAACATGGCCAGGTCCACCACTAAACCGTGTCCCTCAGCACCACATTTACACATCTACTCATCAAGGTGCAGCCTCACCAGTGCCAAGTACAGGGGGATGATCACTTCCCTAGTCCTGCTGGCCACACCACACTGTTCCTGATACAGACCAGGATGCTGTTGGCCTTCATGGCCACCTGAGCACACTGATGGCTCATATTCAGCCGGCTGTCAACCACCCCCAGGTCCTTTTCCACTAGGCAGCTCTCCAGCCACTCTTCCCCAAGCCTGTAGCACTGATGGGGTTGTTGTGACCCAAGCACAGGGCCTTGTCGAACCTCATACCATGGGCCTCGGCCCATTGATCCAGCCTGTCTAGATCCCTCTGCAAAGCCTTCCTACCCTCAAGCAGATCAACACTCCCACCCAACTTGGTGTCATCTGCAAACTTACTGGGGGTGCACTCGATCCCCTCGTCCAGATCATCAATAAAGATATTACACAGAACTGGTCCCAACACTGAGGCCTGGGGAACAGCACTTATGACCAGCCTCTGACTGGATTTAACTCCATTCACCACAACATTTTGGGCCTGGCCACCCAGATGGTTTTTTACCCAGCGAAGAGTATGCCCATCCAAACCATGGGCAGCCAGTTTCTCCGGGAGAATGCTGTGGGAAACAATGCCAAAGGCTTTACTACGGTCTAGGTAAACAACATCCACAGCCCTTCCCTCATCCACTAAGTGAGTCACCTTGTCATAGAAAGAGATAAGGTTATTCAAGCAGGACCTGCCTTTCAGAAACCCATGCTGACTGGGCCTGATCACCTGGTTGTCCTGTATGTGCCATGTGATGGCACTCAAGATGATCTGCTCCATCATATTCCTGTGCAATGAGGTCAGACTGACAGGCCTGTAGTTCCCAGGATCCTCCTTCCAGCTCTTCTTGTAGACGGGCATTACATTTGCTAACTTCCAGTCAACTGGGACCTCCCCGGTTAGCCAGGACTGATGATAAATGATGGAAAGTGAGCACTTCTGCTAGCTCCCTCAGTGTCCTTGGATGGATCCCATCTGGCCCCATAGACTGTGTGTGTGTCTAAGTGGTGTAGCAGGTCACTAACCATTTTTCCTTGGATTATGTAGGCTTCATTACACAGAATCACAGAATGATATAGGGTTGGAAGGGACCTCTGGAGATCACCTAGTCCAACCCCCCTGCCAAAGCAGGTCCATCTACAGCAGGTTGCCCAGGAACATGTCCAGGCAGGTTTTGAATGTCTCCAGAGACAGAGACTCCACCACCTCTCTGGGCAGCCTATTCCAGTGCTCTGCCATCCTCAAAGTAAAGAAGTTCCTCCTCATGTTTAGATGGAACTTCTTATGTTCAAGTTTGTGCCCTTTTCCTCTTGTCCTGTCACTGGACACCACTGAAAAAAGACTAGCCCCATCCTCTTGACACACACCCTTTAAGTATTTATAGGTATTCATCAAATCCCCCGTCTTCTCTTCTCCAGACTAAAAAGACCCAAGTCCCTCAGCCTTTCCTCATAAGAGAGATGCTCCAGGCCCCTAATCATCTGCTGTACCCTCTCCAGCAGTTCCCTACCCTTCTTGAACTGGGGAGCCCAGAACTGGACACAATACTCCAGATGGGGCCTCACCAGGGCAGAGTAGAGGGGGAGGATGACCTCCCTCGACCTGCTGGTCACACTCTTCCTGATGCACCCCAGGATGCCATTGGCCTTCTTGGCCACAAGGGCACATTGCTGGCTCATGGTCATCCTGTTGTCCACCAGGACTCCCAGGTCTTTTTCTTCAGAGCTGCTCTCCAGCAGGTCAGCCCCCAACCTGTCCTGGTGCATGGGGTTATTCCTCCCCAGGTGCAGCACCCTGCACTTGCCCTCTGCTCCTTGTCTCTGTCTTCCAGCTTGAGGGGCTGGATACCTGGAGAACAACCAGTCTGAGGCAAAGAAGGCATTAAGTACCTCAACCTTTTCCTCATCCTTTGTTACTATGTTTCTCCCTGCATCCAAAAGAGGATGGAGATTCTCCTCTGTTCTGGTCTTGTTGCACATTGGTTACAAAGAACATTGCTTTTGAACTCTAGCCCCTGGGGTCTCTCATAGGATGGCCAATTGCATAAAAGAGAACAAGCTGGCTATGGACATTACAGCAAAAGGCAAAGGAAGCCTTAAGAGGAGAATCAAGGCCAATGCACCTTTAGCTATGGCACCTTTGCTCACACTTTCCCCTTCACAGACTTTCCAGGGCAGCGCTCACATTGTGAGGAAGATGTTGGTGCATGTCAAGCCTGGCGTGAATGAGGACCTTGTCCAAGGCACTCTTTTGTATGATGCTTTGCCTGTGATCTTGGGTGACAGAGTGCTTTCAGCTACTCTCTGAGGGGAAGAAAACAGAAAAAAGGTAAATGAAGAAAATACTATAGCATTAAATACATTGCAGATAAGGATTGCTTCAGAAGCACAGCCCAAACGTGTGCCCTCAGTAGATTATCCCAGTTTCTTATCCTTTAGGCAACTTGTCTACATATTAGCACTGGCAAGGAAAAATCCTGTCAAAAGCACTTTTTTCTACCTTTATCCTCTAAGTGTCCAACTCTCTTTTGCTAAATCTCTACACTCTGGAGCTCAAATTACCATTTCTGACCAGTGCAGAAACAAATGATGAAATATTCATGAGCTGTTCATACTTTTCATCTTACAGAAGCAACAGCCAGCACTAAATTTGCATGATCTAACCAAAGACGACGTTTCAAGAGAAAAGCACTTCATATAGCAATATTCAAAAACTTTCATATATTGAGGTAAAAACCAGCAAGTTTCTGCCCTTACTTGTGCAGAGTCACACGTTGTTTGAAGAACATCCCACTAAATTTTCTGAGGATGTGTAAATGTGTCATCTGGACCACAGGAAATAAAGCAGGGTTAAAACACTGAACAAAACTGTGTTGAAGTTAACAAGCCCAAGGTTCATAAACCTTGCGATAGAAGCTTGCAGAAACCTTTCAAGGCTCATCCAATAAAGCCCTATGGCACTTTGTTTGCCATCCCCCCTCTACACCCCCCCCCCATAAATCTCCATCTGTCTGAGCCAGCATCAGCAGGAAATTTTGCATGGAAGCTTGCCAGATAAAATAGCTACTTCATCTGGCTTTCAACTGCCATTAGTTTTAGAGAGTTCTTCAAGGAATATGTTAAAAATCCCTATTATTTAAAAACTACGTCCTAAGTTAGAGGCAGGCCATGTCTTGTCTCTATGTACTTGGTAACTGTCTTACAAAAAAGGTAGTTTTATGTGCAATTATTTTCCATCTGCATTCTGCCCTCTTTACCTCGTCCTATACTTAAAGTTGAAAATGCTCCTGCTTCCTGGAAATGCTCAAAAGTTCTTTAATTTAATTAAATCCATCTCATTCCCTTCTGAATTGCCCCAAACCTTCCAGATACAGCTATCTCACAAGACTAGGTGGACTTGACCCTCAACCCTTGGCATGGGTTAGACTTTGATATTCATGTTCACTTGCTGACACAAAAAGGAGCTTGTCACCATGAGGTGGGGTGACAAATGACCTCAATCCCTGGAACCTTATTTTACAAATAGCCTCTTTGAAATCCCTTCCTTCCCACAGCATGGCACAGTGACATAATGTGCCCTTAAATGCTTCCAAAAAAAGTTATCTTAAATTTGGCATCTTGTAGACCTACTTTCACGAGCACAGAGAAATATGGTGATATTACAGCATTTTTTTCCAAGCTCTTCTTTTCCTTGAATCATAGAATAATAGAATGGTTTAGGTGGGAAGGGACCTTAAAGATCATCTAGTTCCAACCCCCTACCCTGGGCACTTTACACTAGACCAGGTTGCTCAAAGCCCCTTCTGACCTGGTCTTGAACACTTCCAGGGATGGGGCCTCAACAACTTCTCTGGACAATTAGGTAGAAATACACTCTATGAGCAGTATGTTCAAAACACAGCATCTCTCAGCTTCTGCCAGGAGCTCACCCGTGGCTCTTCCGCCTTGGCCTGCACCATCCATTGTTTGCAACAAGTACTCCAGTTCACAGAAGGTAAAACTCTCTTTAATAGGCAAAAATGTTCACAAACATTTTCTACTGAAATTACACGCCATTTACCATGTATTCTTGGGACCAAAACCCAGTTGGTACATCACTAACAGCCTTCAGAATAAAGAGACCTGCTCAAACAAAGTTTGGCTATGTGGGTCGAGGTACATTTTTTTATTGAGTTTTTTAGGAGATTTTAGCAGGTCCCTCTAGAATGTCTGGGTAGCTCAGGTGAAGTTACAAGGACTGTGCTCTATTACTGGAGTAGATCCCATGCAGAAGACTTTCAAAAATGAAAGAAACTTAATGCTCACGTGGTGAAATGTCTCATAACCCAATTTGTTACTATCTGCTCCTCTTGTCACCTATGGAGAAAATAGGCCCTTTTCTAAACAGCCTTTGCAAGGAGCCCTACATAGCTGGAGGAGCCCTAAAGGTGAATTTCAGCTATAGCCGTGCAGCAGTTGCACCCAGAGGAGCCTATTGAAAATCTCAGCAGCCCCCCATGAGCTGCTGGATGTGAAGGACTTCTGTGGGGGGACCATTGGCAAAGTTACTCTAACACAGATTGTCCCCTCTGCAGCGCTATTCGCAGCCGGTCCCTGAGTCAGGGTCACAGTAACGGTGGAGCAGAGGTACTGGTCCCTCAATACCAGGATGGTGCTGTCCTCATATTGTAGGGCCGCATACAGAATTTTCACTGCTTTCTAAAACTCACTTAAGCATTTTATTGTGACAAAGACACACAGAATTGCAGGAAATTTACAGAGAAATGCAGGAAAATAAGATTTTTCACTTATGGGGTTTGCCAAACTTGACAGCATCTCCTTAAATTTGTAGAGCAATCATTTTCAGAGCAATGAATTTTAACTAGTGTTCTTTCTCTATTAATACAGCAGAGACTTTTCTTTTTATATTTTTAATAGTTGGGATATATCATTTTTGATCTACATTTTAATAATTAGTAGAATATAATTTCAAATGAAAAGTGCCAAGGAGAGTATTTATGTGATGCTCTTCTGCCTCGGGCATTAATGAAGTATGATACCATGCAGCAGGCACAGTCGCGTTATGGGTAATGATACAAATTGAATGTAAGTAATATAATTATTTGTGGTGTAACACAACTGCTGCACAAATAGTGTTCCTGACAGTAAATACCGTTGTTATGATAGGAAGGTACTGCTAATGCCACTAAGCATTACAATCAATTCTTGATAACATCATGTGAACCAAGCTAATAAATTGGGAATTATATGCTTCCTGCACATTTCTGCCTATGTGAGCCAGGACTTGTTTGCTAATAGAGTAACAAATAACCCTGCTGGAAAAGCACTCAACAAAGCTGAAAAGTTAACAAATCAAAAAAAGTCCCAATGTGGCACCTGCCATGGAGGAAAATGACTTTTGCAGCATTGCTCAATATGCAAGAATGACACATAAGGTATGTAAAAAAAAAAAAAAATCACCTTTTGCAAAGACAGTTGCAAAGCAGAACCTCTGCCCCAGCCCCAGTGGTGGTAACAAACCCCCAGAAATCAGATGTAGCCTTGCTGCCCCCCAGGAGCATTCTGAGCACTCGTCCCTGCTGAAAGCCCAGTGATGTGGAAAGCAGAGCAGCTTTGGCTACCATGTGCAATGCAAGGCCCGGGGGCTTTGGTCCTGCTGCTTGCCCAGCTTGCCAGCTGCACCTCTGCAACATACAGGGCTTCTATCAGCATGAGCAAGGGGTGCCCCACGCACCTCTGCCTGGACCACAACATCCCATGGGAGAGAAGAGGGAGGGCAGGCTGCTGCCCCTTTGATGGAAAGCAGACTTCCAACCCCCCAAACATGAGATGGTTCAGCAGGTCTGGAAAAGACTGAAACGCGAGTCACTGGACTGGAAAAACAGAAGAGAAATTATTCAGAGAAATTGTGCAAGCTCCCAGAGAAACTGCTGGTGCTCCCTGCAAAGGGAGCTTTAGTGGCTCTCCTGTGACAGACTTAGAGGAGAGACGAGGGCTAACATAAGCCTCACCATTTGCTATAGGAGAAATTGGAGAAATCACTCAAATGAGGCAGGGATTAAACTGAGGCTGAGCTCTAGTGAGAGAGCTCAAGGAAATTTAGATTACAATGATGGAGAGGAGGAGAAGATTAAAACTCAGGGCTGAGTGAGTAATGCACAACAAATGTATTCAAATGAATCTCTTCCATCGAGCCACTTCCAGGGCTCCCATCACCTCACAATCTTTAATGCACTTACTCTGCTGGAAGGAAGGCAGTGCTGCTATTTCTGGCTTTCACTTGGGGAATGGAAACACAGGGAGAAGATTAAGTATCTTCCTCAAGGTGACCCAAAATACCTGTTCCAGAACAGCAGAATTTCAGGTCTTGGTGTAGCGAGGAGATCATCACTCCCACCTGTCTGTGAACAGCCAGGTACATTTAGGGGAGACGTTTGCTCCTCAGGTTTTTCCTCCAGCTTGTAATTGTGGACTACAGATCCTGGGACACATCCCCAGAGAGGCCATAGCCAGCACCAGCAACTTCCCCAGGCTCCTCTTCTCTGTTCATCCATAGACTTCTGCTGAAGGCATGAGGAATTTCTTTTGGGGCACGAAGAAGCTCAGGGTGAGGGTGACACATTCAGGCTGGTGTGTTTGCAATTCCTTTAATGACCGCAGCAGGAGATGCAAATGGTAGAGTCGCCTGCAGTAATGACTGTGCTGTGGGAGGGAAAGAGATACTGGGGGACTTGCCTGACAACTTGATTTGCAATTAAGTTGACTTCATTTGAATCCCACACAGATGTGTGGATCTTGTCACTGCAGAGCTGGATCCTCACCCGTCAGGGTCTGTGGTTAAAATAAGCTTCTGGGGAGCCTCTTCCTTGTGCCTTCTGAGCTTTAGCTGGCAAAAATTCATGAAATAGGTCCTGTGGATATTTAATTTTAGTACAAGTGAATTTTCCCAGAGCTACTGGAAATTACATTGCTACTCTTTCACTTGCTACCAGACAGTCCAATAGTACTCAGGAGTTTGCCATAAAGAAATACATCGCTGATGGTAGATGAGAGACAAAATTCATTCTTAGACTCGCAGAGGCAGTGCACAGTTTGTCCCCACTGTTCACACCAATGTTCTAGTAGGAACCATTAGCTTTCATCCCCTGCCAGCATAGTGTAAAACAAGTGTCCAGGCAGCACAGACTGAAGCCAGCCAGGCAAACAACCCAACCATTTGATTACAAGCTTCCTCCTCCTTCATCTTGTGGCTACTCCCCTTTGTGGTTGCCCACTGGTCCAGCTCCAAGCAGGAGGATGAGTCACTGCTGTAGCCGGCAAAGGTGTTTTCCAGGGAGAAGGGGACGTGGTGCTGGCTGCTTTTGAGCAGAAGACAGCTTGGAACCCAGGTCCCTGTGACCAGGTGATTCCTGGGCCTGATCCAGCAAAGGTCAGCTTCAGCTTGGCACATTCAGAAAAGTGAGCCCTGCTCTCAGATACCTGCAGGCTCTTGCCTTCAAACAGGTGAGAATGATAAAATGTGCAGTTTAATTTCATGGCCCCAGCTCTTGCAAGAGGTGCATACAATTTTTAATTTTTATTTAATTAAAAAAAATAATCAGGAATAGCTCAGCATTCAGCATTTTGTAGCCAGCTATCTGTGGCTTCCCACACAGCCTGGCATCTTCTCTCCTTTGGTCTTCAGAAGCACCTTCCCCAGACCCTCGAGCCCAGAGCCTGATCAGGCATCTGCCCCAATCCCTTTGGCCTTGCTGTGAGTGCCATCCAGGTGCCCATTCTTTTCTCTTTAATGAAAGTGAGTTGGATGCCCTTAGATGCTTTTTAAGATCTTGCTATGTCTGTGCAGCTGCATGTGAATGTGGAGGAGATGGAGAGCCACCAGTGGAGCAGTTTACAGGACTTCCTCTGTGCCCTCCTGCACATGGCAGAGATTTCTCACCACCCAGTGCAGGCTGATGGGTGGCTTAGAAGAAAAAAAAATTATGCTCGTGGGGGAAAAAAATCTTGATTCTGCATGCAGTTCTGGGAATAGCACTGTCTCCAAGGCTGGCAGCAGTTTTTGCCCCCATCTATATTTTGCCTGGGCTTTCACACACCTGTCCAGCTGCCAAAACACATTTTCTGTTGTTCCCTCATTTGCAAAAAGTTTTTCATTCCTCTTTCTTCTTCACACCAAGCCATTTGCCCCTAGCTCTGCTCCCAGACACGCCACGTCCCAGTTGTTTTCTCCAGGCTGTAAGGGGTTAGCTGCAAGGCAGCTTGCTTTCATGCCTGCTATTAAATGCTCCACTCAACATATTTACAAAACTTCATCGAACACTCTTGAGTCCCCACCTTCGCAGGGCGGCTGCAGGGCTGAGCCCAGCCAGCAAGAAGCAAGTGGGATTGCTTCCATTGCTTCTCCTGGGAGCGTGTTTTAATCCAGACTGGACTCCCTCTGGACTCAATTCCAAACTCTATTACAGTCCAGAGAAGTGTTTCCATCTATTTCAGGAAGCGATGGATGAGGTCACGTCACTTCATAAGTGGAGCTGCACAGTGGCTGGTTAATCACAGACTTACAGAATGGCAGGGGTTGGAAGGTACCTTCTAGTCCAAACCCCCTGCCAAAAGCAAGTTCATGTAAAGCAGGATGGACAGGAATGCATCCAGGTGGGTTTTGAGTGTCTCCAGAAAAGGAGACTCCACAACCTCCCTGGGCAGCCTGTTCCAGTGCTCTGGCACCCCCAAAGAAAAGAAGTTTTTCCTCATGTTGAGGTGGAGTTTCCTGTATTCCAGTTTGTGCCCTTTGCCTCTTGTCCTGTTGCTGGGCACCACTGAAAAGAGTCTGGCCCCCATCCTCTAGACACCCGCCCTTTAGACATTTATAACCGTTGATGAGATCCCCTCTCAGTCTTCTCTTCCCCAGACTAAACAGCCCACGGTCTCTCAGGCTTTCCTCATAAAAGAGGAAATATTTATCCCCATCCCTGACTTGATTTGCTTTAGTATCCTCTGCCATCCATCCCCCCTCAGCTCCACACCAACAGGGCTGTGTCCGACTGTAGGATACCACCATCATCCCACCACCCTATGTGTGTTCGCAGCCTCATGTCCTCCTTTCCCAAGCAGCAATTCCTTGCAGCAGGCTCTCTGTGCAGGCACATGGATCGTCAAATCCCTCTTCCCACTGCAATCAGCGCCAGTGGCCAAGTGAACGTGTTAGTAACTAATTTATATGGACATGATTTACATGCTTAATTAGCTTTGCTTTTAATTGCAGTATTCACAAGGCAGAATATTTTACCACAAAATGCTATGCCTAGAGCCTGTTTGATTAACTACAGAAAGGAAAGCATTCAGTAGCATAAAACTGAACCACCGGAAAGTCAATACATATTAAAGGATTTGAAGGGCTTTTTTTTTTTTTCAACTAAACACATTTTACAAACAGCAGGGAAGACAAAATCCTGAATTCAGTGCTATTTATGACTTTTTTTTTTCTTGCTGTTCTGCTGCAAACCAATCTCAAGGTCTTGCAATTTTTTTTTTATTTTATTTTTTTTTTTTTCACTGGAAGATAAACAACTGGTGCAGAGCCTGGACTTTTTCTCACTCTAACTTATTTCCCCTATATCAACCTTTGAAAAAGGGCCCAACCGGAGGCGTGTAACGCCTTTGGCAAGGACTCTATCCACACACCAGCAGTCCCAGGGGCTCATTATGCTCAGGGAAACTAAAGTAAAACCTGTGCTGTTTGCAGCAGTTCCCTCAAAAAAATATTGCATCATAAAATGAAGGAAGCTTGCATGGCATTTTCAGAAGAAACCTGGAGTAACTGTATGTACGAGCACCATCTGTTGGCTGTGTTACTGCTTACAGGGTGCAAACCATCCCATTTCCAACAAAATTACAGCTCCGTTGCATGACATGAGGGACAGTCCCAGCTTCAGGGAGCATTTTCTGGACAAACAGCCAGGCAGAGGTCAGCAGGGATCGTCAAATAATCCAGCAATTTGCCCAAAGTCACCCAGGCTCTAGAACCTGATGACTCCCTACCTGGGTGCCCTCTAAACCAGCCTGCCAGCTGCTACAATTAAGGATGCCCCATCACTGCCTTTTCCTACACAAATAATACATTTTGGCCTCAGCAGCATGAGAAAATTAATTCAGCCAAGGTTTTGGGAGCTTTTGGGGTGTTTGGCCACTACTCCTGTTCGATCATGTTAAGAACAAAGAGCTACAAATCTGCAGCAATTTACAATCTGACTTTCCAATTAAGGATTTGATGTGGTTTTATGCCTTTTAAGTGACAATATTTGTCAGGCCGTTTGTTCAGTGCATTGTCTGCATGTGCAGTTACACAGGAATTGGTTTAATTAAGGTTAATTGGTGCATAATTAGAGCTGCTGCCAACACAAAAGAATGGCTGCAGACCAGGGAGAGAGTCGATTTCTATCCAGCTCCAAAGGACAAATAGCATAAAGTGGAGATTACAGCTGAGTGGTAAAAACCTAAACTGCTTCATATTTTAGCTCTAATTTTTGTAAAACAACATGTCTAACTGCTTGGCAGTGTTCTCCCCAGAGCAGAGAGTCCTGTCCCAGTCAGTGAAGCATTTTTAATAGTGGAAGGTGTTTGTGCTAGTAAATCTTTGCAACTGGATGCTCTCCTTTGCCAGTGCAGGGTGCAATTGAGGGAAGCAAAGTGGAGGAAAAGGGGGTGCAGGGGAACATTCTTTGAAAAAGAAGCTGTGATTTATTGCACAATAAGCTCACCTCGTATTGCTGGTCTGCCACAAACCCAGTGGGAGCAGTGCTCCAGCCTTGGCCGTGAGGCTCCCAGGTGATGCCACCAGTGTTTGAAGGACAGCTATGGGGCAATTCTGGCATCGGTGACTTGTTTCTGCAAGAGTCCAGTGGGATGATCACCACAGAGCATTTCTTGGGTTATTTTTCACTCTTTCTCCCCAGGGACCCCTCTTTTCTAGTAACAAAAGCAGTAGTGCCCAGCTGCGAACTTGGCTGCTGCCTCAATCCTGTCTCTACGTGTAGCTCTCCAGGTAAAGGGCTCCCGGTTAGCCCAGTCCAGGGGTGCTAGGAGAAACCTCCCTCTCTCCCTCGAGGGGAAGGTGCCTGGGACAGTGTCCCAGCTGCCACCATGGGCATGTAGCCCTGGCAGCCTTTCCAGATGGCAAACCTTGCTCCAGCAGTGTGCGGGGCCAGGCTGGAGGACAGACTTCTAAATAACGAAGGAAAATGAGAAGAAGAGAGTGAAAGATTATAAAATGAGAATAAATAGATTGGAAACTGGGTTAAAATCCCATTAGGCAGAAAATAGAATCTGACCACTCTGGACCTATGCACATGTGTGCTCCTTTAAGAGACCTGGAAACAGCAAATTAGGAGGAGGGAAGGGACTTCCCTCAGTTTGCAGAGGCAGCTTCTTTCTCTCATTTATTATTTTAGTACTGACAGGACCCTGCAACTGCTGAGGGAAAAACGATCCCACTTCTGCCAAGCAAGGAATTGCAAGAATCTACCTAAAATGCAATTTCCTCCTCTGCTCCTCTCAACCAAAGAGCTTCGAAAAGAAAAAGTCTTCACCCCCTCCCAATAAAATACTACAAGCCTTCCCATCCCCACTGCATACAAATTACTCCTCGTTACCATGGTGAAAGGAGAAGCAGCGGCTCTCCCAACCAGATCAACACCATCAACCCCCCTCCGCCCCACGCACACGCTCCTAAGAAGACATAAAAATGGTCAGCAAGACAAGATTGGAGAGAAAAACCCCCTGTTCTTGGCACAGTTCCTCCATATGTCACCCTGTCCACAGCAGCTCTCAAGAGCTGGGGCAGTCCTGGGGGCAAGCAGCATTTGCGGCTGCATCAGGCACTATTAGAGGCACATTACACTCTTATTATTATTTTGAGAAAAGCTAGGGAAATGGCTGTATATATTACAGAAAGCTCCAGAGAGCCATGCCAGGCTGAGTGGTGATGTGTGCTGGAAATAAGGTCAGTCCCTTGCAGCCTGGTGTTCCCACTGCTCCCCCTCTCCTTCCCCCCGAGAAGCCCATTTTCAAAGCAGTCATTATCGATTGTATGGGGGGGTGTGGGGGTGTGAGAGGGTGGGGAGGAGGGGAGAGAAGTTTGGAAACAGTAGAGCAATTTTCTAAGCCCAAAGGGCTGAAGTTCTTGATACACAGAATTTCTTTTTTTGCCCTCATTGGAAAGTCTCCCTCTTTTCCACCTTGGCCAGACTGAGGCATGATGGTTGGTCATGCCAGACCTGCCCCTCACCTGGTGCAGCCCCTGTGAAGTTCCAGGCACTTCTTTGAAGAAGAAATACATAATTCTGTAATTTCAGACCTGCAGGTTGTAGCCTGTTGGCCTAAACCACTCTCCACTTTGTTTCTGGTGCTGCTGCTTAGGGCACGATGAGGGCATGAAACCAGGTGTTTCCGCACTGAAGGAAACGGAGCTCCTTTGGTTCCTGATAACAAACTCACAATTAAATACTTTGCTTAAACTGAGCCATGATCACAGAGCGCCTGCAGCTCTGTGGTGCTTGCAATGGGATCCCTTCTCCCTAATTTAGCTGTCTGGGTCCAGGATTCCTCTGTGGTCCCTCAAAGACACCAGGACCAGCCAAGGGCAATTCCTCCTTTCTGAGACAAACATCTCACCCAGAGGGCTGCCTGCTAAAGCAGCCACATAACCTGATGTAAGTGATGCAGGTCCCACCCCAGCTGTCTCATCTGTCTGACTTCCATGAGTCACTCCCCTATGGAAAGCTACACATACCATAGAATTCCATATTAACCCTCTGATATACACCAAGTCCAAAGGCAAAGCCATTTTCAGACCTGTCCAAAGGACTTAAGCGTAAAAAAATAATAAATTATGGACTGAAAATGAGCAAGGAGATTGAGGAAAGAATTATAAGATTGAGACAGAGTTACATTATGCAGATGGTTTCAGGTTGCTAAACTGCAGGGAACAATTAAGGAAAAACTTCCAAGGGCCAAAGCAATGAAATCACAGTGCCATAGAAATCAAAGGGATCAGTGCAGCATGAACAGGAAAAGTAGCTTCACTCAAGCTATAGATAGCACAGTAAAAATGTAAATAAACAAATACTGCTTCACTATTGCACAAGTGTAGTAACAACCAGTGAATTTGTGCATTTAATCTTTGCACTGTGATTTTCTGCGTTAACCCTCTCCTTTTTAACTCCAAGCAGTTCCCTTGACTATAGAGTTGCAAAGTGCTGGCACCAAAGTCTCAGGAAAACACCATGAGAGTGCAATGGCCGGGTGTGGGGCACAGGCAATATGGTTCGGCACGAGCCATGGAGAACATCAGGTTGGTAGATTTAATTTATCAAACTGAGAGCGCAGCCATCCACACTGCTCAGCCTGTCCCCAGATGGCCTTCCACACGGCCTGACTATGCAAGGGATTTATGATTTCCACAGCACTGCTGTAAGAAACGCTTTGGCAAGTGAGGGATGAGTTTATTTCTCTGGTGAGGGCCAGAGAAAGTCAGGAATGGCAGCTTCCCAGAGCCGGGAAAAAGCTTTAAGTAAAGATGAAAAAAGTGAAATTAGCTGTTTCTGAGGAGTTTCCTACATAGAGGCCAGAAGACAAACTGCTGTAAGTAAGCACAGCTCCACTGATGAACTGGCTGGTGCCAGCAAAGTCTGAACCCAAAAAGGAGTAGAAATCCCCTCCATCTGTAACATAAGGAAACAAAATTCTTAGAACTTCTTTCAAACACAATATACCTCATCCAGGGGCAGGAAAGGCAGCTCATGTGGTATGGGATCCTCACAGTTCTCTACTAGTATTATTATTATTAATTTCAGGATCCAATGGACAACACAGGTGTGCAGATCGCCTCCATCCCTGAAGGGCAGCTTACTTTTGCTATGACCTTAGTGGCTCTCGAATGTGGGCCATGGATTATCGCCGTCAGTATTTTAGAAGGTATGAGTGTGACTATTTCCATCAATAAAAGCTTTCTGCCACCTTTTTTATCACCTCATTGCGCCCATCTCCTCCTTTTGGCTCAGGAAAGCAATAGCTTTTTTCTCTCCTCCCCACAGGGCTGCCGAAAGGAGCAGCACTGTGCAGCAAAATTGTGCTGTGTCCAGCAGGCTAGTGGTTGTCAGGTGCTTGCTATTCTCTATGCACTTACATTAGATGCAGCTTTTCAAATGACATTTTGCACTGATTCACTTTCTGGGGGAGTACTGGTATTTAATATACTCGACTGAATTCTATCCCAAGCATGTTTCTTAGCAAAGATTTTTGTTCTCAGACTCAGGTTCACAACCGAACAAGTAATCCCTGGCTGACCGTGAAGTCTATTTGTTAATCCAGAGCACCCTCTTTAAATGTTGCTGATGTATTGGTCATCATGTTTGTTGACTGCAGTCAATAATATATTCCTAGCAAATTTCTAAATATAATGCCACAGAAGACTACTCAGCTCTAATTCTTTTCTTACAAAGCCTTCCTCCAAGCTCATACTAATAATATTCTGAATATCTTCTCTAGAATAAGTCAAAAGAGTCTGATTTGAGAAACAGCTCATTATACATTTATTATTTGCTTGTTATAGTACCATGGCTGAGCTATAAATCAGTCAGTTATGCAAGGGATTCTGCCTATTAGGTGCTTTTACTCTGTTAACATGGTGAACTTTGTTTTTTCATTAATAAGTGCGTGAAAAACAAAATGTATGCTACACAGAAAGGTTATTACGACTTCTATAATGAAACACACGTTACGCCATAAATCAGACACCAGCTAAAAGTCACTTGCCTATTAAAGAGAAATTGTGCTTCAATCAATTCAGTCAAGGCAATGTATGTGGGAGAGGGAAAAGAAAATGGGAGCAGGACAAAGAAACAAGTGGAAGGGGATGTTTAAGACACAGCTGCATAGATTGGCATTGCCACTTAGCTTTAACCAAGCAGTGTGAAGAATATGGTTTAAGTGCATGGGTCAAAAACCAAAAGCAACCAAAAAACCTCCCAGCCACCACCCAGCAAGACCCATGTTCGTTAAGTATACTAGTAATTTTTTTCTCACATAGAAGATTTCAGTATTTGGGAGCAACAGTCCCAGAGTATTTCCAGGCACAGTGCTGTAACACTGTCCCAGCTCTGGGTGCAGTGCTCTCACAGCCTTGCTCTTCCCTCCCTAGCTTTGCCAACGTCCCGGTTTTCTTCTCTGCTGCCGGTGGAAGATGGGAATCAGAGCGATGCTCTCGGCCCTGCGTACCCAGACAATTCCTCTGGAAGTCTGTCTGGACCAAGCCAGGACCAAAATTCTCCCAATGGTTATCGCAAAAAGAGGTAGCAGAAGTCCTTAAGCTTCAGTGAATGGGTTGTTTTCAAGATGTGGCAGCCTGATTCTTTTTTAGCACAAAGTAAAAGTAACCGTGATACAGCAATTTTTCCTGGATTGCTCTATAATGCACGCAGCAGGTTTTTTCTCCCATACACCTTGATTTCTTGTTTGGGGATGCTGTTTGTTGCTTAGCTACGGGATGATGCCACAGCTGAAAAGTGCTGCTTGTGGTGTTGACAATAAGGAATTGCTTCTTCACGGAGAGGAGAGGGGAAAAGAATTATCTCCTGGAGACACTGCTCGTACAAAGAAGGCAATAACGTGGTGGGAAGCATGGGGTAACATCAAGGAAAGATATGACTGGTATTTCACTGTTCTAGATTTGGTTAAAAAAACAGTAATAAAAAGCCTTGGACTCTGTGAATGTCACCAGTCCCTAACAAACCAAACCAAAGCCAAAAAGCACAATAAACAACACCACAAAACCACTGCCAGAAGCTGAATGTCCTTCTCCTGAAGTGGGTCCTGTTTGAGGAAGAGTCGTCCCTGTTCCCGGTCATAACAGCCAATTACCATTAATGGTGCTACACCAGGATTGTACCTGTAAGCAAATTTGCTTCTGTGCAATTTGCACTTCTTTCCATATTAATGAAGTAATTGGTTTTTGGAATTATTTTTATTGCTGATTACATTAGGAGTTTTATGCGCTTCTGGCTTGCTTCAATAAGCATTTAAGAAGAGAGACTTTTAATAGAACATTAAGTAATATGGAGAATTAAACAAACAGCTAAGAGTAATGGAAGAGGGTTTATCTTCAGTTTTGAACCAAATTACAGTGGGCTGCTGGATAAAATCTCCCTTTTGTGCAAATGAAAGGAGGTCTGTTATCACACATACCATACCATCACCTGCCAGGAACGCTGACCCTGCAGAATCACATGCAGTCCCATCAGACAGTGCTTGGGCTACCCAAGATATGGTACAAAGAGAGGCCGGAGGAAGCAATGACAGGCAGCCAGGGGCAGGGCTGATTTATGTGCTCGCTCCTAGGAAGCGAACATGCATTTGAAAATCTCTGCTAAAACATGAGCTTCAGCCTCTGTCTGCTTCCACTCTTGTCTGAAGACCAGACTCTGAACCAATGCTCATTCCTGCATTTCACAGCATAGACAGAGAGTGGGAAACTAAAGAGACTGAACTTCTTCAGGCTCTCATTGTTTCTTGAAACCAAACCCAGAAATGCCATTCCAGTTACTGTCTTGCAATTGCTTTGTATGTGGCAAACTTGTATTCGAGTATCTCCCGAATAGTAGCTTCCTTTCCCGAGCTCACACAATGTCTTTATCTAACTGGTATGAGGATGTGAAAAATTCATTTGCATAAAACTTATGGTGTACAAAACACACTTTTTTCAAACAGCACCAAAAACTTGGGCTTTATTTTTTCTGTATTTGTTTACTTGGCTATATATTGGCTGAATTGCCTAATGAGAAACTTCCAATGTACTTTTAATTGTTAACATGCATCTGCCCAGACAGAAAAGCACTATCACAGTCCCCCAGCTCTTCCTGCACACGCAGTTTTGCCTCCCTAAGCTGGTTCAAAAGAGACCAAGGTCTATAACACACACACACCTACCATGGGAACGCCTGCACCCTTCCACCTTTGGATCTGGAGCTGCAGTCTGAACACTCTCATTTGGAAGTCTCCAGGTCTGTGGACATTTCGCTTTTGTTTTTCCCTTCATCTGCCCCCTACGCCCTGAGCTTCAGGTCTGTATTTACTGTCCGGTGCCAGAATTGACTTGACGGAAGCTTTCCTCTGGCTCTTGTGGGCCTGTGTTCACACTTCATTTAACCCCTGCCCAGTCTTATTTCCCCAAGGGAGGATACCAATCTTCCCCAGCATAGGTAGGACAAACTGAGTACAAAATCTGTGTATATAGACAGGGGTGTGGTTATATGGTTTCTGGGCACAGATGCCCCTTGGTACACAGATGGCCAGATGCATGAAGACCTTTTGATCAATCTTAGCACACGGGGGAGGTTTACTGCTGGGTAATGCTTCTGCCTCTGTAATCATAAGTCATTTTGCGTACGAGACAGCACCAAAGGGAGTACAACTGATGTCGATGAACTGGTTTCCACTGCCTTTGGCGTGACTGGGACAGTCCTTCAGTGACCCTGAAGGGAAGATGATTGACTGAAATACTATAGACCATTGACTGACTGATAACTGCAGGGGAGAGTCAATGACAGGTTTTATTAATGCTTAATTAAGACAGATAGAAAAAGACTTCCCTTGGCTAATTTGCTCCCCTGAACTTGCTCACGCTCTCTCTTTCAAAGTGAGCAAAAGTTAGAAAGGCAAAGCTAGTGTGTCGAGCATCGCAACTAACTCCATTTGCTTGGAGAAGTTAGCATGATCCTAGCTGGCCCTGGAGACTGGCTCTCCAAGGGATTCTGTCCTTACAAGCAGATAAGGTAGTTGGTGCGCTGCCAGAGCACATTTATTATAGAGAACAAAGTTGATAGCAGCAACTCCGCCTGGCTAACTGCCCAAACCACTCCAGAGCTGGCGGGTCAGACTGGCAGGCTGCGTCTGAATAGCACCAAAACTTGAGCTGCTGTTCACGGCTGCTTTACCCTCTTGTTCCCAGCAAGGTATAGGGAAGGTAGCTGCTTTCTGAGCCTACGCTACAATGCACAGCAAGACAGAGCATCTTTAAATGGTCATGGGAAGGAAAAAGGTCTCCTGTCATCTCCAAAACTGTGCATCCTTCTTGCCACTGCCCACACCGTTCCCCGTGTACCTGGTACTTTTGTGAGGGGACATTTACTTGCTATTATAGACTGCCTCAGTCACTATGTCCATTATTATCTCTGAGAATCAAAGAAGTAAAAAGAAAAAAAGGAAAAAAGAGAATGATGGTCTTGTTCTCTTGGGCTGGCTGATGTGCCGTTTGCTGAGTGACTTTAGGCATTGAACTCAAAATTTTGAAATTTTCTTCTGGTGCCCTGGTTCCTGTCTGGCACCAGCTTTAGCTTAATGCAGAGCATAGACTGGTGGAGTCCAAAACCTGGCAGAAACCTTCAGGCAATGCTACAATGAATTTTATAGAACCAACAGTGCAGATTTCTATATATCGTGTATGCGCTCAATTTAAAAGAGAAAAGATAAACCAGAGACGTTTCAGGGGAAAAACAAGCAGTGGCACGGAGCCTGTGTGTACCCACACTGCAAGCAGCATCAGTCACGCCAACAAGCCCACCCCAGAACGAAGGCAGTTGCACGCAGGGAGGCGAGCCCTTCTTCCAGGAACATCAGGCAGTGCAGGATATCAAGTCCTAAGAAAACACTGCATTCCCCCAAATCAGTTCCACGTGTAGGGAATGAAGCAGAGGGAAGATTATTTGCCACAGCTTCTTTCCAATGATTATGTAAGAGAGAACCAGTAATAAAGATGCCTAAGAGGGAACATTCATTCCCACACTGCAAACAAAAACAACATTATCCAAACTCCGAAGGCCAGGTGTGGCCACACCACCTGATGAATCAGATACAAAAGTATAGAGAGAGCCACTAGCCACATTAAGGGATGCACGTCACCTTCTTCGAAAGCAATCATAATGATATTTTTTTCTTAAAAGGAAAACATGCAAATGAAAACCAAACCGAAAAATGTTGCAGAAATTACTGCTGAATCTGGAGATACCGCTGCACACCTAATCCCTCACCTAGGGTTTAATTTGCCTCTGTAAGCAAAGCACCATGCAGATATGTCAGGGAAAAGAGAGCTGTTACGTGGGTGATTACGAAGGGTCAGCATTTCTGCATCAACACAAACTCTGTTCTGATTACTGCCTGCTCACTACTTTATGTGTCAAAAGGCTCAACCAAGGTCAAGGCACCAGATTAGTTCCAGTATCTGGTGAATTTCCCCATGTGCTGTTGCTGATGTGGCTGTTTCAAGTGTCACCAGCAAGAAGTAGACTGCTGGAGAAGGGTGAGCAACAAAGCAAAAGGCCTAGTAGTTCACATGGGCCAAGGGGTATTTCAGGGCACACTGATCTGACCAGCCAGGATCTCCAGGGAGAAGCCAAACTACTTCTGTCCCAGGAGAAATTATTGCTGGGGAGAAACCAACTTGTTATCTTTCTTTGGACCTGTTTTGAACCTTGGTCCAACACTCCTATGCAAAGCAAAGTAAGTACCTACCAGTTGCCCTTGTGGAAGGCAAGACCCACCCTACCCCTGCTCTGCTGCAACCAGAGGAGATCAACTGAAACAGGGTCCAACCAAACCTACCATAACCACTGTGTGAACCACATAGGAGAAGAAAGAACAGAGGGTATCGGCTGGCCTAGCTAGGGCAGGATGTACTCCGACTTGTACCTGCTCCTGTGGTCCCAAGACAGACTTTGTGTCAGGGATAATGACCACCAGCTCATCAGCTGAGATACTTCTGGTGGCATATTGCCAAGGGACAATCTTCTCAATATTCTTTCACTGAGAATATCCCACGCTTTCATCTTAAAAGTGCAGAGCATTTTATGAACAGAAGTTAGATTTCAAAACACCCCTAAATGCAACCAAGTATTAACCCAGTTTCCAAAGCCCTTATTCCTGTCAGTTGAGCAGTTTTACGTATTTTTGATCACATTAGTTATGCTTCATTAATGAGTCTCTAAACATCCACCACAAAACCAGCAGAGAAAACGCATTCGATTCTGTGAGTGTTTTTAAGAGTCTGTGTCATCCATTACTGTTAAGGGTAAAAAGCTTTCTCTAGCATGACTCTCATGTAATTTGAAGCCAGCAGTTTTATTTTCATTCTGAATCATCCACCTCATGACACATTTTTCTGTTAGTTTGCAGCTAAAGAGTACACTAAACTAGAGGTAAAACGAAACATTTCTCTTATCTGAACTAAGGTAGATTTTACTCACGCACACATGCACAAGGGGTCGAAACATCTGTGAGTCATGGAGAGTTGGGAGCTCCCACCACCAAGAGCAGGTCAGAAAGCACCGTTCCATGTGCTTCTTCTAGGCTCCAGGGGGTCTTCATGGTGTGGCTGAAACAACAGATTGGGATATATGAAATTCACAATTCCACTGACATTCATCTGGAAACCAAACTAGATCTCCTGCATAAAGGAAAGCTATGTGAATTGTGTTGAAGTTTCCTGAATGAAGCAAATAACCTGAAGTAAAAAGCTTAAAATCAGCTCCAATTGAGGGCAAGAAGAGTCAGGGTGGGAGGCAAAGGAAGACAGAGAGGTTTAGCAAAACAAAAGTAGAAAAGGTTGTTTAAACAAAATGGCTTGTTGTACCCAAAAGTAAGTGGCTTCATTGTAGCTTTTTAAAATAAATTCATCTAGGCCTATCTCTAAAGAAAATACTGCTTCAACATGAAAAGTTTTAAGTATCTGAAAATATCTGAATGTGCTTTTTCAATTTTTCCAAGAGGTTTTTTCCTCCCTTTAAAATGCCTTAAAGACTTTGATATGAATTTCTGACTGGTATCAGTCCACTCCAAAAGGCTTTTTGTATAAAACAGTAAAAACAATTATTCCAGTTTGATCTTGTAGTTTGATCACTACATCCTAAAACCAGGAATTGTATCATATCCATTTCCCACACTCACTGTCTGCCTTACACATCCGGACAGGGTTTGTACAGTACCTACCAGCAGGACACCTTATTCTTCTTTTCCCTTAGGCATTATAATACTTCACAAGATTAACATTTTTTAACGTGCTTAGCATGCTAAAAAAGGAGGGCAGTTGTTATTGTAGCATTCATAAGGGTACAAATACATCCATCTATTGAGTGGATTCAAAGAGAGCCACTGAAAAACAAATCCTTTTCAGATAGTCTTCTTTCTTTTCCTGTACCTGTTTACTGAGAGGTGCTCAAATACAACAAAGCATGAATACCGATCCTTTTGCTTCCCTCCTACACTTTCAGTTATTGTTCTCCTACAGTTGCCTAATTAACAGCTTCTAGTTATGCACAAAACCCCACAACATTGTTGTTAATTATGGACACCATATTGCCAGGATAAAATAAGAATTGTGAAAAAATAAAGAAGTTAAAGAACAGCTCTATTTGCTTCAGTCACCTCAATGCCCTGCAAGTATGGTGGTTTATACCCAAAAGTACCAGATTCTGTCAATGCTCTTGAAAGGAATCAGACATGAAAATATTCTGCAAGCTGCAAGTTCACATAATGTCATTCACCCGTAGAGTCTGAAGTAGTGTTCAGAAATAAAAGCGGAATACAGTGGCAGAGGACCAGCTTAGCGTGTCACCGCACAAACGAAGCCCTCCAGCCAGGGACCTGCAGCCCAGGACTTAAACAAATACAAAATCATAGAATCGTAGAATTGCCTAGGTTGGAAGGGACCTTTCAGATCATCTAGTCCAACCATCAACCTAACACTGACAAAAACCATCACTAAATCATATCGCTGAGCACTACGTCTACACACCTTTTAAATACCTCCTGGGAAGACAATTCCACCACCTCCCTGTTCCAATGCTTGATAACCTTTTCAGTGTAAAAATTTTTCCTAATATCCAATCTAAACCTCCCCTGGTGCAACTTGAGGCCTTTTTCTCTTGCCCTATTGCCTGTTACCTGGGAGATGAGACCGATGCCCACCTCTCTACAGCAATAAGGTCTCCCCTCAGCCTCCTTTTCTCCAGGCTGAACAGCCCCAGCTCCCTCAGCCGCTCCTCATAAGACTTGTGCTCCAGACCCCTCACCAGCTTCGCTGCCCTTCTCTGGACTCACTCCAGCACCTCAATGTCTTTCCTGTAGTGAGAGGCCCAAAACTGGACACAGCACTCGAGGTGGGGCCTCATCAGTGCCGAGTACAGGGAAACGATCACCTCCCGAGTCCTACTCGCCACACTGTTCCTGATACAGGCCAGGATGCTGTTGGCCTTCTTGGCCACCTGGGCACACTGCTGGATCATGTTCAGCCAACAGTCGACCAACACCCCCAGGTCCTTTTCTGCCAGGCAGCTCTCCAGCCACTCTGCCCCAGGCCTGTAGCGCCGCATGGGGTTGGTGTGACCCAAGCACAGGACCCAGCACTGGGCCTTGTTGATCCTCATACCATGGGCCTCGGCCCATCCATCCCGCCTGTCCAGATCCCTCTGCAAAGCCTTTCTACCTTCCAGCAGGTCGACGCTCCCACCTAACTCGGTGTCGTCTGTAAACTTACTGGCACTCAATCCCCTCGTCCAGATCATTGATAATTTTACAGACATGGTCACTATATAACAGATTTGAGGGATGCCCCAAGCCCAGATATCAGCTGTGGAGACAACAGACCTGGAAACAGCTCTTAAGGCTGATCTTGAAGCAAAGGCCCACACATGTGAGCAGGCAGCCGTGGGCTCAGCTCCCCACTATCACCTCAGCCCACAGTTTGGAGGCCGTGGACGTGCTCTGAGGGTATTTCTGCAGCTTACAGGACCAGACTCACTGCTCTGAGAGTCACTCATGAGGAGCAATGGTGAGACAGCCAAAGCGAGCCACTTTGGGCATTGCTTAGGACTCAGCCCTTAGACTAACGAGTCGACGCTCTCCCCCAACCCGCTTGCAAACCCACTTGCTGTTGCTCAAAGCTGTGTGAAACCCAGCAGCATGGCACACATCTCCTCTCCAGTTTCTCCTGATCTAGTTCTCAATCCAGGAGGCACTACTCCCATTTTTCTTCCCTGCTATCAGCAATTTGTCTTTTATAAGAATAACAATCCACTCCTAAGTCAGAAGAATAGGGTTTCCTTGATTCGCTGTAATTAAAATATAAACATCTATACATTACAGCTCCACCGTGTATCTCACACAAGTAGCCCTCACTGGTATTACGTGGTGAATTCCACATAAGTATGCCAGGATTTCTGCAAAACACTGTCAGTCATGCTTGAAGTTGCCACATATTTCTTGATGCAAGTCTATCTCTTGATAATACTGCTATGCGCATGACAGCCACAACCAGGTAATTATTAGTTTGTGATAGTGTGAAGTTTACTGCTTACTGGGGTGGAATGAACAGCAGTTGCTTGGTTCATTTTCAGTATATAGCATATTTAAATCTGAGTTTTATACGTTCTGCACCATTATGTCCTCCTAGGGCTGGCAACATCTGGAATCCAATGAAACGCTGAACTAGCATTACATTGCCCAGGACTCCCCACTGGCTGGTGGTATCAGCACTCCTCAGAGGGTCTTCAAAATGGAAAGTTTTGCAGCAGCATATAGTCCCAAGTAGCAACTCCCCTCCAAAACCACAGTCTGGGATGCCCAATTCTTCAGCTCACCTCTAAGCAATGAGTTAAAATGCTTCTGCAATTTTAATTTTTTTTTAAATTGGAATTCAAACTGACTGTTTTGGTTTGGATAGAGGGAGCTAAATTAAAGCAGAAGTAAATTTTAAAATATATTTCACTTCAATGACAATAGAAAACTTAATTATGAAACTGTTAAAATGAAATGCTACTTTGGTTTTGTTATTTCCCCAGGCAAAGTGATATCCAGAAATCCACACAAAAGTTTAGGTGTCTCCATTGCCCTGAAATTACAATTGTGAGCTGAGACAAGAAAAAACAAATGCCAGCTATTTCTTGGCAATAATATAGCAAAGGACGCCAGGTAGAGCAGTATGTGTCCAGGAATCCCTTGGGGCACCATTTCAAAGTGAGTGGGACAAATGGTGACCATTGGATTTCACTTTTCTGGTCTTCTCTTGGGGCACCAGCCAGGCACTGAGAGCGGGGAGAGCAGCAGATTTCCAAGACCAAGCTCCAGGTTTACGTCTCCAGTAACCAGAGATGTCTGAACCTGTGACTCCCGCCATTCAGTTGCTTGCACAGCCGCTCACTTCTGGGAGGTGATTTGCTGCTGGCTGGTGTTATTACATGTAGTTATGGGATTCATGTATCTGAACATGGGTGTTCACAGTTCCAGACGTTAGTAGTTTGGGATTATTTTCTACAAATAGTTGTGGCTTGGAGTCCTATACACTGTCATCATTTGGGTTATGACTTTTTTTAGCACACAGTCATTACTCGGCTCTGATAAAACTGTAAGAAAAAGATAATCTCAGTAAAGTTGATAAGAAATTACAAAGAGAGCTGACATCTTGTTCCAGGCATGGATGAATAGGGCTGATAGTGGAATAAAATGTTGTTTGCCTTAACCGAACTCTCTTTATAGGGAGAAATACAATTCACAAAGAATACGTAGCAGATTGCTCCAAATAACTTTAAAACTGGATGGCTGGCAAGCACTTATCTGAACAGCTTATCCTCACACTGTTTCCATTACTCTCACTAGTTAGGCAAGGAATACCACAAGACAACATGTTCTCTGGGAAAACCTGAAGGTCCTAACCCATATGTCATTAGCAATCATGTAGATGTAGGGCTAGCTGCCATTTTGGAAAAGCATCAACGTTTACAAAATTGCTGGTTTGCTGTTTCACTTTTGCTGGATTTGGTTGCTGTTTCACTTTTTGAAAAAAATAAATTAAAAAAATTAAACAAACTCGCTGCAATAATGAGGCAATTACAGCAAAAGCTGAGACACTGTTATTTAAGATGTGAAATTTTGGCAAAATTTGCATTAATTTTAATTGCTGAAGAAAACCATAAAGTATTTTTTTTTCCTGTAATTCATTGACACTTCTTAGTGCTGTTTCCGTCTGGCAGAAGGAGAAGCAACGCAGGACTGCAGAGTTGCACCCACAGCATTATTGTTCATTTTTCTGTTCTTGCACGTATAAGGCAGAATATAACCCAACATACTTGAACCTCAGTAAAGAGGTTCACATCGCATCCCTCCCTTTTCTTTGTATATTGCGCTTTGAAAACCAAATGATGGATTATAAATTCAGACAAGGGTTACTGAGCTATTCCAGGGTGCCTAGGGAGGGTGTGTGAATTTATTTTACGCCTCCTCCAACAGCACATTTTCTGTTGTCACTAACAACACGAGGACTGGACTGAAATTCACCTTCACCGTGGTCAGAGCAAACTGGGATGTATCTCTCCTGTACTGCTTGGGTAACAGCATGGACTAATGCCTTTAGGTGCAGTCTATCCTTGTGCGACTTGGGAGTCTGAGTTTCATATCAAGCATTCACAGCTAATTTTTTATTGATTAAAGTATGCTAAAAAGTTCAGGGGAAAAAAAAGTATTATTTTTTAAAGGCTTTTTTGAATTTGTAAAAAACACTATTTAACTGCTTGTGGGTTTCTCCCCCACTTTGTATTCCTCTGCAGCTATGGTTACCTGGAAAAAGGTGGTTGAGACAGGTGGAGGGGGAAGAAAAAAAGGTAAAGAGGTTCAAAGTCTACTCTTCCAGTGATTTACAAGTGGATATGTTTCATAAGATTGAAAACCAATGAATGTAAAGTTATTTTTAATCTCTTCTGGAACAAATCCATTTCCAAAAGTTTGGCTGGCAAAACACAGAAAGCCAATTTGCACCTAAAATCTTTCACTTGCTCACTTTCATTCCACTTTGAGCACTGCCATAGAAATTCAAGGTTTTCTGATGTATGAGTCTTTTTTTGGCATTGCTTGTTGTTACAGAATATAAAGTATAAAAGGGCCAGGACTGAGGCTTCCTTTTTTCCCTTAATAACTGTATTATGTTGTCATTCAGTTTCACAGCAGGGATGCAAAACTCTCCTTTGAATTACTGGCATGTCAGTAACTCACTCACTACACACTGCTTTCTGAAGGAAAAATACCCTCCAAAACCCATCAAAGTGCATCTTTCCTTTGATGTGGGCAACATTTCCAGACCCTTGTTTCAGTGAAAGATTAAGTCATTTGCACAATGAACTCTGGCACGAGTAGTAATACCTTGGTCCTTGTTTTCTATATGCTTGTTTGCTCACTTTGCCACCAATGTTGATGACAGTATCTAAATGTCTTGACACATTAGATTAGCATTTTAGCCACATAGGACTGCTGCTTCTGACCTCCCTCACTCCAACTTGTCCCTTTCAAAACATCTTTCCATGTGCTAACAGTTAAGCCCGGCCAGGTTTTTGTCTGACTGGGAAGCAGCTTGGACTGGGGACAGCTGGAGGATGGGGAGTCACAGCCCAAAGTGCACTTGGGAGTGTATTCGACCATCTCAGGATTGAAACTATGTCTGTAAATCACAGTCGCTTTTAATAAGCTCTTAAAAAATTAATTCCGAGGCATTCAGTCTCCTGGAGGGAGCTGCACCTCCCACAGCAAAGCGCCATCTTTCCCTCTGCCAAGGTACATGGAAACAGGATGACTCTCCTGAATGTACTACAGAGTGCAAACAAAACTGTACATCTGTTCACATACAGCAACCACACAGAGATTCACACCGACTGGAAGAACGGCTCCACTGTTTCTTCTCTCATTAATTCTCCAGAGAGTTGTTGTGAAAAAATATTTTGCTTTTGATGTATCTGCATAGATTATACACAGACAAGCTGCTGACCACAGGGGAATATACACAGAGTTTGCCCGTTAACCGCTCACCCTGTGTTTGTTCCAGATCCACAAAGATTTGCAGCTCCAGAGCTGAACTCAGGGTGAGCAGTTCAAACAAATCCCAAATCTCCGAGCTGAACTCAGTGAAACCGCTCAGTTTCACCTTCCATATCAAAAGCATACATAATTATGGAGATAAAGGTATACAGGAGCCCTGATGTACTCAGAAGGCTGGTGAACTCTAGCCTACACCTGGAGATGATTCTCCTTTGCTTAGATCTGCTTAGGAATTACATGTTTGATTTTTTCTGTTTTTAAATGAACATTAAAAAAAGCCGTGACTGTACAGAGTTGCTTTTGCTAACAGATTCCTATACCAGCATTTCCTGAAGAACTACTTTTATTGCTTTTCTGCCACTCAGTACTATAGTTTGGAAAGCGAAAGATGTACCATTCAAAAAACTAAAATCGTCTTGGCCACGCACCATGTAACACCATTCACCTACTAAAAATTAGCAGTAGCTTCTTCCTAAAGAAATTTTTTAAAGGGAAACAAAAATACTTAGAAATGTTTTCCTATGAAACCTGCTTTGCAGCCACAGACCTGAGCTTCTAATTTGTTGCAGATCTCAAACCATGTCGGGGTCCAAACTATTGTCTCAAATGCTGCTACAAACACTTCTTGCAGCCTGGTGTTGAACACAAACCCTGTGTCGAAAGACATGGTACAGCCTTGTGTCCTTTAATTACAAGATTGCTTCCCCTCTGTTCAGGTGCCTTTTGTAGGAGGGAAATCTGTCTCACACCCCACTGAACCCACAGGGATGGGGATAACCTCAGTGTGGCCATTGAGAGAAGTTTGGGGCAAGCTGCTTGACCTCTCCGCTTTTCCTGAAGTTCAAACAAGGTGAGCAAGCCTGAGGTCCTTCTGTCAAGCACTGCATTGAATCTGTAACTTCAAAGTTAAGGAAAAAAGAAAGAAACTTCACTGGACTTTGTGTATACTTCAACTTATGAAATAAATATTTTGCTAACCTGAGGCTGAAGTAATTTTCCTTACATCAAATATATATTTCTTTTGAAGGAAGTAGTTTGTAAAACATTCTGGCTGCAGGGGAGAAGAAAGATATGCAGGTACACAGCTGCTTTACTGCTGCCCTGGTACCTCTGCAGCACTTGGCAGCTTTTGGTAGGCAAGCACTCTTTTACTGGGTTTGGTCCCGTCTCCCATTAGCAAGAGGAATACTGCTTGGAGGTGAAAAAACACAATAGGTTTGGTATAACTTAGGGCTCCTCGGATGAATATTTGTTTACCATGTAAGGATAGTCAATAAATATTTTCATTATAGTTATCATGTCACCAAATGCGGGGTGTGAGAATATTCATCAGAATAAAAGCAGACTAAATTTGTCTGTGTGACCCAAGCCCCTTGTCGGGAAAGACATGCAAGTCTCTGAACACAGCACCCAACCCAGGGTCAAGCCCGGTCCTCTTCCAACACAGCCTAAGGAACATATACCTTCAGCCACCAAACTGCAACACATGGCAAATGCTGAGCTGCAACAGCAGTAAGGTCTTTGGGACAAGACACACCACAAACCTTACAGCCAGAAACTATGATGAACGTGTGCAGGTGTTGGTCCATGCAAATTCTGCACAGCTTCAGCTGTTTATCAACCAGAGCCACACCATCCTGCGGTGCTCAGCACAGCCAGCACCCGCCTTGCAGAGCTCCCCAGCCTACCAGCAAATCCACTGATGAAAGCAGAGGAGCAGCCTTTGCTAACTGCCCGGCATGCATTAATGGAGGGAGTGATATTACATTAGTTTCGGGGTTTTTTTAATAAACACATGAAATCAGATTTTCCCAACTGAAGGCTAAGGATCACATAGAACTCCCAAAGCAGCAAAATAAAAAATTTTACCTTTCATTTACTGGCTGAAGCACAGTCTGGAAAAGAGCAGAGTCCCCAAAAAAAAAGACCTCAGCAAAATCTCGGCAGCTGCTGCTTGCAGGCTCACTGCAGCTCTGTGCTGGGGGCACTGACCTCAGCCAGCTACAAGCCCACCAAGCCAGGTGCCAGCCAGCTGGGACCAGAGCTGCTGCAGAGCTTCTCCCACCAGGCTTTCTAATTAAAATGAAAAGAAAAAGAAGACTAATTCAGCAAAAGCAGAACGTCACAGATGAAACACTTACCACATACAAGAGATGCTCAGTACGTGCTTGTGCCGCTGGCTCCACACACCCTTGAGCTTGCCATGCTGCTGGAGATCTATTTCAGCTTGTGGGGCTGCCACTGGGATAAAACCTCATCAGATGATTTGGCTATTAGGTTAATCACCATGCCTCAGTTTCCCCACCTGTGAAAAAGAGGTAACATTTCTCCCGTAAGGGCTACGAAGAGCCAAACAGGAAAGGAGAAAAGGTGCTCAGCTGCAATAACAGAGTTAACCAAGAAATGCTCAGGCAAAATCCCTAAATCCCTGCTGTGCCTGTCCTGCAACCTGGAACAGGCCGGGCTCATTCCCTGCTACAAACGACAGGAGCCTAATGAAGCCAGGCAGCTGCTGCTCCTGTAACCTCCCCATGAAAGCCTGGGGTCCTGCCTGACCAGCAAGGACAGCCGAGCATCACTCACATTAGCAGCCCCATTCCCACCACACTCCTTGCACAGAGTCCCGAGCTGCTTGTGAATTGGCCACTGAACCACCCCACTGGGAACGGCAGCTGTTTGAAGGCCAAGGGTGTGCTGTAAAACGTTGCCTGATGGGTCTGCTATAGCTGTGCCACCTCCTGCACTGGGCTGCATGTGGCTCTCCCCATATTTATAAAACCCCTGTGCTCTCCACAGTCCTTTCAGAAGCTTGTTTGGCTGTATGGAGCATGCCTCTCTTCTGAAGGGCACTCAGGGTGAATACGAAAGCATTGAGAGGGTCTGGTAGAAGAAAAACAAACTGCCAGCACAGAGGGATCATAAGTGATGTGGGGATTTCAACAGAGAGCAATTCAGCCTGCTGTTAATATACGTACCCTTCAAGGGAAAAAAAGTATTGACAATCGAACATCAGCCGTGACTCTAAACCAGGGCCATGCTGACACCTCTGGGATGGCAGCAGACCTGCCCAATATCCCTCCCTCCATCCCTCTCTCTGTGCCTGCCCCAACTGCTGAAGCCCAAACTCCATCCCCATCTGGATGGGTTTTAACACACTGCTCCTGCAATCTGCTGAAATGCTGAATTACAGCTGCACAAAGCCTGGGGTCTGCTGAGCCAGGCCCTGCAAACTCACATTTTTTTCTTTTAATACGTGAAAGAAAATGGCTCAGGCAATGCCTTTGCTAAATGGACTAGACATATTAATGCATTTAGTATATGGTGAACAAAAGTGGCTAAAATTGAAGGTCTGTCAGGTTTTTTCATTACAAACTATAGTTACAGCTTTATTTCTCAGCTGCAAATAGCTGTAGGCTGGAACTTGGCAACATGATCTCTGACAAAAAGTGCATTTTTTTTTTTTCTGAAGCTTTTTTTTTTAGATGCCCATTTTTGTGTTATGCATACATAAAGAAACAGTGGTCTGCTGGTAGAGATGCTTTTTCCATCCCTATGTAATGGAGAAGAGCCGACAGCCTGTATTTAAAGGTTAACTGCCTTCATAGTGCAGGCTTGCGGCTGACCCCTTGATGATTTTAACATAGCTTTAGGAGTGTGAAAATAGAGCTATGGGCTAAACCCATACTGTCAAAGGAAAAGAGCAATGAATTCCTCCTCGATGTGATATACACACGCAGTGGCTAGATATGATATTTTTTTTTCTCCGATTTTACAGCCCCGTCTTTGTTAAACTGACAAGCTGTTATGTGGAAATAAACACACCCAGCACAGCCGTCTGTCTGTCCAGGGCACTGAACTTCCCAGCAGGATTCTCAGATGCGCTGGTACCTGCAAAAATCTGACATGCGAAATTGCGGGTGGGAGATAAGTGGAGAAAAAAAAAGGTTTATGGCAAAAACCACCAATGCAAATCACGTTGGTGACTTTGTTGTTACTCTTACCCCAGACTATCTCTGTCCTCTAGTGGAAAATCTCTCCTTCAGAACTGGATTTTGGCCTGACTGTGAATAGCTTCTCACTTTCCTGTACCATATATATATTTATTTTTTTTCCCTATTTACTGACAGAGGGGATTTTTTGATGCTTTTTCTCCTACGGAGTCCGTTTTCCAGTTGCTATGGTCATGAACAGTCAGAGAAGCAGGGTTCCCAGGAACCGGAGAAAAACACAGTTGGTGATAGCTTAGCACAATGTTTCAAAGGAATAAATCAATTGTTCTGACTAATAGATCACACAGCTCTGACATAAAGGTCAGACCTCAGACTTCAAGCATGGCTGCAAATAGTTGGAATTTGGTAAAAGGACAGATTTTCCTCCAGGATTACCTCAGTCTGTCCAGGCTGGTGAGAAATCTGCAGTCAATTTAAAAAGTTCGTCATGCTCAAAACTAAAAACCAAAACAAAACATCACAGAAGATAGAGATTTTAGGTCTTTGCTTTTTCCTGACAATTTCTTTGATGCTCTTCCAGGAGGTGTGGTGGACCATTCTGCCCAAATGTACATTTGCCAGGAACTTAAATCACCTTCAAGAGCCCTGTCTGAGATCTGGAGGCTGTTCCCTGGCAGCAGATTCTGGGTTGGGATGGATTTTCTCAGGGAAGTTCATTTCAGTGTTAAACACCTGAATTGAGCCTGGGGACTCTCTTGAGAGCTGTGACCAAAAGCTGCTCAAAGAAGACAAAATAGAGGGACCCAGAAATAGAGGGACCTTGAGAGCCTTGTTAGCTCTCAAGGAGTGTTTCAGCACAGCCTTGGGGGACACGGGAATTGGTGGTCTGGAATGGACACAAGGACATTTTACATTCAATTCCTTGTTTCTAAAGGTAGCCAACTTCAGAGGATGATGAAAGACATTTTCCTAAGGCAGAGCAAACACATCCCTGGAACTGTTTAACTTAACTCCCAGTTGTAAAAGCTTGGGACAATCCAATAGCCCTTACTATTTTGTATTTTTCCCTTAAATATGATAAAGCTGTGCTGAAGGCAAATGGAACTTTTCAGTCTGATGTTGCATTCACGGGGAAAATGTTGATTTACTTCAGTTGAACCAACACACAAGCTCACATCAAATTCCTTAATTAGAAAAAAAGCACACAACAATCAAATGGGAGAGACCCCATGTTCTTGAAACAAAACACTGACTTGCTGTTCTGAAACCATTTCACCTTGAAGTTCACCTAGCTTGAATTTTAAAAGATAAAAAGACCTTCACCATCTCCTTCCCAAATTCCATAAGCTTTGACTTTAAAACAAAGCCAGCAAACTAAAAGCAACCATTTGCGCACTGTCGCACTGGATGCGCTACTCATCGGTAAACTTCTCCAGTTCTCTCTGTGCCTTATTACATTTTTGGCCTTAATACTGTCCTGCAACAATGACTTCCACAGCTGAATTGCACCCATGTTAAGAAAGGATTCTCCTCCCTCCCACCTAAGAGCCTGCCTTGAACTTCAAAGCTGGTTTTCTCACTGTAGTTAAATATATTGCAAGCTTGCAAAGGAACACATGCACTCATCACTTAACTCAAGGTGCATAATAACGATGTAACAGCCTGAAATTACTTAGTTCTGTGGGTCTGTGCTTTAGGTAGCTGGCAAAACTTCTGATTACTCTTTGTTCACATAAATTGAAACTTAAACCTCCTCTCAAAGAGAAAACAAATCTCAAAGCCCCAGTATGAAGCAGGGAGCACATTCATCTGACCCACAAAAACCCCTTCTTGGGACACTGCATCGTGCTCAAAAAGTGAAATATTTTCAAGTGAAAAGGGGCTCAGAGATAATTATTTTATAACTGTACCTGCTCTACTTGGGTGCATTTTCTGCTCATTTCCTTCTACTGTGTCAATGCCTCTGATTCATTGTGGTCTGGTCACTACTTAGGGAGCTGCAGGGATCTTGCACAGCTATTTGTGCAAAGCTGAATTTGGATGTTGGCAATTTGTTATTGTTACCTCCTGCTGCATGACAGGGATGTTTTCTGCAGAGTGACAGCTGAGTAATCTTTCACTGCACGTACCTCAGATCAAAAAAAAAATAATTTAAAATCTCCTGTCTCTAAAGACTGCTAAGCAAGCAAGCGAGCATAAGGAGACAACAATTAGCTTGGACTCTAGAGACAAACTAAATAATTACCTGATGGTTATTAGTAGCTTATTAACACAAACCTAATTTTATCGTTGCAGGTAGAATCTTGTATGAAAGTGTTTGATGAGCAGTGACAAAGGTTTCACTCCCTGCCATGGTAGCCTGCAACACCCTTGAGAGAGCATAGCAGTAAAATCACAAAAACTCCTGGCACGTGACTGGGTAAAAGATGTAAAAGATAACTGCGGGGAGCATGTGAAAAGGTCCTATACATGCACAGATGTTTTTCCATAAGCTCAAAGCTGAGCATCCACTCTAGGAAGCCAGAGCTAATACAATATTCCTGAGAAATTCTTTTGCATTAAAAGAAATATATATATATACACATGCACACATATACATGTGCATATGTATTTTTTTTTAAGTTACATGAATGATTTCTCATCTTCAGCCATTTAGGGAGAAATCAGCCCTGTGACAGAAGGGCTGCCTGCTTTTTAATCATCTCAGCTTTTGGGTTTTCCACGACAGCAGCAGCCAGAGCTGAGCCTGAGCACAGGCTGACCCAGGCCAGCCCCTTCCTCGCAATCCTACGGCTTTCAGGCAGAAGAATGCAAAGCAGGTTTTTTTGGTTTTGCTTTTGTTTTTGTTTTTTTTTTTTTTTTTTTTCTTTCAGTGCAAATAGGTAAAATATTTAAGCTTTGAAATAACTAATTACCCTCTCTTTGAGCTATCCCAAGGACAGTTTCAAAGAAAATGACAGAGGATTGCTGATAACTCCATATATTTTTAGAGAACAAGGAGGAAAACAGTGAGGCTTTGAAGAGGGTGCCTGTGGCAGGCTGAGCAGGAGCCTGCCAGAAAGTGTCACGTCCCTGCCACCTTGTGACAAGGCACTACAACTGCAAAACCCCAAAGCCTGCAAGCCCTGGAGCTTTTGGATGAACCTGGCTCTCCTCCAGGATGCCCAGAGGGAAACACAAAGGCAGGTGTCCAACCTCAAGGGTTGAAGTAGAGCACAAGGCAGGGACGAAGTCACTGGCATGACGTCTGAGGACTCGACCCTCTCTGCGGGTGATGGTGGCTTGCCCTCTCCCTGCACCCAAGGTCTGTCGCAAGCCCATGTTCACCAAAATCCAGGTAGAATCATAGAATTGCCTAGGTTGGAAGGGACCTTTCAGATCATCTAGTCCAACCATCAACCTAACACTGACAAAAACCATCACTAAATCATATCGCTGAGCACTATGTCTACACACCTTTTAAATACATCCTGGGAAGACAATTCTACCATCTCCCTGGGCAGCCTGTTCCAATGCTTGATAACCTTTTCAGTGTAAAAATTTTTCCTAATATCCAATCTAAACCTCCCCTGGTGCAGCCATTTCCTCTTGTCCTATTGCCTGTTCCTTGGGAGAAGAGACCGAGGAGAAGAGACCGACCCCCACCTCTCTACACCCTCCTTTCAGGGAGTTGTAGAGAGCGATAAGGTCTCCCCTCAGCCTCCTTTTCTCCAGGCTGAACAACCCCAGCTCCCTCAGCCTTTCCTCATAAGACTTGTGCTCCAGACCCCTCACCAGCTTCGCTGCCCTTCTCTGGACTCACTCCAGCACCTCAATGTCTTTCTTGACATGCTGTGCTGTGTCAGAAGCTGGCAGGGGTCAAGGCTTTTTAGAAGATCTCTGGGCTGCCTGGACAAGAGGAGAAACACTCCCACCACAGGGATTGGGACCTCAGGAGTTCCCACACTGAGGCAGCGAGAGCAGTGGTCCTTACTGGATTGCAGATACCATTTTTCAATGGTTGGCTCTGTTTTTGCTCCTAGACAGAGCTTTGCAGAGTTCTTCAAACTTGGCTGTGTAAGAGGGGGGAAAAATAGGTTAGCCAAGTTTTTTATCCAGACTTATCTGATGTTTTTGCCTGTTTTGCCTCTTCCTGACTTCCTTGTCCTAAGAAAACAGCTGCCTTTGGTCTTTTAAGGGGAACTTTTATGTAATGCTTGAAAAAAAAAACAACAAAAAAGTGAGTGTCTTATTTTTAAAGCCTCAGCCAAGGAGACACGTTATCACAGCTTCTCCATCCCCGTTGCATGCAGAGCTGTGGCACTGAGCCAGTGCTGCTCCTCCTTCATTTCGTTCCGAAATCTGCCGGGACAACTGAAGGTTACTTTGGTTTTCCATTGTTCTAGTTTTCCTGCAAACAATCTTTTAGTGCCTTTAGCCATCCATGGAAAGGACCTTCCTGCCTGACATGCTATGTGACAGGTTACACAAGCTGCGGCAGCCTTCACTCCAGCTGGGGAGGGGATTTTCTTCTTCCACCGGTGCCCAGCTGCCCCAAAAGAAACTCAGCTCGCCTCACACTGAACCTGACAGAGCTGGACACACAAACAGATTTTTGCCCTCTGACGCTGTCAAAGATGAGAGGTCACCTAACATTTGCTTTGCAGAGATGCAAATACCTGAAGGAAGAATTTTTCATTCCAAGAGTTTTCCAATAATGACTACATGCTACAAAATTTCAGTGCAGGGAAAAAGCATCATCAAAGGCATGCTGGCTAAGACTAAGCATGCAGATAAAAATGATGATGCCCGTAGCAAACTGTCTGTTGTCACAATTAGGTAAAGCGGGTGCCCACTACCTTGGCAAGGTCACTGGTGGCTCCACAGGACGTCAGCAAGGCCACTAGGAATATAACCAAAGAAGGGGACCAGCAAATTCCATCAGCAAATCATAAAATGCAGTTGAAAGAATCTGCTCTGCTGAACACCCTGACCCTGATGCTCAGCTTTCCACAGATGGTTTCACCATCAACAGGTTGGTTTCACCATCAACGAGAAGACAAAATGTGTGGTTATATATAGTCCTGAAAGTAATCAGCTGAGTAAAGGAAGAAGAGAAAAGCCAAGATGTTCACGCACCATTGCTAATGTAAGAACAAGGGGTAGCAAGTCAAATCAAACCAACAAAGGGTTCAAATGAACAAAAGGAGAGTTATTCATGGAATGGGTTGGAGGCCTAAGGAAGTCATTGCTGGAGGATGGCATGGACACAAACAGCTTACATAGGCTCAAGGGGAGGCTCAAAAGCGTGTGGAGAAGAAATCCTCTGAGGGTCACTAAATACATAAAACCATATACCCACCAGGAAATTCTTGATTGAAAAATAATTATACAAAGAGGGAGCAGTATCTTGTATGCTTGCCCTTTTCTTTCTGTTTTTCAGGCATGACTTTAGATACCTTTTAAAGTTTTAAAAAGAGTCTTCTTAAATAATATTAAGTAGTATTAAAAGTAGTATTTAAAGTAGTATTTTTACACTACTGTAGAAATAAGAATTGCCAACAATGGGGCCATGTCAGTCTCTACAGAGCAGAGCCACAGAAACCTACAACAGAAATTTGATAGGATAAATCACTCCACAGTGAGTGCAAACTTCCATATGAGTTAGCAATTCAGCTCCTCTAAATCAGAAGTCTAACTAGTACAAGCCAACCTCAGGCATCACAAATGGCAAGATAATAAGAGACACACTGAGGACATGCATTAAGAATATCACCAATACAACTTCCACATCAAGTAATAGTACGGATGCAGCCTTAAAAAGCACTGCACAAAACAGAAGACAAGTTGTCCAAATCTCACATAACAGTAATCAAAAGCTTAAACAGAATAGGACACAACTACCAACTAGCAGCCATTGACAAATACCCTATATATTTGAGACTGAGGAAGGACAAGGGGGAAGAGAAGGTGGCTGGTCCCTGCACTTTTTAGTGGGGCAGGTTCCATGAAGAATTCTATTCCTACAGTCCAGTGCACGTTTCTTACTTGACTCATGTTCAAGTACACACTAAGATTCACCAGATTCTGGGTGGATTTTTTGGATACATGGTCCAGACAGTTCAGCATACAAAGTCTAGAATGAAAGCATGTTAGATGTTTTTTTCAGCTGTATTGCCTATGTCACTTGTATCACAGTCCCCTTGAACAACTGCCCTGTGTCAGGTAATCCGTGGGTTTTGGATCAAATCTTAATAACAAATGACAATTGCAACAGTTTACCGACCCACTGGAAACTGTTTTACGTCTGCACACCTCAATCACCAAGACTTTCAGTGCAAGAATCTATCGGAAATGAGAACATGAAGAAACACCATGTCTGCAGCTCTTTCATCTAGCCGGGCCAGCACTGCCAAGCTGGAAAGCAGGATTTTGTTGTGGTGAGGGCATGGCATTTTTGAAGGTACAAAACTCTGATTATTTATCCTTTTCTGTCCTCATCTTTTAGATGATAGACACCTTCTGTAGAGAATCAAATTCTTGTACCCACATCTGGGTACAAAGATTCTGTCTTTTCAAAGGTCACCTTGAGACAGCCAGAAAAACTATGCAGTGGTAGGAGTAGAGATAGGCAAATTTGGTGGAAATACTGCATGCAGAAGATCTTGTCCATCATAACAGGTATTAAAAGATAGCAGGCAATGAGAATAGCATGCTTAAAGTGCAGGCCTAATGAATATACCTTATGAAATTTTCTATTTAGCTATATGGTCTCTCTCCGAGCAGCTGGCTTGATGAAACAGCTAAATCTTTCTAAGTGGAAGTGATATTTGATTGCACACATAGACCCTCGCTTATGGATTTACTGCTTATGCACAAGAATAGTTAGACTTGCTGTAACAGCATCAAGATGCCAGGCACAATTTATACAGATATATATTCAATATAAATATTTTGTCATATATATCTTACAAAAATCTAGTTGGATAAATCAGTGCAGACAACAGTGCTGGGGAAAGAACCATTCATTCTAAAGTCTATCCAGTGATAATTCGCTCTTGTAGATCTGTACCACCTGACTTCTTTGCAGTAATAGTCTGGTATACCAAAGCAGGCACACAATTAGCTCTAAAGACATTTTTAGACTGTCCGTTCATATTCAGCAAACATGGCAGCACCAAGATTTAAGCAGTGAGTTTGTAACAGCGGTACAAGGAACTCCTGAGGGACTTTCCACCCATAGAAGCTGGCAGGCCACTTTCAACTTAGTTAAGTAACTCCATGTTAGGAGTACTTTTGAAAACCTCCTTTGACCTTTAACCAGAAGAAACAGACCTGCTCGGAGAGATGATGTTTGAAAGCCTGTCAGAATCCATTTGAACACATTGTTACCCCAGCACAAAGTAGGAGCTTGAAAACAGCAAATGGGCTGATACTTCTAAACCTTCCCTATACATTTCAGCTATGTCAAGATAGGCATCTGAGGAGAAATAAGTATACCCTGATGATGTAGATTGAGAGCTTTTGGATGGATAATTGATTAGAAAAGTCCTCGCACAGAGGGTAAAAGCAGGTCACAGGCACTTCTTCTGAACTGAGCGGCAAGTATCCATTCGTTAGCTTTATTTGTAGGGTCAAATAACAAAAGCCTTGATCCAGTGTTTGCTATCTACAGGAAAAGCAGTAGTAAACGAGAAAAAAGGAATGGGGGTAAGAAAAAGGGCATGACACAAAGAGGCTGCAGAGTCTTTGCTATTTCATATGAGAAGTCCTATAAGTCACAGTAGAGGTTTGGGGTCTGTGTACGTTAGTTTGAAATCACTGGATCAGCATAATTGAAGGTGCTTAGCTCTGCCAGTGAAGCTTTAAATAAAAGGCTCATAAAGGTACAAGTTGTCTCTGTCCCCGCACTGAGTCAACTAGAAACCAGTGAGAATAACCAATACTGTCTTGGGTCTGGCCTATCTTGCCTTGCCTTTAAACCTTCTCCACCTGGTAAAGCGGCATTGACAATTCCTTGTGCTACCTAAAAAAAGTCCATAGTGCCTCTGGATAGGGTTTAAGCCTTAAATATCGCTTGTTCTAGAATTCAAAGGCATGTTACAGAACAGCTTATATGTAGTGTAAGCGCAGCTTAGAGACAGCAGTCATGGGTCCTGTTATTCTCAGCTTTGGTGTGGATGGATTCACACCCATTGACTTCTACTTTGAGTTTGAGACTTTAAAACCCTGTCAACAGCAGAGATGTTTTCTAAAACCTTCCTGCCTTTGTTAACACCAGCTCAGACTCATGCAATCCTGCAAGCTGGAGATGATCAGCCACCAGCAACGGATTTAACACCATGGCAATTACACCTTGTAGATTAGATTGGGGCCCGATGACATGGTGTTAAGAATGCCTGTGGCAACCAGCAACCTGTCCATCTTAAGCTGTTTGCAAGCAAGCAAGCAGAGATTTTTGCCTGTCCCACAATATTATGTGCTTTTACATCTTACAGAATGATAAGCCATAGAATCTTTAAGAAAAGGAAAGGATTTTTGCAGGCTCCTATTGCGAGTAAAAGCTATCCAAGGGAAAAGAAAACTGTATCCAACACCTCTGAAAAACCCCATAGGAGTGGACTGCAGAAATATTTCTCTGGTCATGATATTTCAAGAAAGAAATAAATGAAAACAATGTAGAAATAGAAATGAATTCTAGATTTAATGTGCTGGGATAGACAGTATGCTCAGGCCTCCTCCTTGTGTAAAAGTTTGTGTGGTCTCTGCGTGAACATGAGTGGAATAGGCATTGCATAGCTTGGATACTGCTACTTCAGGAGGTATAGTTTTGCTTCTGCTTTGGTCTTGGTTGAAGGTGTTTTACTATGCAGAGTGCAGTCAGAGAAGAAATCAAGCTGACCCCCCGAGCTGTGCAGTTACTGCCCAGACACCGTGTGCTCAGCGTGCATGTGTACGTGCCTCTGGTGCATACGTAGCTCTTTAACAGATCATACAGGACCTACAGGGGAAAAGCCCGTCGTAAAAGGCACAAAAAACCACAAGTATTTCTGTAACAAGAACAGATACGCTCCCTCCTTGCCATATTTGACTACATGAGGATTTTTCCAGCAGGTGGCAACAGCAGACCGGTTTGTAGCGCAAGGCCAGCATTTCCAGGCTGTAAAAAAAGCTCTGTGCTGTACCCTACGCACCTTCCTCAGATCTGCTTCCTCCAGTCCCTGTAAAATGCCCACTTAGTACCCCAGGGCACAGTTAATATAAAGCACAGAAATACTCAGTGCTGCAGACAACTTCAGCACAAACTCTTGGTACACACTCATTGTGTTAGCAGACCTTAAAACATACCCTCTGCATTTTAAACAGCTCCAAAATATGGCTCTACCTGAATAAGCATCATTTATCTCCTATACATGTCTTTTTGCAAGGAGATGATTAAGTTGGGAACACAGAAAGACATGAATCATAAAAAAAAAATACAAAGTGTCTGACTGGTGTTTTATAAAGGCATCTCTTCCCTGCCACATACAGAAGCGGGTTCACAGACCAAACTTCTAACCACATTCTTGCCATTGCTTCTGAGCCATCTTAAACAGCTGCTTTTAGGAAGTGCTTATTACTGCCTTGGAAAGGTGATTACCTTGCTTGAAACTGTAGACTCAGCTTTTGGCTTCTGGAGGAAAGAGTTTTACCGTGGACCCCAGGTGCTGCAGATACCAATATCCATAGAACCATCAGGGAGACTCCGCCGCCGAGCTCCACCTCACTCTGCCCAGGCCCTGGGGAAGACGTGGGAGTTATATTTAGTAATCATCACCCCTGCGCCATTGTTTTCCCATCAAAATTGAGAGCACTATTGTTTTTAATAAATAGCAACATTGTTTTGCAATTTGCAAAGTATAATATGAATGAACTTTGAAGACATATAATGCAAAAAAATTTACAGCTAAGCACTCCAGTCTTTTTCTCCAAAATTTAAGCAATGTGTAGGTTTTCCCTTAATCTGAAGTCTAGGCCAGATTCAGGCAGTGCAAATGTATACTCAGGTGTAATACAAAGCTTGGGGAGCACTGGAGAGGCTGTGAATGGATGAGAATGTAAACTGATAGTCCTTGGAAATAAAAAAGTAGAAAGAATTAATTCGTAATGAATCTCCTGCAAAAATTCCTTCCCTGGAAATAAACACTTCCTTGGAGGTGTTCAAGCCCAGGCTGGATGGGGCTTTGAGCAACCTGCTCTAGTGGGAGCAACCTGCCCATGGCAGGGGGGTTGGAACGTGATGATCTTTAATTCCATGATTATACAAGGGAGAAATGTCCGAGAGCCAAAGCCATGCTTGAGTGTCATCTAAGCTAGTGATTTTGCAGCGTGGCTGTACGCAGTTCAGTTTTCACTGAAATCAGTGAGTGGTGGCCATCCTGGGGCAGGCGTCACATCATCTCAGAAGGGGACCTGGCTGTAAGAAATTTCAAGCCTCTGCAGGTTATTGTCTCCAACCATATCTCAGTTCTCAGGAAAAGGGTGATAGTGATTGTCATTATTACCGTGTTTGCTAAATCAAAGAGCTGCTGCAATGCTCCATCCTCTTCACTTGACTGATGCTCTCAGTTGCGTTACAGGTCAGATACGTTTCACTTCCCTGTGTATTTTCTGTGCAGGGGACTGCAACACTACTTTTTACCTACTTTCTGCTCTCACATACTTCTTCAAGAATATACCTTCAAGAAAAAAACAGTATGTTGAAGAGCAAACTACCTTCTAACTGCCTTAAGATCTTTAATCACTCATGGTAACTCATAACACACTCATTGCACGTGTTATCTTTACGTTAACGTTGTTTACAAATGATGGGAATAAATCCAAGTCCAATGGAGAAAGTTTCCTTTTGTTCACATTTCAATATAGGGACAGAATTATCACCTTGGAAGGAACTTTCCTCTGCCATTGGTAGATGCAAAAAAAAAAAAAAAGAATCCAACATATGAATGACTGCCACACCACAGCACACAATGCTTCTGCTTTTAATTAGTTAGGCTGAGGGCTTTTCAGTTGTTCTTTTGCTCTCCTAATGAGGAGGACTGTGAAGTGTCTTTGAACTAGCTACAGACTTGAAAGATTTAGTAAACAAGTATTCTTTATACCATTTCTGGTAAGAGCTTGTCCTGACAGATGCCTTCTTCCTTCTGAGGTTTAGACCACAGTTTGATCTTTTTTTTTTTTCTTTAACCTCTGAAGCATTTCATAACATGATGGGCAAAAGGCCCAGCAGTAATTAGACTGATTGAGCGTTGGAAGTGTAGACAGAAGAAATGGTTGGAAATCATTGCTGTTCTCAAAGCTGCCACTGACAGGTCCTTAGGTCCCAATCATTACTCTCACATTTTTGAGAGGCCCTGACCAGCGGTCCTGAGGCAGAGAGACCTTGGTTCCTGCTGGAGCTTGCAGACCACTTGCTGAGATATCTACACAAGCTGTGCTGCCTGCTACAACCCCCTGAGAAAAATAGTCTCCTCCCCACTGCTGCTCCAGTGCTGTGCCTACAGAAGTAGGGAGGGAAGGAGAGGAGCACAGGTTAGCACGACGGCAGTGTACAAGTTGCCAGGTGTCACTCACGTGTACTGAAGAGGAAGTCTGTTTTTCAAAAGTTTCCATCGTGATATACAAAACACTGAATACTTCCAAATCTGGCTTCGATAGCCTGGCATGATGCCCTGGGTCATGTCTTATGTAAAGAGTTATTTGTCTCCTGTACAGTGCTCTTTATCCTACTTTCACAGTTAATCACCAAAGCTACCTTAAATCATAACAGCCAGGCCTCTGTATGACTGTGCTTGCTCTTTCTTAGCTCAGGGACTTCTTCCTATTCCTTAGGCTTCAGAAACTACCTGATAGCTACCCACTTGCAGCCCTCTTCTCATCAGATGGATTAGCCGCACATGGCATGGTGGTCAGGGACCTCCAAGAGTATATAATCTGTTTGAGAGATGATTATATGCCTGAGAAAAGAGTTGAGTGATGTTGTAGCTCTGAAGGTGCAAGATCATTACGTTTAGAAGACTTCCGATTACGCCAAGCACACGCTCATTAGCCTCTACACAATTTACCTGGCTGTTAAGCTGTAGAGGACCATTTCCATGTGTTGGGGTTGGTTCAGTTTCCATCCCTGCTGGGAGAAGGTGTTCATCTGGTCCTGGGTTGATACTACTGCCCTGGTCAGAGGCTTGCACAACGCCCACCCAATCCACACTGGCAGTCTTTGGTGCCGTACCAGCCTGGAAGAGGTTTGAGTGAGCCATTTAGACTGTGTTAGCGTTGCCATTAAAGACTGCAGTTGAATCCCAAATTTTGACAGAGCAGTTCTACCCAAATTTTCTGCTAACAGCTGTACAGCCCAGCTTCCCTGCTGTTTCCCAAAAAGGAAGGCTGCAGATGTGTGTCCATCCACAGAGACTGAAGGGAGGAACTCTGGGGGAGCCCTCTGTGCTGACCTGAGGGACCCAAAGAGTCTGATCCTGAATTAAGGGCTGCTGTGCCCAGGAGACCAGTCAGGGCCAGGATTCAAGCCAATTGTGCAGTGTAACATCCCCTCAGAGGAGGGATGCTCTGAATCCCTCCAGTTACCTAATTCCTTGAAGTTTATCATAAAGAAACCAAGTTACAGTGGTCCCTGCTCTGCCTAAAGCTGGATGGAATAGGTTCAGATGGCCAGTTGCTGCAAGCTTTCACTGGTGCAGGCTAGCAGTTTGCCAGGAAGCTTTACAAGACATCGCATATATCCCAAAAGTAATTTTAAGTCATTTTGAACTTTAGTTCAACTGCAAAGGTCAAAGGAAAATTAAAAAGTACAGACTGATGCGCAACCGCAAGGGACAGGAAAGGTGGACACTAATATTGAAATACCTATAAACTTCAACTGTTTCTCAGCCATGTTATGTTTCTAATGGGAGAAGGAAATAAAGAAACATACAGCCACTTCGTCCAAATGAAAGCTATATAGAGTAAACTTGCATTTACCAACACAGATAGCCAGCACAAAAATATCAGTGTCTCTTTTTTTCTCAACATGTGATAAAGGCCTTTTGGCTGTAATATCAACATTTTGGTGACTATTACCTCATTGAAGACTTGCCTACACTATAATAAAAAATTGCTGCTTTAAAGCATCAGATCCTCTTTACTGCAGCCAGTGTTTTACTGCTATATATTGGGGCATACCAGACAGCTTACTTTCATTCAGAAAAATCAAATAAGCTTTACCAGCAGAAGAGCCCTCTCCAGCAGCAGAACAGCAGCTGCCATAACGCTAGCACTAGTGTAATTAGAGAGGTCAGGAATCAGGTAACACCACCTACATAACTTTTTTTTTTTTTTTTTTAGTGCTAGATAAAGCAAAGTACATGCCTTTAAAAAGTTAAAGCTGCTGAGGTTAATGCATTGGGGTTTTGGGTGGTTTTTTATGTGCTGTGCATCCTGTGCCAGGTACTGCATGAACACAGCAAACCATGATTTTTGCTTGGAATTCATGAATATGCAGTTATGGGCAGCTTTAAGCACCAACTGAATTGGGACATAGTACCTGGCAGTACAATTTGTTGGAATAAACTGGTCTACTGGAGAACAATATTTTGAAAGCTTTTAAATGTTTGGGGAAGGAGTTGGCAAACTCTGCAATCCATTTCGCTCTTCCCATCGTGAGGTAACCTATCAAACACTGGCTTCTCAAACAAAATTTGGCAGATTTGAAGTTTACCACATTATGTCTCCCAATCTGCTTTCTTAGCCTTTCTCTTCCTCAAATGTTGAAGCTGCATCGCATTTTCCCTACTACTCCGAGAAAACAGAACGCTTTGCCAATACGCTCCTTACTTTTGGTTATTTTTAAGTCTCTGCAAAAGCTCACACTTTCTTCTGTAGCCAATGCTTATTGTTTATGGAAGCAGTTCCAATTTACTTTCTATAAGAAAAAAAAAATTAAAAATTAATCTATTGCCTCGAAAGCACTGCAAGTATTTACATTGTTCTCCTGCATTGTTTTGCTTACAAAAAGGAATTCTTTGGAACCACAGAGGCATTGAGTCTCCTTTGCTCACTCTTTTTTCACCACCACTCCCCGCTCTCAAATAGTGGCTTTCAAGCAGTGACCTTTCCTTCATGGAGGCCAGCTCGTTATTTTGGGTTGGATTTCCCTGCCGATTGTTCTGCGTTTCCTCCCGTGCTGCCCTGCGGCGAGGCCGCTGCCGCCGGTCCTGGCAGGGTGACCACCCTGCGCTCGTAGCCCAACCCAGCACAAAGCCCGGGCGCTCTGGGCTTGCCGCATGTCGCCATGGGAAGAGGCAGACCGCTGGCAGCCTTTCCTATCTCTACCCGGGTGGCCAAAAATATGTTATTTGCTCATAATAGCCACAAATTATGAAAACCTGGCAAAAGCAGCCATCAGCCATCTTGTACACATAGTATATAACCATCATTCAGATGCTAAAAAAATGCAAGAGCAGCTTTCTAGAATTGCTCTTAAAGACCTTCATCCATGAGCATCGTAGTGAGCCTGATCTTAACTTGTGTTCCTGAGCAGCAGATACACTTCTCTGCACATTACCCGATGGGAATAAATGCTTATCATAGAATGGTTAGAGTTGGAAGGGACCTTAAAGATCATCGAGTTCCAACCCCCCTGCCATGGGCAGGGACACCTCCACTAGAGCAGGTTGCTCAAAGCCCCATCCAGCCTGGCCTTAAATGCTTCCGGGATGGGGCATCCACAACTTCCTTGGGAAACCTGTTCCAGTGCTTCACCACCCTCACAGTAAAGAATTTCCTCCTAATATCTAATCTAGATCTCCCCTCTTCCAATTTAAAACCATTACCCCTTGTCTTGTCACTACACTTCCTGACAAAGAGTCCCTTCTCCAGCTCTCCTGTAGGCTCCCTTCAGATATTGGAAGGCTGCTATAAGGTCTCCCCGGAGCCTTCTCTTCTCCAGGCTGAACAACCCCAGGATGGAGGTGCTCCATCCCTCTGATCATCCCTCTGCTTGTCATCAGATGCACGTTCTCTTTGTCTTAACAAGGTTTTTCCTTAATATGACCTTCTGGAAGGACATGCAGAATCCATCCCTTTTTGCATAGTACCTCTGCAGGACCTAAACTAGTTTGTGTTGCTATGAAACAGCAAACCTGCACACAAAAAAGTAAAAGCACGACACACGTAGCTCTCTGTGTGAGCCTTGAAACTACTCAAAATTTCTAATACAATCCTCAGACAAATATCTTGACTACTCTAAACAGACAGGAGCAAAGTCCAGCCGCTCCATTTTTTGAAGAAAGCAAAGTTAAGTTGTAAAACGCAGATTTAGTGTGCTGAAGGAGCTCATTTTGAATTCTATACGCTGCCACTGAGCCTGGCAACAAATCCTGTAAAAAAAAAAAAAAAAAAAAAAAAGAAGTGGTACATCTCAAATACATTTCTCAGCAAAACACATACATCTCGATTCCTTGAGGACTACTGCAGGCCTAGGAATCTGGAGCTCTGAGGAAACAGGCTTTATTTTCAAAGCAACATGTTCTGGTGTATTCATAAGAAAATATTCTCAGAAATTCCAGTTCACCAGGAATTTGAAAGCTACTCATTTCTGTCTCACTCAGGATGTAGCCCAACTGTGAAAAGACAAGGTTTTTTGGTTTCTTGTGAACTTGAAACCCTGCTTTTCAGCCAAAGCCTGTCAAGACCCTGCTCTCAACTTGCATGTACAAGGCGCGGAGATAATTAGAGGAGTATTCTAAAGACTCAATTTTGAAGTTGTTTGTATTTCAGAGTTCAAATTGGGACAAAGTGCATTCTTTTACCCAAAATATTTGTAAAATTTTTCACTTCTGTTTCTTTCCCAATAATAGTTTCCATCTGCCACTGACTGCAAGAAAAATCTCAATGTCCAAATTTTAAAAAATGCTTACTCATTTTTTACATTCATTTTATAATTTTGCAAGCTTCAGAAAACTCCCAGAGTATGTAAAGGAGAAACCTTTTAATTTCCTTATATTTAACTCACGGGGAGGTGTGGTAGGATGCTGAGAACCTGTGCTAGTCAAACTCTGAATGCACTTCACTAACAGTACAGGTAAAGCTTTAAATAATTACAAAGTGGGGAAGAAAAGAGAACCTTCCCCCTGAATCCTCCAAACTTGGCAAACTTCTACTGTGTTCGGAAACAGAGTAAGAGACAGAAGGAAGGTGACGAAAAGGAGAAAAAACAACATCTGAAATTTCAAGATGTTTTCTAAAAATTGAAACAAGATGAAAATTTAAATTTAAGGGAAATATTTTGCAGCACTAAATACTTTTTATACAAAAGCCGATGTTTTTCAAGCTAAATGTTTAAGACACAAATGTTGGCCATCTGTAACTGCAGCAGTGAGCTAGGCAGCAAGATGGAAAAGGTGTCATGGCAAATTGACTTTCCTCCATCTCTTGAGCACCGCATTTAAATGAGCTGGCCCATGTCCCAGAAGCAGCAATGCCATATTTGTGTTGTGAAAAATGCAAGGTGCTCGGCACGAGACAAGCGGCTTCCCAGTAGCAGAGCCATACCGTTCCTCGTGTCCACACTAGCTGTTCCAGAGCTACCTCAATAATATAGTTGTCATTGTGTTTCAAGTGAAAAATTTCCCCACCTCTAGTTCTGCTTATAGACAAATCACTTTTTGTTCCTTGCAAGTTATTTGGGATACAAATACAGGAATATGCTACCTAGAAGCAAAAAGGGAAGTAAGTATTTATAAGTGGCTCTTATGCAATTGTACATGTGCTATCTGTGTGTAGGCAAGTATAAACTCACACACATATCTTATAGAATGTCTGCATGTTCAGTGGCTCAGTTTCAGTACACCTATATACTCCGATGCTCATTATAGGAAAAATGGGTGGTTCTTATTTCAAAACTCTACAAAATCTCTGAAAACATAAAAGCACCTGCCTCACTTCAGAGGCTGAAAAGAGACATCTTCCCTGAACTCCTTTTATCTAGAAGTGTGTATACTCAGAATGTATGTAACACTGTTCGTGTGAGACACTGTTATCCAGAAGTACTCCAAAGTTTATTCTGAACTATCTGAAAAGCATTAACTTCCTTCTTCAATCCCTCTTTTAACACATCTTCTCACCCTTTCATTGATCCCTCTCCCTGGCATACCTCTATTCTCACTAATGAGAAGCAGATTGATTTCTATCATTTCACCTTCAGTTGCCTTATTGATGCAGTGACTGTCCAGAGGGGGGACAATTGCCATCCAGTGGCAGAGAAGCTCAGTTTGAGGACAGATGTACGCTGGAGTACTTGATGCTCAATTACAGTCTGAGTTGCAAGGAAGTTGAAGCTATGCTGATTTATACAAGTTGAATATCTCTCACCTTTAATTATGAGGATTTTTTGAGCACTAAAGCTAAAGTATAAACTGGTCAGAGCTTCATGGCAACAGTAAGTTTGGCCTTTGTTTTAAAATGAATGACTATCTTTTAAAAAATGGAGATTATCTGCCAAATGATTACATACCTATACAAATGACAAAAGATTAGCACCTTCCATACATACCTTCCCGTCAGTGTTATTCTTATATGCCCAGTCATCTATGTTGGTCTGCTCCGAGATGTGAACTGTGAGAAATGCAGCTGCTGAATTATAGGAAAAGTTAAGAAAGTCGTTTGGAGGGCACATCTTTCCAGCAGTTCAAAGACTGTTCAAACGGTTTAATACTGTTTCTTCTTTCTCTCTTTTTTTTTTTTTTTTAATTCAGTTTTTGGTGTCTTTTTCTCTTTTCCCAGGAGTACATGTTAAAGGAAGTTCAAGCAATCATCAGGCTGTCTCCCATTTTCCATGTTAGTCCAGCCTGACTTGAAGAGATGACATATTTGACAGATTTTAGCTTGGCTCTATCACTCTGCATTTCCCCCTTTTTTTCATTCTGCATTTATGATTTGTGATGGGTAAATCTCAAAAGATTAGAAGTTTGGCTTGGATAAGCAACTGCGTGTTTGAAGTTTATTTTTCAATTTTAAGAGATCAGGGTCACTGCAACAAGCATATGAATTATATGCCTTGAATTCTTGGGATTTGAATGACCAAAGACTTTGGCATACTTCAGGAAGAGGAACAGCTAATAACAGTATTTCCCAGGAGCAACCAACATAGTTACAGCGCCCAATAATTAAACAGGCCAAGGGGATTCATTGATTTTCAGTAGCATCAGGAGAAATGAAAGCTGAAGTGAATTGTTCTACTTTGGAGCAGGACCCAAACGCTACAACCCATGTAAAGTTTAAAGGCTTTTTACCCTTTGGATGCTCTGGCCAGACACGGGGTAAAGGGTAGAGCTGAAGACTGTGAATGCTATACAGATGGTGTCCTTACTGAAAAGAAAATGTGTATGCTCCTTGAATGGACCAGTAACTGGAAGGCATGTATATTGTCATCTGGGCTGCAGAGAGCACTCTTAGCTCATCCTCCCTATGAGACAGTGTTATTATTAATGTGGAAACCTTAACTGTGATTCTTCACTGACATTTGGCACCACTTTAAAATCAACTTTCCATAGAGATAGATCAACTCCAGAATTGGCCTTGGCTGTATTTTCTCACTGAGAAAGCAGACAGGAGATGAAAATCAAAGTTTAATCCCATTGCATGCTTTACCAAAGCAAAATACAATGCCTATCTGGGATGCAGCATCTCTCTTTTCATTTATATGCTTGCATATAATTGCAACAAGTATGTTCTTGCTCCATTTGCAAATATAATAGCATCACAGAAGGTAGTTCTGATGAACAAAATAAATATATCTCCTTTTCTTGTCATGTTTTACATTAGCTACAAAAATGGCTATAGACAACAAAAAGGTCTGACTAAGACTAGGGCGGTTTTGATGAAATTTTGCTTTGTCAGAAAAATTCTCATCAGGAGGCTCATGAGGGTCCCTGTAGGTTATAAGCAGGAGACAAGCAGTTTACAAGTGTTTGAGCTTTATATGTGCACACCTGCAGAAGTCCAGGATGTAAGCATTTTGGGGCAGGAGTTGCATAGACTTTACTGATATTGGCCATGGGTATCTCAAGTGGCAACCCAGATACTGCAGTTCTTTCATGCAAAGAAAATAATTTCTCTAGTGTAGGCAAGATGGGTGCTGAGCTCTTTGGAAGATCTGGCCCATTAAAGCAGTACAATAAAATAATAAAATTTCCTCAAATGGGTGGGTTTAGGCTTGGGGAATGAATGTTTGTGGAACACTCGGACCCTGGTATGAAAAGGTGCTGCTAAAGTTCAAAGTATTATTGTTATGGCATACTTACTCAGCAAGGCAGGGAAATATCAAAGGCTTTCTTCTCCCAGCTGGCTCGGTCTTATCTCGAGGAACTGTTGGTGGGTGGTGATTGCTCTCAGGGACTGGTGATGACAGAGGAGTGAAGGCACCAGCCTCACTTGCAGAGCTGCTCTGGGCACCCTCCTGGATCAGCCAAGACCTCAGTTCTTCCTCAGTGCTTTTTGGTGCACACACCCCCTGTTCCCAGGAAAAAAAAAAAACCCTGAAATGAAAACAGAGAGCTCTGACACCTGGCTAATGGAGGCACTCAGGCACGGGCTTTCACTTGTGACTGGTACATTGGGAAATAATTGACACAAATTGCCTCAGACACTCAAGGCTGCTGGTCCTCCTTCCCACAGGCTATTTTTAGGCCCAATTAGGCAGATAAAATGACAACAGAATTTTTGTACGCTCTAACGTTTGGGCTTGCTTTTTTTTTTTTTTAAATGCATCTCTCCAGATATATGGTAAATGTCTGAATTACAAAAAGCAGACAAAGGGATTTCCCACACCCCCCTCAAAAAAAAAAAAAAAAGAAAAGAGATGTTCAAGCACTAAAAGACTTACTGCAAAACCACTTAGGGCTGATTGCAGGGGAATTTGCTCTCACCACCTTAAACCCAAAGCAAATAACAGAATATGAAATAACACATATTCTTGGCATCTGGTGGTATGAGAGCTCCCCCAGGTCTGCTGCAATGCAAAGGTTAGCAACCCACCATCAGAAGAAGATAAAATACAATTAATTACTCATTATATAAATATTTTGGGTGGGAGATATGAATTGGCTTATCTCTATTATTATCATTATTATTAGCTGCTGTTTGCTAAAACTGAGTTTTTCAAAGCCTTCTTTCACATTAAGAATTCCCAAACCCCATGCTAAATCCAACCTTAAATTTGATGCTAATTGCTTTTGCAAGCTACTAGGGAACAAAAGCAGGGAGAGGAGTACAACATGGCTGTTATTACTAGAATTTATAGACAAGCCATTCCCATGCTATTTGAACATAATTCATACATTTGGACTACAAGGAGATCCACAAATGCTCTCAGTAAAGCCCCTACCTGCATATTGCTTTCTAAGATAAGTAGCTATTGTGACTGCAATGGAAAATGCAAAACCTGACTGCTGGCCTCCACGGTTACTGTGCTACCACAGACTCCTCCAAAAATCTTAAAGCTCCCCAATCCTCTGGAATAGGCAAGTCATGAACTGCCCCTTCTGCAGCCAGGCTTGCAGGCTCAGAGGCCGGTGATCAGAAGGGTGAAATGTTGGCTGTGTCAAAGCCAACAAGAGTTTTGCCACTGACTTCAGTGGGGGCAGCATTTTGCCTTTGTGGTATAAGCCGATGAAAAGCTCTGCCTCATAATCACATTCCTGTGGCTTAACATGTAAGCACATGTTGGCTGTGCGGTGGTGGCTGCTCATGTACACATTTCTCAGCCTGCAGGACATGCCAGCAATGCCACTTTCCTCACCCCACAAGGGAAGAGAGGTAAAGAAGATGGTTTTTTTGCATTTGCCATGGTGCAGGGCTTGTAGGATCAGCTACCGCAGCGTGTCTGATGCACAGTACCTTGATTGCAACTGAGCCCTCGGGAACCTGAACATGATACTTGATGGTAGATGGTAAAGAAATGGCACGTGTTTATGAGGTGAGGGGCTGATGGTCCCAGGCTGGGCTGAAATGGGGTCCTGGGCCATGGGGGGAGCCCTGGGGAGGCCGAGCGGGAACATTACAACCTGTTAGTACTCTTACGGTGCTGACACAGACATCCTAACCCCAGGGAAATGAGTGCTTCATTTTCTGATGTAAAGACATCACTAGTTCATAGCATTTCAAGTGGAAGTGAGCCACAAGTGCTCCTTATTCTGGTATCTTATGTCACAGGTCCAACATTTCACCAAGTAACTTTATATTAAGTACAGTAATTTGAGTCTGATTACAGTGTACCTTCACATAAACCAAGCTTTAAAAAATATCTTATACCTAGAGAAAAAAAAACCAACACACCCCAAAATAGGTCAGCAGGAATGAATTTTTTTGCTGCACTAGTACCACCTTTTGTGGTACCATACATACTACTTCTCCCTTAACTTCTTTCAAAGGCAGCACATACATAACGTTTGGGTTTGAGTTTTCTCTCCCCTGTATCTCCTAAGCATGTCTCAGCACTAGGTTGGCTGGTGACAGGGCAGTAATTAGGGCTTCAAATTAATGAACTACAAATCTGAGGCATAAAAACCTTAAAATATCACCAGATGCTCAATATTAACTGCACCGACATGCATTTATTTTAAACAAGCCATGCTGTAACCTTACCTCAAAATATTGAATAGCTACTTACGTGAACACAAGTGAGTAGGTCTTGATCCAGCGAAAAAGTCCTTTAAAGTCTGTTTTTTACATCTAAAGATTTTATAAGGTACTTGTCCTATTTCCTCTTCTAAAAGGGCTCATAGTTATTGTGAACGTCTGACTCATCACCTTCTTCTTTGGACAACATCTAAGCACAACATTGGCCTTTATATCTCTGCCTGTGTTGAACTCTGCTTTGCAGTAAAGCTTACCATGCCATCTCATTGTTCAATCCCAGCTGATGGTGCAGAGATCCAGTAACAAAGATCTTATGTCTGGCAAAAAAAAAAAAAAAAAAGAAGAAAACACAGTATTTTTTAATAATATGTTTTCAAAGACTTGCAGGAAGCACTGGCAGCTGGTCTTCAGCAAGGACTCTACCAAGATGATGAACCACCAGGGAAATACTGAACTTCAAAGGCAGCAAAAAGGATACTCACAAGCACAACGTTGAGGCAGGTTTGTCTTCTGTCCTTCTCTTCTGTAACAGAGATAATGGATTTTTCAAAAACCCCAGTTTGCAGCAGTTTCATATCAGGATGTGACTGCAAGGTCATTGCTTGACTACTCAGGCCTCTGAGAAGGGAGCTGAGGTTGAGCATAAGGATTGCTTAGCTGCACCTAGCCTTGGGTTTGGATGTCAGTGCAGATTCAGCATGAAAAGCTGAATCTCACAGAGAAAAGTCACTTCTCCATAGCTTTTCAAGAAACCTTTGTAAGAGGGGACAACAGGGGGGAAGGGAAAAAGGGAAATCTGCTGTAAACACCTGAAATATTAAAAAATAAAAGAAAGTAGAAGTGTATCTGTAACAGCCTTGTGTTGCCACTATATATGTATGCATGCAAGCTTTCTTGACTTTTCAAGTAGAAATTACTCCAAGGGAGCAAATGCTTTGCTTCAGTTTCATTTTGTAATGCCCATAAACATAACAGAGATGAAAGATACCTGGTTGAATTTGGGTAAAAATAGATGGGATTTTGAAAAGCAGTAAGAAATGCCTGGGAAAAGTGACCTACATGTGGTCTTAATCGTGCCAATGGATAACCCCCACATTACCCCTTAAAAGGTCATCTGATAAACATCAACATTGGGCTTTTCTCACAAACCCAACACCTAAAATTGCTTCAGGCTACTGTAATACAGCATGAGAAGTTAAATTAGAAGCATATATTTGGTAATAGCGCCTCTGACAGGGAGTCTTCAAAAGCCTGTGCCCCCATTAAAGGATTAGAAGACCCAGCATACATATCAGCAACTATACTCCATCCAAAAAGAAACTGAACAGGAGAAAGAAATCAGCATTTTGTTCTGATTAACTGCTTTGATTGATGTAAATTTCTCAATTACCTTTTTTTTTTTGTACATCACTGCAAGCCTACCATTGGGGAATACTACAAAGAATACCACTACGAAGTAGCACTTTCAAGCTTTCCCCTATTTCTCGTGGGTCTGGTACTGACCTTTCCAGAATACATGTTGATGAGGCACACGAAATCAAGCAGTCTCCAAGGAGCTGATAGTCTTGGGTTCAATTGTTTCCAGAAGTACCCAGAATAAAAGTTACAGACTTGGAGATAAAATGATTCAAGAATAAGAATGGGGTCATTAAATATTTCTGGAAATGTGATAATTTTGTATGAAACAATGGAAAAGATATTAAAAAAAGAAGCAAGGATAAGTAGAGACAGTACATTCAAAAGCACTTTTTTATTTGAACATCTTCCCTTCTAGAAGCAAATCCATCCAATTTTCCCGAGTGCTAATATTTTGAGGTTATCTGCCCAAAAAGCAGGCAAGAAATAGGTTTGATTGTCCAAGAAATAAGGATGAAGGCAAAGGGCACATCCTAAGGATTGAAGACTGTTTGAGAAATTGGAGGGCTTAAGGTGAAGGAAATTCTGTGTATCAAGGTCATTGGTGAGGTTAGGATATTTTTAAACCAGGAAGGAAACCCCTTACCTTGTGGGTTTTATATTTTTTAGGCTTGAATCAGGCACAATAAAAAAAAAAAAAGCAGGACAAGTTCGGTGAGTCTCTCAAACAAATAAATAGAGATCTGAATTACACTAGCACTTGCAGGCTTTAAGAAAGACTAGATGGAAATGGAAATTTGCTCCCATTTTGATAGCCTCTTGCAGCTAGTCAGAAAATTCTCTGCATACAGGTTTTCGTGGAATGTCCTATTTCTTTCATCCCCACCTCATCTTTTCAGCTCACACATCAGGAAACACTATTTCCTCAGTGTTGGTTCTACAACTCTTGTCCAAGAACAGAAGATCAGGCTGTGTTCCTTGTCCTTCAGATTTCATTCCCACTATGGAGGATTTAGGGGAGGTACAGGCTTAATTCCTGAGTCTGTTCAAGGTGTGCAGGACATGACAAAAGTGGCCTTGCTCTTTCACAGACACAGTAGCTCTGAACTCCTAAATTATCTATCTCTGAAGTCCTAAGTAACCCTCATGGGTTTTCTCCCCTGGACTCATGAGAGGGGTAAAGTAGTTCAATTAAATTTTCTTCCCCAGCTCTCGCTGAAGAAACATTTCTGAACGCCTTTCTCTTCTGAGATACTTAAATACAGTGTCTCTGTAAATACAGGTCCTGCCTCCACAGACTCCTATCTTAAGAGCAGGCAAGCAGAAGCAGGCTGCCGCAGCAGGAATCCAGAAGCTGGAGTTGTCAAACCAAGTCTTATTAGATACCAAAGGGGCTAATAAAAGAATGGGTGTTTGTTGTATTTCTGGCAGGGATAGTTGCTGAAAAGCCTGGAGAGAAGGATCCTGAGACACCTCAGCTCCTAAGTTCTGATGGAAGTATTTCTAGTTGATCAATCTCTATGTCTTTGTGGCTGAACTAACTTCCCACTTCAGGCTTTTGACAGCTGGACAAAGCAGGGTTTGAGCCGTGCCTCGCTTTAAGTAAGTGTGGAGAGATGTTTTCAGTCTGACCTTGCCAAATCAGTCCCTGGCTTGGGGCATTCACTGAGATCCAGGAAAGATTTTCCCACTGAACTGCAAGTGGGAAAAACTAATTCTATCCACAGTAATTTGATGGAGTATTGAAGTGACAAGCGTTTCAGGAGATATGATTCTATCTCGTGATCTGCAGAGCCTCTAAAGCAGCCTCATAAAGCAGAAGAATATACTTATACATGTTGATTTCGTGGTGGTGGAGGTAGTTAAAAGCGGATTATAAAGTATAATTTTCAGAGACAGAAAGAATATTTTAAACCACACTGTGGCTGTGTTCACTATTAACCTTCTATATTAAAGAGATAAGATTTGGCACAAGCAAATGTGGGCTTTGTTTGGCTTTTTGTTCTTAAGTTCACATATTTTGTTAAAGTACATCAGATAATGAGATATAACAGGGAGCAGCAGAATAGCATAGAAGCAATGAACAGAATATAAACGCATAGTCACAGACAGCAAAAGCAAATCTTCCACATTTAAACACTTTCATGTACTTTTCCCTTCTGCTTGTTTACTCTTGTTCTTAAAACAATTAAAAAACAATTCAAATCAATAGCAAAACTGGCATTCAGGATTTTACCCTGGATCTCCATACTGTAATAGCAATAGTTCCCCTCCCTCACTTGCTGCTCTGCTCTCTGTTTCTTCAGAGTCGTTGCTGTGCTAAATGATTATAACGCCACTGGGCTTTATAAGATCACTTCTGAGATGTGGGGCTGTTTTATTTCCTGTATTACTTTGAGTATTTTTACTGTTACTACCATTGTTGTCCTGAGAAAATATTTTGCGCGAGTATGTCACGTGTTAATGATAAATACACTGGCTGGTACGTCTTAGAGACAATACTGACCTTGTTAACATACTGCAAAAAAATTCTGTTCTGCTTTTAAATATCACCTCTTCCATAATCTCTTCCATATAATGAGATGCTCAGACCTCTACCAAGTGTACCAACTTCTGCCAGAGCTGGAGAGTTGCCATGTATAGAGCCAACTTCATCATACTCATGTGCTCCTCCTCTCCGTTTTGGATGACATTACCCTGGGGGAGACGCCCAGGTAACGCCGCCTAATGGTGCGATTGCTGCTGTTTTGGTCAGTGCATTAAGCACTGAAGAAGGGACTTAATGAGCTGAAAAGCATAAGCTGGGAAAATAAGGGCATAGGTAGTTGTCAGCATCTCACAGGCCTGAACCCGTGGCCTTTCTCCACAGGAGCAGAAAAGATGTAGATCACACCAAAACATGCTTAAAGACTTGCTCTTGTTTCCTCTTCTCACCTGGCAATAGCTAACATTTGGGACTAAAACGGGGCAAGTATCAACCAGGAGCACACAGTAGGCAAGCAGCCATGCATCTTACCTTATCCTTGTACTACTCTGTACCAGTCTGGCTCCACACTTCTGTATTTACTGGCAATGTTCAATCAGGCACGATTGCAAAGACAAGCCTGGAATGAGTAAGGGAAAAATGAGTTGTCAGATACCGCATTTGGAGAACTTAGTAAAGCATGTAAATAAGTTACAGTATTGATGTTCTGACAGACTGCTCAGCCAGGGGACTGGAAATGGAAAAAGAAAAGTCTATTGATCAAATTGTTTTTAAAATCTAAAAATGTTTTTAATAGATTAGTCGCCTCTTACACTGAATCCAAGTTTGCTCCCATAGGCAAATCCTCAACTTACATATACACTGAAATTTCTCCACCTAAGCCAGTCAAGCCTTTCTGCTTTACACAGAGGGAAGCTGTGACCCCCTGATTTCAACAACCATACTGTGTGTCAAGGGCCAGGAATCCTGGATTATCTCACAGAAGTCAGTTCCCAAACTCCCTACTGGCATATTAAACAACAACATGTTCAAACAAAACAGCGCAAGAGAAAAGCAAAACTAACTCTTGTTGGTTCAGCACACCCTTAAATGCGTTTCTACCAGCTTCTGTGAGCAGCCTTTTCCAACACAAGCCTTTCTTGGCTCCCAGAGAACTGGATATTTCATACTGATATAAGAAACCTCCTGTCACAAACAGCGTTTATTAGCCAGATTTCTGTTAGGCTAGCCCCAGAACAGCAGCCATTACTGGGACTTCCCACCACAGCAGATAACCAGGAATAATATTAAGTAGCTAGAAATGCGGGCTCAAAAGATGCGGGTTCTACACCGAGGTCTGCCATTGACCTCCCGCACCACATTGGGCAAGTCATTTCATGCCTCCCTGTTACAGTTTCTACAGCTATGTAATGGAGATGATGATACAGAACTCCTTTGTAAAGTGCTTTGCGTCCTACTGTGAGAAAAAGGTTGCAAACCCCCAAAATGTTTCATGAATAACTACCTGCAGTGATGATAATACATGAAATGTGTTCACACAAAGCTATTTAAAAGCTGGGTGCATTTCAAGGTACGAAATGTCAGTGAACTGGCAGCTCAATTCTTACAGTATTCTCTCTCATCTAATAAAACTCGTAAGATGACTGTCTGAAGTCAGAACAACTGAAAATGGGATTCCTAATTGCATCTCGCTTATTTCTAGCTAGAAAGATTAGTCACAGGAACCAGATGTTTTTTTCTGGCCCTTGACTGACTTATTGTCTCCATGTGGTCAGAGGTTAATAGGATGTATTAGTGGGAATAACCCAGCAATATCTTCTGTCTGAATCAGACAAGAAAAAAAATTAGTCCTTTGCTCTTTCTAAGCTTGATTCTTTTGCTCATTCGCTACTTCCAAATATAGAGCAGATTGATCCCAAATCCACTGTGCTGTGTTTATTTCTACTGAAGCCAGTTCTCCTACCTGAGGACCTAATACCTGGGAGCGGGTCTGTCCGGTGCACTGTTGGATGGAATTGCTCAGGCATTAGGTGGGTGAGAAGGTGACTTGTGCAAGGAGATTCTCTGCAGCCTTGAGTTACTCCAATAAACACATAAACCTTGACTGTTCTCCATCACAGATTTATATATAATTTGGCTATGCGGAGGGTGGTTTTCAGCATGCTTTTACATGTGGTTTGGCGATGTTGAGTCTGTTTCACAGCTTGCTTTTACATGTGGTTTGGCTGCAGCGAGGCTGATTTACTGTGAGTTTTTACGTGGAGCTTTGCTATGCTAATACTAGGGTCTGCATGTTCGGGATTTTACTACCCCTGTAGTAAGACAATGCAGGTCATAATACTGAAGAACAATTTAGATAAAGTGAGAAGTAAAAAAACAACCTGGCACTGTTCCCTGTAACACTATAATAAAATACTGAAGCACTATTATGCCCCAGCTTCCTCCATCATGTCCAGAGAGCTGCTGCCCTGACTCCTGATTTGAAGTCGTATGTTTTCTGTTTCAAATGCAGGGGATTAGATATAAATCCTTACCTCAATTTCAGAGGTGGCATCCAAATGGCTTCCAGCCATGTCAGCTGTTCTACCTTTGCGTGGGTTTAATGTATAGTCAATAATATATTACAGAAAGAATGTGAATTATTAAGCCTTTTCTTAAGCAGCCTAAATCACCAAATATAGCTATCTACAACCAATAATTTCTCCATGCAGTTTCAGTTACATAAATTTTAAAATGACAAAACTCACACGAGAAGCATTATTTTTCCCAGCTAGATCATGAGTCTCACAGAAATTGTTATTCTCAACCCACACAAAACATGCTGGCAAACTTTAATGACTAACTCTGAAGTATAAACATGGAAGTGTTATTTTGATGCAAAGATTCATGCATGCCGTTTCTATACCTTTAGCTCCTTTTGAAGCTTTTCTCTACAGATTGACCCATGCTAGCTGTAATAACCTTTGTCTGTATGTTAATCAAGTTAACTCCTTTCAGAGAAATAAAATTATTCACCAGTTTTTTAGTCTGGCTCTTCTCACCCCTAGAACAGGGCTGTACATCCCTGTTTTTCATTGCCAGTATCAAGATTCCCATCACCTGCAAATTTCTTTTTCTGTGCTTCAAATGCAAGATGGAACAAAAACCTTCCAGATTTCCCATTACATAGCTCCCAGTACTGTTCTGATTTTGTTTTTCCTTCCTTTTATATAAAGTAACTTAGATTTACATGTACACAGGTTTTTATATCAATTGTCTCATAACTTGTCTTTATTTTCCCCTGTCAGTTCTTGAAGGAGGGAAGATAAGACTGGGAAGGAAGGTAAAGGAGGAATTACAGTTAAAGTGAATTCTCTTCCAAGAATCCAGCTAAAGAGAGAGATATCATTTCCAGATGCTGTTGTAGGACTTAACAACTTAACAGGGCATTAGGTGTCACTTAAAACTTTTAACATACCAGGAGCTGAGCTGCAAAAAAAAAAAAAAAAAGAACCCCAGCAAAAAAAAAAGACCAACAAGCAAAATCTATTAATAAAGCATAGTAAATGCTACTCAATATGCAAGTTATCTGGCAATAAAAGTGCTCAAGAAATGAATTAGAAAAGGTAGAACAAATCCTTTCACCTTTGCTCAGTTCTTGAGGCAGTAATCTGAGTAAGTCACCATAAGAAACAATATTTTATCTGTGAAAATGCAAAGGAAACACTCCACCCATTGACGCTTTGATACAAAGAGAGCATTTCATATTAGCAATTTTTAAACGCTTATCTGTATCAGCTCTTAGTAATTTCTTTTCTTTGGTAAAAGTGTTCTGCGTCCAGTTACACTGCTCTGACACGGACAAGAGCTGCAGCTTTCAAAGAAGTTGCATAACTGAACACAGAGGCTTCTGGATAAAGCTGTATTTTACCTTTTGTGTCTTCTTTCAGCACAGCAAGTTTGCTATTTCCTCCCTTTCCTGAGTTAAAGTTGGTTTGCAGAATTTCCTCTTCCAGAACTGGAGGACAGATGATAAAAAAAATACATTTAGAGGAAGGTCTTGCTTTTTGATTGTTGGGGTTTTGGGGGGGTTGTTTGTTGTTTTTTTCTGTATTTTTTTTTAAACCTTTAATTCTGGATTCTATGAAATAAAGTTTACAGTGATCTGAAACCAAGAGACAGAGATATTTAAAAGTGAGCTATCTTGATTTGGTTAGCATTTATAGAATGATTCACAATTTCAGTACAATGTTCATAAACAGATGCAATACCATAAAAACCTCACACTGGGAAGTAATTCTTGAAATTATGATATGCCCTTATTAGAAGAGATGTACTTTAGATCACTTTTCTTTCCAAATTTATTTTGTTCAGTAGAGTTCACGACTTAATGTGCAATAAGGGGACACTGGAATTTAACAGCTTTAACCATGTTTCATTTATCTCTGTAATCGTGCTGTGAACAGCCCCTATGAAGATACACAGGTCATCACATGCACTCATAAAACAGAGCAAGTAACACTAGCAAGGGAACCTGCACAGTCTTCTCAGACCAAATTCCTGTTTAAGCCTCTGAAGATAAGAGTTAAATTAGGCTGTTTCTTATGTTAAAAAATGGAATATGGCAGCACTGGAAGTAGAAAGGCTAAATATGACTTGGGGGCTCCAACTACAGGCTAATGCTTTTCAAACCCTTCCACGTGTTGGCTGAAATGAACTCAGGGTTTCTTTACCACTGTTATCATATCAGTTCATATCCGAGTCCAACATTTTAAGTGCAAGGTTTTGTTTTCAAATTAACCACATTTTGCATGTATTTAATCTGAAATTTTTACTGCCATTCACCACTCCATTTATTGGATCCCTCATGAAACGGATTTGGAAGTTATAAGAGTTCAAAATCAATAGTTTTGGAGTTATCTCCCAAAACTTAGAACTTCTCATTTTCAGGTTTCTCTCCCAAATAAGAGAAGCTAGAAAGCTTTTTAATTTGTTTTGGAACAAAAGTTCGGATTTGCCCCTCAAATGCATGATTCCCATCTATGCTTGCAGGAAAAGTGCTGGTTGCTGCAAGTTCGTGATACAGTCGGAAGAGCTCCCAAAAACAGAGGTAGAGTTTCTTCAGCTTAGCGCATTTTGTGGGTTCTGGTGCTTTCACCGTAGGTTTTCAGATATAATGAATAAACACATGGGCCCTTGTCCTCAAAGATAATATGACCTCAGATATACCTATCAACACCCCGTATCTGTAGGCTCCCACAGGGAAGAAAACATTTTTACCTTCAAAACCAGCAGGGAATGATCTCAGCAACGCTATGTCTATGTCAGTATTTCTGTTACTCGTGGCACCAGAGAGCAGGAGGATGTACTGTGCACAGAATTATGCTGTATAAATGCCTTGCAGGTACAAAGCACGAACAGCTTTTCCCTCGGGAAGTTAGTGCTGAGCTTTGCTTTTTCAAGGCTGATTCCCATCCATCCAGATGACCTGCGCTGGAGTGGCAGACTTCATGACACAGCCAGCTGGGGCTGCCTGAATAAATAATTCTTTAAGTTATTCCTTCTGCCAGCCCTCCCTCCCCATCTTAATACAACCTGTATAATCGCATTGGCAACCACTGGGAAAAGCTAGCCTGCATTGATGGCCAACATTTCTGCTGAGGGCAGATACAGGCACTACATGAAGGCGGCATTGGCAGGTTATGCGGTTTCCTCTATCTACTGTGAGCAGACACCTCTGCAGAATGCCTCAGGCAGTACTGAAACACAGACATCTTTCCAGACTTCTCAATGGAAGGCGAGATGAAGAAAGGCGGAAAGTTTGAGAGTATCATGACGAAGAACGTTGTTCTCCTTCTACTAGAAATTCTCATTTTCTTTTCTTTTTCCTTGAAAAAAAGAAAAGAACAACAAACAAAAAAGTAGCCGAATGACTACTGAAAAAACTACCTCCTCCACTTTGTTGCATCCTGAAGGGCCTCTGGCTGGTATTAGGGTTCTGCCATTTGACATCTTTACTAGAAAAGAATGCAGGAAATGAGACACTTAGCATTGCCGGTGGTACCCCCAAAATAAGGAAAGGAAAAAGAGGAGAATGAAGAGCAAATTCCATGTAGATATAGTTTTAGAAGCATGTAGCAATCCTGGGAGAATGAATACGGCCAACCCCCCAACAGTAATAAATAAGGCTAATGCATTTTCCACCCACTGCTGCAATTAATAAAGGCTGCTGCTAGACGCACAGGCTAAGCTCCCTGCTACAGCATTTCTCCAGGCAGCCACTGCTCTACAAATAACAAATCTTATCCAGTCAGGGTGAGCCAGTTATGGAAGCTAGCCACAGGCACAAAAAGAGCATGCTTTCCTCTCTTTCTGCCCAAACAACCCTTCTGTTGAATACAATGTCTCTACACATTCACATACAAATATATATTGCTGCTAATATAACATATCTTTGAATTTCAGTAGCCTAACAACCACAGCATCAGAAGAGCAGTTAAGCGTTAAGAAGTGTTTTGCATCTACTGCTCAGCATGCCTTGAAGATACTGTTCCATGAGCTCAAAATAAAAATTGAAAGAATAAATCAAAAAACCACAAAACCAAAAAACCCCCAAACCAAAACAACAAGAAGAACAACAACAAACAACAAAAAACCCCAAAAGAAAGCCATGTCAGTAGATGATCTCAAACTTTAAAAGTTTTTTTCCAGTATTTTTCTACTCATGGATGACTTCAGACTTATTCCACATGGAAATTACTTCTTTCCTAAGTGCTAAACTCTGCACTGGACCTTGCTGATGGATGACTTTGAAGAAATCTATCCTCCCTCACTGTCCCTTTGCCAACAGATCTTCAACTTGGTCCCAAGCCTACTTCTCATGTTGAAATTAAGTTCTTTGTATTTCTCAGAATTCAGAGTAAAGGAGGCATTGAAAGGGAATGCCTCTGTTTACGGGGGTGATTAATCCACATAGGTTCCTAAATTAAAACCAGAAGAAAGAGTTTACTACCAAATAAGGTAAGGTGTAAGTATTCGAACAGAGGAAGGAATCAAGGTAAGAGATTCAGTATCTGGAGATTCCAGAATAATAATTCATTCATTGCTGGGGATAAACCATGCTGAAGGTGCCCATACCTGTAAATTTTGATGAATGTTTCTAAAACTCTCCAGAGAGGATGTAGGTGTCACCCTCATTTTATTTGTATTGAAGAAAAAGGGACCCAGGAATTGCAGAGTTCTAAGGACTGAGAAGAATCCAGGCTGTTACATACATAAATGCCAAGAAAAGGTTACTGATCTAGAGACAATCACAGACTCTGCCCTTTCCCCTGCTACCTCCAGACTTGTGAGCCCTATAAATTAGCAATTAATGGAACTGTTACCCAAGACTGCAACACCTGGAGAATACACAACATGCCACTGGTCAGAATTTCCAAATGAAATTGTGTACCTTGGCTTTATAACCAAAGTTTCACAGGCTGTCTTGCAATGCACAAGAAAATCCCACTTACTGAATTTGCTTGCAAACCACCCTGTTTCTGGAAGTGGTATGTTATTTACCTGAACAATTACAGGATGATTTTAGTGTTCCTGAGATACAAATCAACAAAAGCCAAATTCTTTGATTCCTGTGTTTTCCTCCTTCCCTAGGTTTTCTTTTTTCCTTTGATATTTAACAGCATCCATTACTCTATTATTATAAAGTTTTTCATCAAACTTCAGTCTCAGTACTGCAATCTGAATGGGCAATGATCTACAGAAAGATCCATACATGCAGAATCACTGGGACCTGCCTTACCCAACTAGAAAACTCCTGAGGCAAAGGAAAGAGGGAAACTAGGTGAAAAGGCAGTCTACAGAAGTACATCCCATTAGAAATTTCAAGTCTCACATCTGCCTTGGTTCCCCTCCAAGAAGGCTTACAATAACAATTCAACAGTTTGCTATCATCATGTCTTATCTAGTCTCTTATGTTAGAAATTTAGCAGCATTAATACAGTTTACCTGATTGCAAAAGAAAACATCTTTCCCAGGACTTACACTGCTATACATTCAAATGCAAATGCTGAACACAGTCCATGTTTGAGGTGAAGAGAAAAATGCAACTGGTTTAAATCAAAGCACAGAATGGTTGTGCTTTGATTTAAAATTCATATATAAATAGATTTTTAATTTGTGAAAGCCCTAGACAAGATGCAACATGACCCTCCACAAAATTGTTCCTAGGCTTCAGTGGCGAAGTCCTGATTATGATGGTTCTCATGCTGCATCCAATTTCAGTGCAATTTTCAGTGTGGTCTTCCAACAAAATCATCATCTCAGTATGTTATCCTGGAAATATAGCTTAATAAATCACAGCCAGTACTGAGATTAAACGGGGGGGAGGGAAGAGAGAACTTCTCACCAAGTTGTAACCAATAGCCCTTGAAAATGAAATATTTTTCTGACGTCCCACCAATTTTTCTCCTGTGAATGTACTACATTGAGTTCTGTAGATAACCAAGTTACTGTTTCAAGTAGACCAAACAGTTGTATCAAATTGTATTTAAATTCTGAAGAGCTAAAGAAAATGGCTGGGTTTTTTGGATTAGCTATATAACAAAAGAGATTTCTCAGTTGGACTACCCACCTTCCTCACTCCTTAACAATATAGTTCTAATATATCATCCCCACCAACTGATTAGATTTAAATTCACTCATTCATAAATTTACTCATTAATTAGTTGTTAATCACACACAATCTCTATTTGGAGAAAGACCACCATCTTCTGAAACACTTTAGGCTTTACCATAGCCTTGCAGAAGTGTACTTTTCTTTCCCCCCACCTCATAGGAAGCAGTACAGTCAAGTAATTTTTCTGTTGTTGTGGAAGTAAAGTTGAAGAAATGCACAAAGGTTTAAAGATGTACTCTTTTGTCTATGTTTAGGTTACAGAGAGCATAGAGCTTTCTGCACACTCTTTGCTGTCATCCAACCATTCCTCATTTCTGACCCATAGGTGGCTACAACAATCAAGGGTTGAGCATGAGATTTATTCATCTATATTCTGAGTAATTTTTTTTTTTTTTTTCCTTAATCGTTGCTAAGACCTAGTGCCAAATCCTCTTCAAAGCCCAAAGCGCTCTTTCCCTTAGTTATGCCATGCTGAGGGAAGGTTGGCTGTTTAGTCTCCAATGATGGGAGGCTTGGTATCTCTGACCAGCAATAGTGAAATATGACAATTGATCTGTATCAAAATGGCCTGGGTGAGGGAGAAAAGCAAAAACATCCAAGCACAGGACAGGTAAATTGCTAGCCCTCACCACAGAAAAAGAGTACTTAAAGGAACAACATAAATGTAGAGCAAAAAAAAAGCCCTTTCGATTAGCTGCTGAATACAGACAAGAATCCAAGCACTCACAACACACACCAAGTCAGACCAGTTAAAGCTTATGATAATGATATTTGAGAACCTAAACAAGTAACAGCCAACAAGGCCCTTACTCTGCAAGCTGCTGAGCTACCTCAGATCTTGCTAAACTCCTGGAAGATGATGAAAGTTGAGGTCTTTTCAGAACTTGTCCTTAAGTAACCATTTTTTATATTGTTAAGGAGTGACCTACACAGAAATAACTGCCTTCACACAGCAAGCACACATGTGTATATATTTTCAGAATTCACTTCTATTACTTGCAGTGCTTATTGATTTACACTCTAGTGGAAATCCCCAAATTTGATCTTCAAAGTTGGCCTTTTTTATGAAGCAACTCCTAGTTCTTGATGGATTCTACTTATCCCAGAGATAGTCAGAACTGAAAAGGGAGGAAACGTGTGAAGAAAAGTCTTTAGTGAGCTTGTCCAAGGTTTGCTTATATAGCGATTGTTTCAGTCCACAGAGAAACCAAACAACCAGTTTGTTTTTTAATAGCTATTACCTTGTTCCTCTGTAAGCGTTCTCCAGACTCGCAGAGGAGCGTGCAGCTGGGGCACCTTGTTCTTCTGCCCACATTAACTGCACAATTGCCCATCAAATGCTGCCAGCAACACCATTTACAGCTATTGATGTGATCACATAGAGCACGACAAAGCTCACAAATGTCTCTGATCCTGAATACCTTCCAGATATTCCTAATACAATGATAATGTTCATCCTGTCAAAGGAGGAAAGAGATCTTTGAAAATCTCAAACTGTTTTTCAGCTTAACCGCCCCCCCGACCTTTCTCCCACTCAAGTAGCAATCCTCAGTGTGACCCTCCTGCTTCTCCTGTAGCTCTTTTGCTCCACTTAAGAGTACCACATGCATCAGATCCATCATTGCTGTAATCCCTGTGAGATCCCCAGCAAAACAGATTGCCACTGTTATTTACACCAGTTAAACACCACCGCTATTTATCTATAATTTTTGAACAGGGATGGACTGCAAGGTTCTGCATAGTCTTCACCCAATAGCTTTAGCAGAGCACTGATCCAGTCTAAAAACTTCTGAGTTTATAGCAAAATTTATAGTGAGAGAACATAGAGCTATATATGCTGACAACTTCCAGACAAAGCAGAGTGTAGTCACCAGGTTCAAACACCAAGCATTAAATGCCCAAAAACCTGCTCTACACCATGACTAAGTTTTTCATAAGCTTTGGGCTGCAGTAACAGGGAAGCCATGGTTACGGGGATCATCTTCTTCCCCAGCTGGAGACACATTCAAGACTCCTATAAAGTTCAGAAAAGCAGTTTGCTTTGTGGTTCCTGTAACCCCTTGCCAACAAAAGGCTTGTTAAAATTCAAGTCACTTAGTTTTCCTAATTAATGGTCTTTATTGTAACAGCTTTTCCTGTTTTGGTAATCCATGAGTCAATAGCCTAGAGTTATCAGTACCACAAGCCCCTGGACGCCATCTTCCCCGCCTGCTGCTCCTTTGTACCTGGTAATAGTCACAGACTTCCAGCTCTACAACACTCCACTGCTCTCAGTGCTCCCCTAGCTGTGGTGTCCAAGAGCACAGGTCAGCAGGCTGCACCCCAAAGCCTGGGTCTTGTTGCTTTCACAGTGATCTTGGGCTAACAGACCACTGTCGAGTGCATGCCTGCTCTTCTGCCTCTTTACAACATTAAATTAGGGATAAGAAAAGAAAGTTGAGCAAAGATGGAATTCTGTGATGGCCTTACATGCCATGTATGCACATAACAGCTTGGATCCTACTCAGTCCTTACAAATCTGCAGTTCCTGGCCTTTGGCTTGCCCAGGACAGTAAGCAAACCAACCTCCCTGCACGATGAATGCCTTGAAATGATAGTTTCCAATTCTAGGGCCCCATCAGATGGTTCTTCTGGTTCACATACTCTTTTTTTTTTTTTTTTTTTTGAGACCTTCTAGGGTTAGACAGAGTAGCAAGTGACCTACCTCTTCAAAACAGGTTTGAGGGTCTCTCAAGAACATAGGGCCAGTTTTAGCATTAGAGAAACATCCACCTCCAGTACAGCTTCTACAAGGACTGGTTACCCAAGCCTGAGATTAAATGCATCCCCAGACCAATGAGGAGAAGGTGTGCAGGCTCTCAGGTGTGGCTGGTGGCCCCAGGTGGGGTTGGGTCAGGGCAAACAAGGACTATTAATGCACTCAGGGCCCTGACAACTTGACCTTATTTCTACAGATCCCTTTGGGGAGGAGGGTGTGTTTCTTGTTTATGGGGTTAAGCCATCAGTTTGCCTCTTAGCAGCTGATGTACAGTCCACAAGACTTCCACAAACAGAGTTTAGGATTGGGATCAGGAAACTAATGCTTAAGTAAACAGGAGTTTGCTTCATATCTATCTGACAATACATTGCATTCCAGACACTGATGGGGTAGAAGGACTGTACAGTGTGCGTTCTTAGAAAAAGCCAAGGCCTGCATCCACAGGAAAGTGAAAGTAACACTTCTTACTCTCTCCCACTTTTCTTCGCTGTATAACCTCCTCTAGATTTATATACATAAGTGCGTGCATAGGATGTATATACTTTTACGTTACACAATCTGTAAACAAAGATTCATCGTGTAAACATCATATCTTTTGAGATCTTCCATTCATAATTTCCAGGAGGTAATAAATTAGGAAAAGAGAAAAGTTGCTTTTCACAATCAAAGACTAGAAGACACAAAATTAATTGCCAATGGTAAATAGAGAGGTGAACCCACATAACTGATGCCAGAAGGCCCAACATCAGGAGTAGGTCCCAATTCTTACATTATAGAGTTAAAAAGTTGTATAGATAAACAACTCAAAATATATATCATTAGAATGTAAATGCCAAAAATAATCCCTGGAAGATCCAGCCCCTGAACCACTACAGAGTCAAGGCTGTTGAAAAGATCCATGACACATCCCAGATTATGTATAACAGGCACAAACTGGGTCTATTAACTTGGATCCAGAGCCAACAGTAGGGGCCAGAACATGTAGGTGGCCTGTTTTGAAGGAAACATTTTTCCCACTGCTGCCACGTTAACAATCTGTTGTTGAGTCAGGTAGAATGAAACCCCTCTCCCTCCCTGTCCCATCCGGGCCCTGGGCTGCCTCATCCTTGCTGGCATGGTCCTTGCTGCCCACCTGCGCCTGACTTCTGAAATGACCAGCTACTTTGTCCAGGCTTTAGTGTCGAATTCTCAAAACCCATTTGAAACTAAGTCAAACGCCCAAGGGGAGACAATTCTGTTGACCATAGGGAGCTCTTATAACATCAGCAACAACTCAGGTTAATGTTTTTTTTTTTTTTTCTTTCTCCCTCCCTGGACACACAAGGCATTCCAGAACTTGTATCTGAATATTTGGTTCTCACGTATATTTATTTAGTTAGCAGTGGCATTCCTATTTTTATAGCTTTGAGTTTTTAACTTTCTTGTTAGCAACATTAACAAGGTTTACGGCATATAAAGTGAGCTGTGGCATTTAAAAAATGTTGGCCTAATGTAACACCAGCTTTTTTTTATATACATGTTCAATGGCAAACTCCTACTGACAGGCAGAATGCATTTCTATGTCTGGGCAAGTTTATAGACGGTGTTCCCACCTCTGGGCCACAAGGTCACAAATTTGTTTCTGATTCTATTAAAGACACACTCAACAATGGTAAGTTTGTGTGCTTTTTTTTTTTTTTTTTTTTTTTTTATGAGAGGGGACTGTTTTATGTGATCCAAGATCTTAAAGATACTCCAAGGAATCTCTGTTGAATGCCGGGGTTTTCGCCCCCATGCCCTGACCAAATAATGCTGGCTGCAGATTTGAGGAGCTTTGTCTGGCAGTTAGATAAAACAGATTTCAGGGAAATCTGACATGACTGAAAAAAGAATAGGCAATGTCTCTCTCATCTGCCCATGCATAGTTGCGCTGCCTTCAGAGGTGTTTCATAGCAGTAGGATCTGGGTCAGTATCAAAAGGATGTAGAGGAGTTAAAGATTCACAATACCTGTTCTCAGTCCCTATTTCCTCAGCAGATCCTCTGTGTGACTCTGAGGACCTCACCCAAAAGCTTTGCTGTCTGGCCCTTCATGCCTTCCCCCCTTGCCTGCCTTCATCTGTTTTGCAAGATTTTAGAAACAAGGCACTCAGTGAAGACCTTTCCATACATTAATAAGAATATTTACTGAACTCAGGGCAAGGACAAATAAAAAGACAAATATGTCACAGGTGGTTCCTACTGCCCTCTGAAACACCAACCTTATTCTTTCTTGGAATTAATTTGGCTAGGTATTTTCTCCTTTTATGCCATGTGATGGCTCCAGCTGCAGCTTCCTCACCGTAACTGTTTACTGTATGATGCCCAGCCTCATTTAACAAGAGGGGAGGCAGCATCCAAACTGGCCTCAGCCATCACCAACCTGAAATCACTACATGCTGGAACACGTTGCACTCTGGGACTTTGTGGCTACAAACATACAGACTTTTGGCTTGAGAAATGAATGGGGGCCAGCAGAAAGACTGAGCTGATGAGGTAAAACTAAGAGCATGGGAGAGAGAGAACCAGCATTTGAAGGAGGGAGGATAAGCTCATATCTTTGGTGAAAGAATTTCAGCATCATCTGTTACTGTCCAGAAGGCAATCATGGAAATGCAGAAGGGCAAGAAGTGCAGTCCTTTTTGTGGGATGCCTAGGTTACTGTGGTTAGGAGGATCAAGGCTAGTTATCATGCCTCTACTGAAGGCGGATCGGCTGGAATAAAGCAAGAAGCCAGAATTTCTAGGCTAGGAAAAAGGCTGATCGTGTTGCAACAGAGCACAGGAAAGAGAAGTTGGCTGCAGTATCTGACCGGAGGCCTTTTAGCTACATGAGAGGACTCCAGGTCTATTCTTTCCCTAATTTCCTTATGCCCCCAAGGAAGCTTTTGGTGGAAATTTGCTTCCATTTATGGGTGGACTGGAAGAATGAGGGCTAGACTGTGACTGAGCATCTGGTAATAAGAAAGAGGGTTCAAAGGAGAGGAAACTGCTCAAGCAGGATTTGAAAGTGCCATTCTGCACTGAAAATTGAGCTGTGCGAGCAACAGACTGTCACTGCCGGTGATTACAAGTAGGTATTTTTAAATAAAAAGTGCCAGTTCAAGAAACTCTCTGAGGCTTGGATCCAGTATATGACTTTGCTCTCTGAAAATCATCATCATCATGCAGATTCTTGTGGCCCAAGGAAGTACTAAGTGATCTTATGTGCAATATCACCTGCTTCAGACTCTCTCCTCCATGATGACTACGGGTTTGGCTATTTAAAGGCAGTTTGACAATAACACATAAAACTATTACTAAACATCTTTGCTCAGATGAGACATTTCTTCCTAACAGGTATTTTTGTTTTTTCTGTGCTGCATTTGGTTACCTCAAAGGTAATGGCTTATGGTCACTGTGCAATACCTTTTCTAAAACAGGTTGCAGCTTGCCCTGCTCCTCCTAAAAATGGCAAGTTTTCTTTTGGCTTTGGAAAAGTTTGCAATTTCCTCAGGCTTTTAAAAAATCCCTACAGAAATTCCCTTAAAATAAAAATCTATAGGTAGGCAGCAGGTATATATCTCCCTACAATGCACAGGCAAACAATCTACTTCACTTACTTTTGTCTCTATCAGTTTGGTTACTGTGACAAACCACTTGGGCAGTTTAAAGCATCACTTCTGTGAGAAAAAATATCTTTTTAATGTGTTTGTATATTTCTCAAAAAAGAATCCAAAAAGGTTGGTGTGGCTTGTCCATGAGAGATGAGATTTATAAACAAGGAACGATCAACTGCTTTGCACCACATTCAGGTTTTCTGCTTTATTAAATAATAGGGATACTTTGTTGTGGGAATGTTGGTGAAATCACGATGCCAAGAAAGAAGTTTATCACAATTTTCTATATAGAAAAATAGCAGATATTTACCTTTAATGTTTATACCCACCTGCAAGACCTTCTTGTGAGATAGTTTTCCATAGCTCCTCTGTCCCATTAGGCATATGGAATAAAATACTTCAAAGCACTTTAACTCTCCTGTTTCTGCTGAGGAGTTTCCCCTCCTGCAATGTTATACATACGTGAAATCAGTGCTAAAACAACAAAGTATAGTGACAAATACCGAAACTCATTTTGCTCAGCAGCATTCCTTACAAAGCAGTATTTATGTGACAGTGCTAGAAGACCAACAGCTTGCTCCTGGGAGAAAAGCTGCTGTGCACATCTGGTTTGGTTTGGATCCATCAGCTTAAGCAACACACCACCAAAGTGGTTCCTCTGAAGTACAGTAGCAGATCTTGAGTGTGCATTGAACTAGATCCTCAATGGCTATAAATCAAAGTAACAACACTAAAATCAATCCAGCTGCTGCTCTTTGCACATGTGTTACATCTGATGTGAGACCCCCAGGTAATCAATCACCACTCCAATGTCTTCTTAGAACCAGCCACCACCATGCCACAAAATACCCAGCTCTTCCAGTAGCTACCCCCTGCCCTGCGCTTTTAGTGAATCTCTCCCTTCCCTCTGCCCTTCCTTCCCTTCCTTCTTCCCCCAGCACCGGCATTGCTCAGCATTTTGTCTAGGAGACCAATTCTCCAAACTGAAAACATCAAAGCATATCTCTGGTTAGATCTCATCCCAACCCTCCAAGTTTGTTGACTTGGAAAGTGAATAACTAATAAGGCAGCATGCCACTGTTTTCTGTTTATTATAATGGAAATAAATTGTTGGCTCTAAATCAGGCACTGATTGTTCCTTTGATATCACTGCCAGGAAGCAAAATAAAATGGCTTTTTAAAAATCACCTTTCACAGAGAGTGCCACAGGCATTTGAAAGATGAGCCTATTTCTATGTCAAAGGATCTACCAAAAGTTCCAAACACACTAGAAGAAAAATTCAAATCCTTCCCTAACAAAACAACAAAAAAAAAAGCACAAGAGAGAAGGCAAGAGCGGGATCGCCTGGGCAGCAGGGTCACCTGGGCGGGCTGGCATGCCACAGATGTCCTGCGAGAGCTCACAAGGCTTCAGCAGAGCTGACTCCACAGTGAGGAGCACTTCCTGAAGAATACGGAACACATCCTTTCAGTTTTTTTCCCCTCAAAAAAAGCACAGGTGGGCTGAATGAATTACTCTGTCTGCTTGGCAGCTCTTAAACTAATAATAAGTGACTTTAGGAGCCAAAAAGACAGAAGGGGTGCTTTGCGTCAGAACTTGAACCACCCATAAATCTTGCTTGTGTGTTTCTTTCCTGGGTTTGTTTGTTGGTTGTTTTTTTTAAGCTACATGGAGCATCAATTTCATTGCACCCCCAATGCTTTCTCTGCATTTTAGCTTCTTCTCTATAGACTTTCAGGTGCATACTTTCAGGTGTTTGAATTTCTCTCAGAGTGCCCCCATCTCTAGCTAGTGCGGGAATATGTTGCACACCAGCACCGCTGTAACATGCAGAGAGAGGAGCTTCCTCATCAGAGTTTATAGCTGGATCCAGATCTTAAGCGATCCAGAGCACAGTGGCGTTTGGTTTTCATGACGTGCTGCAGTTTGATTTGGCTCGGAGCAGAGGATAAAGCAGAGTGCCAGATTCAGATCTCGGGCCAAACTTGCATTTTGCATTTCAGCTACCAAACTTCATCACAGTTTGGCAAAGTAGTGCTCTCACCTGCTCACGCCATGTGGAGAACACCTGTGATTTGCTGGAAAGGCGGTTGATCGCGCTGTGAGAAAATCTCCGTTTGAAAGGCAACCTATGGGAGACTGTTTCGGGCTGACTCTGGCTGCTGCAGACGATGTGCAGTGGGAGCGCAGAACCACTGAAACATGCTTAGACTCTTCAACTGCAAAGAAAAAAAAATGGTGTAAAGAAAAGCCATCAGGAGTGGATTGCAGCTTTATGCCTTCCTTTGTTGTCATGACTTTATGCTTTTCTTCGTTGTCACACCTCTTGGAACCAGTGCAACCTCAGCATGACCCGAGAGTAAACTGGGAGAACTATCTAACTATATCACTTTCTACAAAAGCCTACCTTTGAAAGAGTCTGTCATACTACTTCTAGCTAGTGTTCTAAGATATCATTTTATGAAGAATGTGCTGGAAGACCCTTTTTCCAAAAATCAAACCAATACCCGTAGCTTAAATGGCAAGAGATCTGTGAACAGCAAACAGCATGGTCTGCTAAATATTAAGGCCCTGTTTGACACAGATCTTATGCCTATACTTGGCTCTAAAGTGCATCCTTATTTTGCAAAGTATTTAAGTATATTTTTAATTTCAAGGCTGTAGCTATGTCCCACAAAATGGGGCAATATAACTGGGACCTTATAAAGTGCTTATGACATAGGTGCTGTTCTTGAAAGGTTTGAAGGGCTCCCATCAAAGTGCCCTGGGATTAAGTAAAGACTTTCCATTGGCTTCAGCAAGCATTCAGCCAGGTCCTAATTTTTATACTTATTACTAGCTTATACAGGGAAATTTGGAAAGGAAAAGGAAGGACCTTTTTCTCCAGATAATACCATTTCTTCTAAATTATTTCTTAAAATTAAGGGTGTGATTACTGACCTGTAAGTACTTGATGATCACACTTTGGTTTGAACTTTTATGAGTGTATGTAGATTTACTAACTCTAGCACTGCCCAGTAATTTATTTCCCAGGTGGGCTACGAAAGTCATCTGGAAGAAGGAAAATAGTGTCTAAGGGCTTGCTGTGCAAATGGATGATTGTGCTAGCTGGATTAGTGTACAGTTTTGGAAACAGTTTTTAGAGGAGAGGTAGAGTGTACTTTCCTAATAAAATAAAATCTTTTTCTTTAACCCAGAAGCAGTGCTTCAAATTCTTGCGTATTTTAGTAAAAGATTGGTGATCACTATCTCCTGCTCTTAGGTGTGGACAGAAACTGGTTTCAAAGACAGCAACAGGCTATTCAGACCCCAAAAAGCTGCTGCAACAGAGGTGCGAAGAAGCTCTGATTGACTCAACAAGGTCTTTGCAATCATGTCACCCCTTCTTTCCCCAGAAGACAACCAACTTCAGGGACTTTGCACAAACTTTCATGCACAGAACAGTGTGATCCTGAGTCATGGTACCCCCAAGAGCAGTATGAACGTCTCAGGTGCACACGGCAGCTCCTTTGTTCTCAGTAAGTGCCCATTTGCTGGTGAGCAAGGCAGTACCATGAAGCTCACCTGAGGAAGCTGGCAGATACTGTGAGACTCGGCAGGTCGACTCTTTTATGCTGTATAAATCCTAAAGCACTGTGGTTTGGCTAATAGTTACTGGTACATCTGTAAACCACTTGATGTACATTGACCTGTCCTATCTGAAAAGACAAAAATAAACATCAGACCTGAAAATCCAATTGGCATTGATATTCTGGCACGTGAAACGTTACATGATATTTACAGGTCCTCTTTGGAGCCTGCGGAAAAGTTATACTGTGGCATGCAAAACTGATATTAAACAAAATTTGTGCTTCTAGGGGTGATGTGGCCTATATTAATTCCACCCAGTGAGTTACCAGGAATATTTCAATGCAAAGAAAGGTCTTTATTGCTTAGTCTACTTCTATTCTTTTTTTAAAACTCTCTTTGACGATATTTATGAAACTTTAGGAAACTGATTCCCAAGGAGTCATCTCCTGGACACAGCACAGTTAAGATTGGTGTGACACTCATGCTAAAGTTATCTTGGTTTAACTTTAAAGCAGCACCTCCCCGAGGACCTCTCAATTCTGGAACAAGCAACGTGTTTCTGTGTTCTGTGAGAGCCTGGATTATTTTTAATCTTCTGGACATGTTACAAAGATCAATTTATAGTCTCACAGAGACAGTAAGGACAAGGGTTTGGGGGCAGGCAAAAAGGGAATTAGCTGCTGTTGATTAGTGAATACTGTTATTTCTGAAGAGCAGAAACTTTTCAGGGCAACTTCTATTTTCTTGTGCTGCTTGTTTCATTTCAGAGAAGATGTAGTGTGAACTGGCACAGATGTGTGGACTGCAGCGGATCCATGTTTCCTTAGGCCAGCAGAGATTTTTGATCAACATATTACGAGTTGTGCAAGCCCTCACAGCTCTGTACAGGTACTATGTACTGAAGAAATACAGAAGATGACAAGACGAAAGCTTTCTTTTACTCTCCCCGTTACAGTTTTATATATAGTACAATGAATTATGCCAATGGCTTTGTTCCCAAATTACCTTAACCTGGAACAGCATCTTGCTTGTAATTTTGAGAGACACAATTAGTTAGCACTTCCAATATTATTCAAGGGTCCCAGTGTAAATAGCAGGAAGGCTAGAGTTTGAGCAAAACTATAGTTTGTACTTCCCATAATATTCAGCAATATATGTTTTTAAATTCTCTATTCATTCAGGTTGCAGACACATCAGTTGCAATATTTACCTGAAGTCACCACAAGAATACAGCAGAGACAAGCATACTGAATCTGTATACATTTCAAAAGTCATAAAAACCAGTGAGTAGAGTTTGTTCCAGTTCTACTTAAATCTCACTTGAGCTTTACTTAGTAAAGTGCAATTCCTAACACTTACAAGGAATGCAGTACAATTGTTTCCTTAATTTTGGCAGATGAAAAATAAGAACCACAGAGTTTTGTATGATTTCCAACCAAAAGACTCAAACAGCTTAAGTTTACCCAAAGTTTCACAAACACTTTTGCAAGAAACCATGTCAGGGCATTTTTACAAAATGCTGGTAATGTCCAGAATTTCATACTCCTGAATTTAAAGCTTTTCCAAGTGTTTTGTTTGTTTTACACAACCTCCACCATGATCGTTTTCTTACCCTTGTAAGAACTGCCAGGATTTTTCAGACTAGATCACTTTCCAGGAATTACAATGAAAAATTTTAACTCTTGGAGCAGAGAAAGGGCTTTGTCTTGGAAACTATCATTCCTGGAAGCGCCTTTCACTGAAGTGCTCCTTCCCGACGAGTCCCAAGGGACTGGTCACAGGAAGGACTGCGATGAGGTGCTGCTCAGCAGGCAGCTCCCAGGCCAGGTCCCTTAATTAACGTTTCAGAACAAATTGGTCCCTTTCGGTCCTTGAAAAGGCTCCAGTGACACAAAAGACATTTAAAAGTGTGGCATGTCACCAGGCTATGTTCCACTTTCTGCGGGCAATTACTCAACTTCTCCAGCTCCACCTTGGCCCCTCCCTGTCCCCACAGAGGTGCCCTATCCCTGTGCCTGGGGCAGTGGGACAAGGCTCTGCCCTGCTCTGCCTGTGCACCAGGCACTGTGAGCAGGGGTGATGGGAGGTTCACTTCCAAAGCGCACTCCTGATCTGAATTTACTCATTCTGTGAGCCTATGAAAATGCTCATGGAACCACACCCTTAGTGGGGAAGATCTGCTACAACTGTAAAACAGGTGTTGAAGGCTTGAGAAACACATATACAAAGAAGAAAAGTGACACTTTCAAACCCACGGGCAGAGGCAGGAGCAGAAGCAGGATTTGCTAACTTCCTCTGCATTGTCTTATCTATACTGCTGCTTCTTGAATTTAATCTTAAATCTTGACAATTCGTAGCTTTTCTTGGACATCTTTTATCCCATAGTTATCACTCTGTAATGCTGAAAGTTTGAATATTAAAATAAACATCCCGGTTACAGACAGTTATCTGACACCAGTGAAATGGTGAAGCTCCTATTCCCTGAACACCTGTAAAGCTTTCATTTTCCCTCTACAACAAAACCAAGATGACCTTCTCTTCTCCTTCCCCTGGTGCTTCTCTTCCTGGGGCCCATGTGGCTTTCTTGGCCTGCTTCAGCCTACTGCACTCAAATAGGAAAACACAGATGGATTTTCAATATCAGCTTTATGGTTAGTAGTACCCCCTTCCCACTAAAATACTGCAGGTTTCTGTGGTAATTCTGCTTCCAGAGTTGTCAGAAATATGCAAAAGCCAGGCTTGTTACATGTGGACACAATTTAAATGGATAACAACCAGTAGGGAGTTATTTTTTATAAAGGCAGAGTTTTACTGAGTTATGGTATGGTCCAGAATTGGAACCTCCTACAAACACATGTATAAGTTTTCTCTTGTGGAGGTTAGTATGTTATTAGGACACTGAAAGTAATAGCCCTTATTCTCTCACCCTGCCTCTAGTAGCTTCGTTATTGCTAGTTGCATTTTAATTCCCCCATTGACAGCTCTGAGAAGAGCACTCAGTGCCTTTGACTTCAGTCTGGTCCAGAAAACTTTCTTTGAACGATCTTTTACACATTCCAGAGACTGGACATTTCAAGAAAACAAGTGCAGGCTTGATGTTACCTAATTCAAGTGAAAAACCCATCTCCACAAGCTGCCACATGATGGGAGAAGCCTGTTGGCCCCTGTCAGATGAATGGCTCTTCCCCCAGATCATCAGAAAAATGATCAGTCCTTACTAGCACAGATCCACATAGACCCAAGTTTCTCTACCTGCCCTCCAAGTTATCCAACATTTAAACTGCACATGTATATTAGCTCAGTTCTACACCTGATGCCAAAGCACATACATTTTGGCACTGTAGGCTACACCATCTAGCTACATGGCTCCCACTATAAAACCAGCATGCCACCGTGGGAGCTGGTTGGGAGAAATCTGTGCAAGCAGCATCTCCCAGCTGAGAACTTTTCAATCAAGGAGCACAGCCAAGAGTCCAGAGATGAGGACTGGAGCCTACCTGAACTTAGAGCCAGGCCCATCCCCTGCTGCTCCTGGGTGGACCCCTAGGGTGGACCCTGGACCTACTTTATCCACTTGCCACGTCTGCAATAGCTGTGCTTATGTACTGTGTGCATGGGGGTCCCCCTTGGATCCCGGCTTGGTCCCCATCTGGGGGCAGCCCTGTTCCTGCTGCTCCATGGCAGCAAGGCTGAAGCATATCCTTGAGAAAGGATGTTTCAGATTCTGGTTAAAAAAATAATCCTTTTGCCTTCAGTCCTGGCAATGATGTCGCTCTACATATATGAGCTGCAAAGATGACAGCTCTGTAATTTTCTTATAAAGCAAACACGTTTCATTTTACCCCTGACAGAAGGCAATCCAAGGCCAGTAAATGACTGGCAAATGCCTTCTATATTCATCTCTTCAAGTATTTTGGCTTTTCTTTACTTTTAATTTGCCCAGAGGCAGACATTTGAGATAACAGCTGTTATGGTGATATTATCAGACATTTGCATGTCAGAGAATGCCAGGAAAATGCCTGTGGAGTAGACCTCTTGGGTTTTTGGTTTTGTTTTAACTGCTCTGGGGCAAATTCACTCCTTTGTCAAAGTTTCTGCTCAAAACATGAGAAGAGAACGGAACTGGTTTCTACCCTCTGATTACGAAGAAATGTCTTTTTCTGCTGACAGAGCACAAGTTCCCTACTTGCTCTTTGACATTCCTCAAAGGTAAGTGTATCAGAGCAGTTCTTTGCCAGATCCTGTCACATTTTTTCTTGCTGGTAAGCAGCGTCAGAGCACATCTACCACCAGAAAATGTCCGTGGTGGTCTGGAGAGAGATGTGATTTGCTTGCTCTTGAGTAACTGGGGAGGCCTTAATAAACCCTGTTAAAGGGGTCTTTACCCTCCCATAGAAGACACTGCTTAGCTTTCTTGGGTTCAGTTATAAAATTTGCTGGGGAAGAAAGTTTCTTTGCTTCCTAAGGTGGAGGGATCCCAATATCAAGGCTCGTGAATGAGTAGGTCCAGAGCTTTCCCTCACAAATCTGAACCATCTGCAAGAGGGCCAAGTAGATTTATTGGTTCTTTAGAGAAGATGCCACCAGGAAGGCGTTGGCTTGAGAATTATTACTCTGCATTCAATTGCTTTTCCAGAGAAATCCAACATGGAAAAACAAAATGTAGCTTTGGGAACAAGGTGGGATGCACTCCTATTTAGTATACTGGTGATGACAGACCAGTTTGTCCAGTCAGTTTAATGAAACCTAACATCCTTTGTACCAGAGAAGCTTATTCATTATACTTTGACCAAAAATAATTTGTACGTGAGGATCTTGAACTACTTTATTGACATTAGGCCTATGAGAAGATAAATAATTATGCCGATGAAATAACAATTATTCCAAAGGAGCAATGTAGATATAGGCATTTAGTGTGTCTGCAGTCCTGATGGATCTGAACACAGAAAATAAAGGCTTCTGCATGCATATTTACTGTTTTTCCATAATTTCCCAACATCTCTTAATCATGCAGTAGCAGAGATTTCTCTCTTCCATTACCTTGACATTACAGAAGGCTACTTTACTAGAAATTAAGTTCAGTAAAAGTTCAACTCTTGTTTTCACCACTGATCTCCTGACCAACCATGGGCAAGGTATCTAGACTACTGTGGTCTGTTTCCCCTCTTGGAAAATGAGCATACTTCCTAAAAATACAGTTAAGCATTTCAGATACCACATAGATAGAGCTCATGGAGATACCTATGCAGTAGAAGAAGTACATGTGAAAGAGAAAGCTGACCTTGAAGGCAAGCCTCGAACAGAGATCACAAAGGTTAACCATCCAAGTAAACTGTTACCAAGTAAATCTTGTGGTTTGTTTCCCAAAGGTAGCTTTTTCAGCTTTGACACACCTGTTTCTAACTATAGTCAGTTCATAAAAACAAGCAAGCATTTTTGCAAGCTTTGAAGATGCACAAATTACTTGTTATACCTGTGCAAATGGCATTTCCTTATCCCTGTTTCCAGTAGGTGTGTGAAACTTATTTTCACCCATGGTATTCAGGTGCAGCTGCTTGGAACAATGCTAAATGACTACACAGGAGAACATCCTTCATATTCCAAAAACATGGAGCTTAAAAGATAGTGTTAACAGTGGAATAAAGAGCCTTTCTTTTTGGATCTTCCAAAGACAAGAAGAACATGCTGCCTGCTTAAACGTGGTGGGACCAAAAAAGGTAAGCTGTATGACACAGTAATTTGCTAAGCAAACCTTTACCTACATGCTTTCATCACCGCTGATGTGGTAACATAAAGGATTGGTTCAGCATAGGTGAACTCCCTCTTCCAAATGTCTCCAGGCTTTTGGGCAATTTTAATTTCTGGAGTTGAAGTGTATCTGTCTCACACTGAGTAAGCCTTGAGGACTGGGAATGCACTTGTCTATTTTCGACATCATTGTGACAGTATTGTTGGGTCTAAATAAACTAGTTGAAAAATGTTTTTCTTTGTTTGATTTCTAAGGAGAGTGAAAAACTCCAACAAGAAAAACTGAAATATGTACCTTATTTAAACTGTGAAAGCTTGTATTTGTTGTGAAAATCTGGGTAGAGATTTGGTAGCACTACACTTCAGGTACCAAGATACAATTTCTAAATAAAATTAATTCTAATTGAAGATTTTATTTCCACTTATATAAAACAATGAAATATATTAAAATCAGTTTTATAAGCAGTTTTTCGTGGAGAAAAGTTTATCTCAAAGCATTGTCTAACTGTAGGGCTAGGCAAAAAGAGAAAAAAAAACAGCTTTCAGCTGTAAAACACTGCGGTGAGAAGGAAGCTGTCTTTTGTCACTGCTGAGATTTACAGTATCACCTAGATACGTACTGCCAATAGGGCAGGGATATACTTTCCTGCTGTGCATCAGATACTGACCATTGCTGAAAACAGAGGTTGGTCTCAAAGAACTAACATCTGATAAAGACAACACATCCTTGGAGCTGAGTTGCTACAAACAAAGGTAAAAAGAAATTCAAGGTTTCATTACTTTAAAGCTACTGGTTATTACTTACCGTTTCCTTTGCACACTTTCTCTTTGATATTATAGTATCAAATACCCTCAAAGCAATCTTCCACTAAGATATGGTTCATTAGATAATAAACAGTGCCTTTCTCTGGACTTATCACCTGAAATTTAGAAAAAGGGCTATGCAAAGCTGCAGCAAGAAAAAATAAGAGAGACAAACAAGGAAACGTCAATTAAGATTAATAAGATAATACCTGGAGTGACTGGCTTGGCAGTCATGCATTTCCTTCAACATTTTCTGTGTAATTCATTTCTGAGATGAATACAGTGATGGAAGTTAAGGGGGCACAACTGATGAAACAAATTTTCATAGAAACAGCCTCTTTCATGCTTTTGGGGAATTTTAATTAACAGTAACTTATTCTTTGTTAGTCATGATGACAGACAAGTATTCCACACCCAGCAGAAGAGGTTGGGGTGAAAATTCAAGCATCCGAGAGGGTCCTTCTTGGGTACACATAGGTAGTCTCAGTTGGTGGAACCTGGGATCTTCTTCCTGAGGTTTTTGGGCTGTACAGGAAGGAAGCAGGTCTCACAGAGAGGGGAAGGGAGTCCAGGAATGACTCTAGCTGCCTGGAGAGGAAAGGTCCCCTCTCCAGAAAATGATTATGAATTTCAAACATAATCATCTTCAGACAAAACATGGAAATAGTCTGAGAGAAGAAACCAAAACAAAGTGTCTCCTGCACCTCCTTTCCCAGACACCATCCCTCATCACCCATGATTACCTTCCCCTTTCGGCTCTATTCATCTCTTTCAGCACAATGGCACAGCTCATGATGGAGCTGGGAAAAACACCCATCCTAGCCTAGCCCACAGCCTGGTATGAGATGTGGGTTTGAACCCCTGAGGCGAGGAAGCTGCAGATCCGGGTCTCCGGGGCCTCTGAGTTGGCTCACCACGGGGTTCTTACATGCAAAAGGCAGCACTTAGTTTCACCATTTTTTCCATTGAAAAGGCTGCCTGCCAGAAGGGCTAGCTGGGAGCCTTGCAGGATGCATGCAAGCAGATGGAGGCGAAACCCTATGTTGTAAGACAAATGTGATGGGAATTCAGGTGTCTAGATTCCCCATAAGAAAAGAGTAACTTCCCTTTTCTCTGCTATCTGATCTATGATGTGTGCGTATTGTTTTCAGGGAGGGAGTAGGGAAAATACATTTTAAAGGCTAAGCAGCTAGATGCCACTCTTCTGCATGCTTAGAATTAAAATGAGGGGTCTTATCTGCTCCAAAACATGTTAATCAATGCAGCAGATAAGGTGAAAATAAGCTACTTCAGCTCCTTTTTTTTATTTCATTAATTTATATCTAAACTGTAGCATTTTTGCCCGATGCATGTATCTGTATTCTTGTATGGAGACACAACTGCATACAGGAGTACGGCTACAAACGTTAAAGAAATAAACCTGTGAGGGTCTAGGAGACTGGAAGGGAGACATGTAGAAGGTTGATAGCATTAACTAAGAAATCTCACTATTAGGATGGTAGCCAGAGCAGGTGTTAGCCAAGTGAAATAAAGGGCTTACCATTCAATGAAGTCATGGAGCCAGACATTCTATAGCTTTGTTCTGGAAACCTGAGTTAGGAACTGGGAGACAAATGCAGACTATTGCTGCCCTAGGGAGACCACCAACCCTCCCCTCCTCACAGAATACTAGAGCACTTTGGAGAACTTTAACATGGGCCTACATGCCAAAGTTTGAGAGCTTTCCTGTAAGGCAGGCTGACACCTCAGGTCTTTTAACTCAGACAATGCTTCAGACTTTTCCTTTGCAGAGGTGCTGGGTCTTGTTCAGGTCCCTTTTTGAGTGTGGCTGCTTTGCATAGCACCGGTGTGCTGGACCTACACCATGCTACTCAGAAAGAGCTTCAAGAGCTTGGAGGATTACCAGTGCTTACAAGGGAGGCTTGTCAGTCTTGGGAACAGGGTCTGTGAGAGGAAGGAATAAGTATCCCCTGGGTACTTTCTTTTCTTTTGAATTCAGACTGATTTTCTTTTCTATTGCCCAGAGAAAGAGTAAATCTGAAAGGACAGCTCAGGGGGCAGAGGAGATGTGTGTTGGAGGGGCAATCAGCATGGGATGGGGCCCTGCTACTTGTATTGTGCTACAAGGAGGTTGGCTGGCTGGCACACTAAATCAGGATATTTCTCTGCCATTCATTTTGGTGCAAGAAATTAATGTAACCTGTGACCACTTGTCTATTGCCAGAGACTCTGTCTTTCTGTCTTGCTTCATCTAAAACAGCTCATTATTTTTCAGTTCCTCTCTCTGAAGGCATTGCCTACAGCGAGTGACCCCCTGTTTGTTTTTGCAGAACACTGCAGGGAAGACGGCCAAGGATACCTCGATGTTTACATACCAGGATGTAATGGCCTCGTGTTGCCTGCAGATATATTCATATCAGTGCAAGTCCAAGGTCAGATCTTGTTGATGAGTGGTATTTGTAAGCTCTTGTTGTACACATACACACTTCCAAACTGTGCTAGACCTGCCACAAGCTGTTTACAAGAGATTGAGCCCATGGTGAATCAGCCCTGGCATGAAAGGCCTTCTCTGCTCTCCCTGTTCTGGCTGATGCTTCCCAGCTGCCTGTTCTGCGTGAGGCAGGAACACCACTGGACATGGGCAGTCCTTTGCAGCAAACCCCATTATCTAGCAAAACTTAGGGACTTATGGACCGTGATTTACAGAGATTCACCCACACCAGTGGGCTCACCCAAGGATTTGAAGACAAGTGCGTGCTCAAGTGATTTGTTGGAAGGGAATCTGTGAAGCTGCTCCTCTAAGTTACTACCAGTGACTTCATACTGACCTTAGTAGCAGGAAC